>NC_092131.1:92104642-92409065 GCF_043159975.1 Macaca nemestrina
AACAGCCAACCTAGGACTCAACCTAAGTGACAATCAGTGGATGAATGGATAAAGAAAATGTGGTAGATATACATAATGGAATATTACTTAGCCATTAAAAAAGAATGAAATCCTATCATTTGCAGCAAAATGGATGGAACTGGAGGACATTATGTTAAGTGAAATAAGCCAGGCACAGAAAATACCACATTTTCACTCAAATGTGGGAGCTAAAAAGATTAAAAAAAAAAAAGAAAGAAAAATTGAACTCATGGAGATAGCAGAATGATGGTTACTACAGGCTTTGAAGGGTAGTAGGGAGCTGGAGATGAAGAGGGGAAAGCTATTGGGTATAAAAATATAGGTGATTAGTGGGAATAAGACCTAATGTTTGGTAGTACAATAAGTTGACTATAGTTAACAATATTTTATTGTATATTTTTAAATAACTAAAAGAATGGAACTGGAATGTTCCTAACACAACGAAATGATAAAAATGCTTGAGGTGATGGGTATGCTGATAACCCTGATTCAGTCATTAACTTTGTGTGCTTATATCAAAATTTTACATCTACTCCATACATATATACAATTGTTATGTATACATAATAATTTAAAAAAAATTTTTTTAATTTGTCCTCTAATCCACTTGGAACTTTGGTGTATGTGGTATGAGGGATCTCCTTTTATATATCATTTGTTTTTATTTATGTGTTCTTACTTTTAGTGATGTGTATGTATTCTTATAAAAATTATTCTATTTTTTTTAATTCAATTGGATAAGAAAATGCCCACCTCACTTGCACAATAGTTCCAATCAGTTTCTCTGATTTTGCCTATTATTTGGACTTTCCAAACTCTTCTATGGTTGGTGTTGGGGTGGAGCTGAAATCACAGTTGAGCCCGTTTCAACATGGGAACAAACTGAGGCTGTTGCTTATGGTGTGCAGGTTGGGAGGAGGAGTAAAAGATATGATTATGTGTAGACATTTAATACTAATCTGTATAATGTACTTCTGTCTGCAAAGCATTTTCATGGACATCTTATTCAATTCTCACAACAACCACTGTGTTTGGATGATGAAACCAAGATTCGAGACATTTTGTTCTTGTCCAAGCTTTGTCAACAAGGCTGCTCAGACTACAATTTGGGTTTTCTACTCCCGCGTACTTACAACTGATTTTCCTGCCTCTCATTTTCTGTTCTTTTCCATACCATTTTCTCTAAGAGTCAGGTATTTGAAGGATGACTTTTTGAGACCTGAAAAGGTGACCTGGTGTTAACTTGGGATGATATGCTGTGCTTTTGGCTTAAGATAGTTAGTAGGTGGCTACAAGTTTTCCATGGTCTTCACCTATTAACAAACCCCCAAACACTTTTCTTTAGTGTCCTATCTCAGGAAAGAAGGAATTTTTGATATATCAATGAATACATGCCTTGTTGTTTTCTTTTTTGCTCACTTATGAGCTTGATTACTAAACTTTAAACACTGCTTTCTTTAAAAGCCATTGCCCAGATGAAATTATCTTGGTGTTTGTACTTCCTTCATTTCTCTTCTGTGACTTTTACGGGCAGTCTGGGAAACAAAGGACCCATTCTTTACTTCAGTGGCACACTGCATCATTATGAACATGAGACAGGAAAAAGATGAAGATTTTTTTCCTTCTCTCAAATATCCATGGCATTGTCTGAGTTCTCTAGGCTAAATTAGGTGGAAAAAAATCTGAAATCATTTTGGAAGTATGTAACTTTCTCTAGATTCTAGACCAGAGGTCAGCAAACTTTTTCCCTAAACGCCCAGATAGGCCGGGCGCGGTGGCTCAAGCCTGTAATCCCAGCACTTTGGGAGGCCCAGACGGGCGGATCACAAGGTCAGGAGATCGAGACCATCCTGGCTAACACGGTGAAACCCCGTCTCTACTAAAAAATACAAAAAACTAGCCGGGCGCCATGGCGGGCGCCTGTAGTCCCAGCTACTCGGGAGGCTGAGGCAGGAGAATGGCGTGAACCCGGGAGGCGGAGCTTGCAGTGAGCTGAGATCCGGCCACTGCACTCCAGCCTGGGCGGCAGAGCGAGACTCCGTCTCAAAAAAAAAAAAAAAAATTTCAGATATTGTAGGCCATATGGTCTCTGTGGCAACCAATGAACTGTGTCATATTTCAAAAGCAGCCATGGATGATATGTAAATGAATAGGCATGGCATTGTGCCAATAAAACTTTATTTATAAAAACAGCAGATTTGGCCCTCACACCATAATTTGCTGACCCCCATTTTTAGTTATTTAAGCTTTGTCTACCACAGAATCTAAGTATTTGGCTAAGTGATTTCTTACCAACCATATGTTTCAGAGACTCTTTCTATCACCAAAGGTTCTACTGGGTTTTCTCTTCAAATATAAAGTATGATATTTACAAAACTAAGGATTACCCACTACATTCTAAGCTCCTTCAGCATCAGGAAGGAAGCCCACAGAAAGGATGCCCAGTATTACTGGGTCACCTATTAATCTTTTTCCTTCCCAGATTAAAGTTTCTACAAGCTACAGCCCTCCTTAGTCCCTGAATTCTTCCTGTGTTTTTAAACCTCTTCACAATTATAGAAGGTATCCAGATTCATAAACTGTTCACTCAGCATTTTATTCCACTGTGGCCATCTGGACCACAGATCCAAAAAGTATCTTTACTTCCAGCAGTTAATTCCTTTGGAGAGCAAAAATAGGTGTGAAAAATACCCAGTGGTTGAGTTGAAAATAATACCTTTTTTTTGGTAGTCTTTTAGTTTTCCCTTGGGCAGCTTGGGAATCACAAGGCCTTTTGATATTAAAAGTTCTAGTGTGGAGGGCAACATAGGAGGGATTATAAATTTTGCACATAAAATTTTTCCATGAAAGAAAAGGTTCCTAATAGTCTTAACAAATATTCTGGAGAAGATTATTTTTAAATATGTGCTGTGTTTGCTAAAAAATATGTAGGCATACATTTTTTATATGAGAGATTCTTATTCTAAGAAGGTATAGAAATATTTTCCCACTGCCACCTTTACTTATAATTTCTAAATTAGCATTTTTATGATATAAAAGTAACACATTTTCATAGAAGAAAATTTGGGATATTTAGAAAAGCACAAACAAGAAATGTAAAATTACAGTCTAACAGCTTAGAGGTAAGTATTGCTAACATAGCAATGGCTTTTGCCATCTTTCTGTGCATATGTGTACACGCAGATTAGATATAAAGTTTTCACATGCATGAGATGATATACAGAATATTTTGGAGCCTGATTTTTCACTGAAGTATATAGAATGGGTAAACTTCTGTGTCAATAAATATGGATCAGCACTAATTTTCATGGCTACATGGCATTCCACAGTATAGACGTACTTACTGTAACCTGCTTGCATAGTCTCCTATTGGTGCATTTTAAGTGCTTTGGACTTTTCCACCATTATACAGAATACTAAGATAAATGTTCTTGTATATATATCTTCTTGCCCTGCCAGAGTATCACTTCAAGATAAATTCCTAGAATTGGAATTAGCAAAATTGTATGTGTATATGTGTACATATATGTGTATGATTTGATATAAAAAAGTTTATGTCCAAACTATATTCTCCTCAGCAGTTAATGAGAGTGTTTCACATCCTCCCCAGTACTGGGAAATTTCTAAAATTTCTCAACAGATCAGTTATTATCATCTCAGCATCCCTTCCTTGATGATTGCTATCATTGTTTTGTGAAGCTCCTTCAGCAATTGTTTTGTGAAGCAACGAAGCCCACAGAAAGGAAGCCCAGTATTACTGGGTCGCCTATTAATCTTTTTCCTTCCCAGATTATACCTACCTATATAGCACTTACTATGTATTAGAGGTTATTCTAGGTGTTTTATGAATGTCAATTAATTTAATCTTCATAATAACCCAATGAAGTGTGGGCACTGTTATCCTTAACTCACAAATGAGGAAACTGAGTGACTGGAAGGTCATACATCTAGTCAGTGGTGAAGCCAAGACTTGAACCTTCCTGGTGATTCCAGAGCCCATTTTCTTAACCACCGTGCCCAGCTGGTTCTTGGAGGAAAAGCTTAGTTAGCAAGGAAACTAACCTGGACACCAGGGATCAAAGAGTCACATCCCAACTACCAGCTCACCTATATTTTCAGTATTTTCTATTTTAATTATTAAATAAAATAATTCCTTTGTTTTTTAGGGTGTGTCAAGGTCAGAAAAAATCAAAAGAAGCTTTGTCCCACTATCAAGCAGCTTTGGAATATGTTGAGATCAGTAAAGGTGAAAAAAGTCATGAGTGTGTACCCATATTGAGAGAATTAGCAGGTGTAGAGCAAGCCCTGGGACTCCACGATGTATCCATTAACCACTTCCTCCAGGTAAGCTACAATGTCCTGGCTACCAAAGCTGTTCTAGACCCAATGCTTTTCATAGACACAAGTGGCACAGCCGCTCTGAAAATGTCTGGCTTTGTCATTTGCTATAGATAAGGACAATACTTGGCCTAGAGTAGACACTCAACAAGGGTGTTCTTATCAGATGGCCACGTGGGCAAGTGCTGATACTGGTCCCCTGTTAGTAGCTGCACAGACCACAAACAGCCTGAGATGCCCTAAAGGTGGTTTCTTTATCTTTTAATATTTATTTAGAGAGTATGTTACCAAACTGATAAGGACTCCTTTTTTCTACATTCTAAAGTCTTCACCTGAAGCCACTTGGAGTTTTATCTGTTAGCTGCTAGTCTACTTTATAAGATTCCTCAGTGAGTGTGTCCATCAGAGTTCTCCAGAGAAATAGACCAATAGCATATGTACACACAAACACACACACACACACACACACACACACACACACAGAGACAGAGATTTTTTTGTTGTTGTTTTTGATTTTTTTTTTTTTTTTTTTTTGAGAGACACAGTTTCATCATGTTGCCCAGGCTGGTTTCAAACTCCTGGGTTCAAGTGATCCTCCTGCCTCAGCCTCCCAAAGTGCTGGGATTACAGGCATGAGCCACCAGGTCCGGTCTCTCTTAAGGAACTGACCCATGCAATTTAGGGGCTGGTAAGTCTGGAATCCACAGGACAGGCCGTCAGTCTGGAAACTCAGGAAGGATTTCTGTGTTGCAGTCTTGAAGCAGAATTTCTTCTAGAAACCTCAGTTTTTCACTCTAGGTCTTCAACTGATTAGATGAGGGCCACCGATATTATCCATCTCCTTTAAAATCAATTGATTGTGAATATTAATCACATCTACAAAATACTGTGTATTCACTGCAACACCTAGACTAGTGTTTGACCAAACAATCTGGCCCCATAGCCTAGCCAAGTTCACATGTAAAATTAACCATAATAGTGAGTTTTATGTCTTTATATTGTATCATGCCAAAGATACTTTTAAAAAAGTTTTTCTCATAATTTTTTCCTGTAAAAGTTTTAAGATACAGACCAATCTATTCTTGTTATTTGAAATGAGATACAGTGACAAGGTCCTGAGAGTATTTCATTAACATTTCTTATTGTAATTTGTCTGACAATTTATACTCCTACTCACAGTTTGTTAGAGTGCCCCTTTTTCTCACTTTATCTAGATTGTCTCTTTTAATCATGATTACCACCCCGTGAAACATTATTATTTCCCATCTATAGATAAGGAAGCCAAGAATTAGAGAGGTTGAGTGATATGCCCAGGAGTACACACCCAATAAATGGTATGCTCTCTTTCAAAACCAGTACTTTTTAGAAAGATTGTTCTGGCTGATTTGTAGAGAATGGATTGGGGAAGTTGC
This sequence comes from Macaca nemestrina, assembly GCF_043159975.1. Classification (NCBI taxonomy): domain Eukaryota; kingdom Metazoa; phylum Chordata; class Mammalia; order Primates; family Cercopithecidae; genus Macaca; species Macaca nemestrina. The sequence continues at coordinate 92,110,414 of NC_092131.1, forward strand.
GCCAACCATAGAACTGGACCACTTAGGAAGCTACTGAGGTAGCCAAACGTAAGAATGATGGTAGCTTGAACTAGGGTGAAGATAGTGGGGATGAAGAGAAGTAGATGGATGTAGGAAAGATTTAGGAGGCAGAATTGATAGGACATAGAGATTGATTGGATGTGGGGGAGAGAAGGAAGGGAAGAGTCATGGATGACTCCCAGGTTTCTGGCATGGACTGCTGAGTAGATGTTTGTGCCGTTTCTACCAGGGAACTGGTGTGTGACTGGGTGATGGAGAGATGGCAAGCTGTGTTTTAGATGATGAGTTTGAGATGCCTGTGAGGCATACAAGTGGAAATGACAATAGGCAGTTAGATAATCGGGGCTGGTGCTCAGAATATAGGTCAGAAAGTTATCCCCTTACACGTAGTGATTGCCCTGGGAGAGGATGAGATCACCTAGGGAGAGTTGATGGAGGGAGAAAAGAACCAATAACAGATTCTTGAGAAATTTCAGTATTCACAACTGAAGTAAAGAAGGATTACCTAGCAAATGAAACAGAGAAAGATTGCCAGGAAAACAGGGAGGAAAAGGAAAAATGAAAGTGGTGTCCTCTGTCCCTTTCTTTTCTTTTCTTCTTTTTCTTTTTTTTTTTTTTTTTTTTTTGAGTGGAGTCTCGCTCTGTTGCCCAGGCTGAAGTGCAGGTGCGATCTGGGTTCACTGCAACCTCCACCTCCTGGGTTTAAGCGATTCTCCTGCCTCAGCCTCCCGAGTAGCTGGGATTACAGGTGCCCACCACCATGCCCGGCTAATGTTTGTATTTTTAGTAGAGACGATGTTTTACCATGTTGGCCAGGCTGGTTGTGAACTCCTGACTCCATCTCCTGACCTCGTGATCCACCCACCTTGGCCTCCCAAAGTGCTGGGATTACAGACGTAAGCCACTGCGCCTGGCCTCCCTCCTTTTTGATACCTTTCACTGTTTTGGAGGACATGGAATTCCAGAGAGGATAAATAAGTTTGTAAAGAGCTTAGCACAGTACCTGATACATAGTGCTAAATTTGGATGTTTTTAATTTTCTCTTTCCTTTTATGTTATTTTTTTTTTCTTTTTCTTTCATTGATGACTTTGTTGAGGTGAATACTGGGGTGATGATTAGAACAGAAACCAGACCAGGCACTGTGGTTCACACCTGTAATCCCAGCACTTTGGGAGGCCAAGGCAGGCGGATCATAAGGTCAGGAGATCAAGACCATCCTGGCTAACACAGTGAAACCCGTCTCTACTAAAAATACAAAAAATTAGCCGGGCATGATGGTGGGAGCCTGTAGTCCCAGCTACTCGGGAGGCTGAGGCAGGAGAATGGCATGAGCCTGGGAGGCGGAGCTTGCAGTGAGCTGAGATTGCACCACTGCACTCCAGCCTGGACAACAGAGCAAGACTCCGTCTCAAAAACAAAACAAAACAAAAGAACAGAAACCAGATTATATAGCAGGTGAGATGTGAGAGACCAAAGATAGCAAGTATAGTTGGCAGTTACAAAAAGTACTGAGATGTTTTTGGGGGAAGACAAGCCTAGACAAGAGGGCAGAGCACGTGGTAAGGTCTGAAGGTTAGACAAAGCTTGACACATTCAGGGAGCTATAAGAAGCTCCCTCTGCCTGGGCTGTGGGAATGGCAAAGGCAGTAGACGGGTATCGTTTAGGTAGATGTTGAAAGTCATATTAAGGAATTTGAGCTTCCTCTTAAGGGCAGATGAAGGTTTTCAGGCAGGGAGATGGGCATCATCAGATTATCATTCTGGAGGGACCACTCTGCGGTATGGAGAATGGACTGGATGGTGGTGGGATAAGCAGGGGGATAACTCACAGATGATGACTGCAGCAGTTCAGGTTGGGGGTGAGACAGCCCATACTCACGTGGTGCTGGTGAAAATGGAGAGGCATGGACAGATCTGAGAGATATGTGGGGAGTAGATGTGACAGGCCTGGGGGTTATGCAGATCTCGAGGAGGAGTCCAGCTTTACATCAGGTTTCTGGCCTAGGTCACTGTGGCTCATGGCAACATTTACTTAGCATAGGAACACTGGCAGGTTTACAATTTTTTGTTAGTATCAATAACTGTAAATATTCTTATACAAAAGCCTTTTATAGTTTCTTGCATTATTTCCAGGGGTAAATGTCCAGAAATTAAACTAGTAGGAGGAAGTTCATATGGATTCATATTAACATTCTGCCACAGAATTGTTTTTGATGTACCTTGCCACCGGCAGTTTTTTTTTTGTTGTTCTTAAATGAAGCAGTTTTGTACCAACCATGCCAGCTTTTTACATTATTTTACTCTCATTTTACAGAATAGAGTCTCAAATTTACTTTAATTTTTTTTTCTTAACCCATATCTCTCAAACTTTTTTTTTTCTTTCTTTTTTTTTTTTGAGACAGAGTCTCACTCTGGAGTGCAGTGGCACGATCTTGGCTCTCTGCAACCTTCGCCTCCTGGGTTCAAGGGATTCTCCTACCTCAGCCTCCCGAGTAGCTGGGATTACAGACATGCACCACCGTGCCCGGCTATTTTGTATTTGTAGTAGAGACAGGGTTTCACCATGTTGGCCAGGCTGGTCTCGAACTCCTGAACTCAAGAGATCCCCCCGCCTCAGCCTCCCAACAAACTTTTTAATAGGCTTTTTTCTTTTAAGCAGTTTTAGGTTCACAGCAAAATTGAGTGGCATGTACAAAGATATAGCCCCTGCCTGCCACCCCCATGCATACCCTCCCTCACTAGAATCATACATTTGTTATAATTGATGAGCCTACATTGACACATCATTATCACCTAAAGTCCATAGTTTACATTCAGGTTCACTCTTGGCATTGTACATTCTATGGGTTTGCACAAACTTACAGCATCATGTATTTACTATTATAGTATCACATAGAGTGGCTTCACTGCCCTAAAAATCTTCCATGCTCTGCCTGTTCATCTCTCCTTCCCCCTAAACTCTGGCAACAACTAGTTTTGTAAGAAACCACCAAACTGCCTTCCAAAATGGCTATACCATTTACATTCCCACCAGCAATGAATGAGAGTTTCTGCCGCTGCATATCCTTGATATCCATCAAGTATCCAAGCCAGTACTTATGTTTTCAGTGTCCTGGATTTAGGCCAGTCTAATGGGTGTGTAGTGGTATCTCATGGTTCTTTTAATTTGTATTTCCCTGGTGATATATGATGTGGGGCATCTTTCCATGGGCTTGTCATCTGTATATCTTCTTTGGTGAGATGTCAAAGTTACTGGCCCATTTTTAAAATAAATTTGTTTATTTTCTTATTGTTGAGTTTTTAAGAGTTCTTTGTATATTTGGGATAACAGTCCTTAATTCAATATGTCTTTTGTAAGATTTTCTACCAGTCTGTGGCTTTTAATTCTCTTGACAATGTCTTTTGCAGAGCAGAAATTTTTAATTTTAATGAAATCCAGCTTATCATTTCTGTCATTCATGGATTGTGCCTTTGGTGATACATCTAAAAAGTCATCACCAAGTCCAAGGTCATCTAAATTTTCTCCTGTGTCATGTTCTAGGAGTTTTATAGTTTTATAGTGTTGTTTTGTTTTGGTTTTGGTTTTTTTGTTTTTGTTTTTGTTTTGAGATGGAGTTTCACTCTTGTTTCCCAGGCCAGAGTGTGGTGGTGCAATCTTGTCTCACCAACCTCCGCCTCCCAGATTCAAGCGTTTGTCTTGCCTTATCCTCCCTAGTAGCTGGGATTACAGGCATGTGCCACCATGCCCGGCTCATTTTGTATTTTTAGTAGAGGCAGGGTTTCTTGGTGTTGGTCAGGCTGGCCTTGACCTCCCAACCTCAGGTGATCCACCTACCTCCCAAAGTGCTGGGATTACAGGTGTGAGCCACTGCGCGGCATGTAGGTTTTATCACTCCCAGGAGTCCTTAGCGCTTTGGAAATGGGAAGTGAGTTATGTAGTGCCTTTCATTTGCAGCACCCTGATTCACCACCATTGTGACGTATTTTGCCACATTTGTTTTCTCTATTTATCTATATAGACATACATACAAACATACACACATATATATACACAGACAAATGTACTCAGAGATAATTGTTTATATTTTTTAATCATTTGAAAATATGTTCAATATATCATGTCCTTTTATCCCTGAATACTTCAGTGTATATTTTATAAGAACAAGGAAATTAGCCAGGCGGGGTGGTGCACACCTCTAATTCCAGCTACTTGATAGGCTGAGGCAGGAGAATCGCTTGAACCCAGGAGGTGGAGGTTGCAGTGAGCCAAGATCACGCCACTGCACTCCAGCCTAGGAAAAAAAAAAAAAGATATGTAACCACAATATAGCTATCAAAGCCAGGAATTTTATTTACTTATTTATTTATTTTTTAGACAGGTCTTGCTTGTCACCCAGGCTGGAGTGTAGTGGCGCAAACACAGCTCACTGCAGCCTCGCCCTCCCAGGTCAAGCAATCCTCCCGCTTCAGCCCTTTAAGTCACTGGGACTATAGGCGTGCACTGCCACACCCAGCCAATTTTTACATATTATTTTCGCCACGTTGCCCAGGCTGGTTTCAAACTCCTGGGCTCAAGCAGTCCACCCGCTTCAGCCTCCCAAAGTGCTGGGATTACAGGCATGAACCACTTACTCCTGGCTTTTCAGGGAATTTTGAACATTGATCATATTCCATTTTGTCCATTGTCCCAATTAGGCCCTTTATGGCAATTCTTTTTCCTCCAATGCAGGATCCGCTCCAGGATCATGTATTATAGTTAGTTGTCATAGCTCTTCTCTCCTTTAATCTAGAATAGTTTCTCATTCAGTCTGTTTCTTATGACATTGAAATTTTTGAAGAATATAAGGCAGCTGTTTTATAAACTGTTCCTTGGTTTGGGTTTGTCTGATGTTTCCTCATGAGTGAAGCATGCCAAGCTAGAATACTACAAAGGGATATTGTACCTTCTTGTGGTATTTCATTCAGAGGCACATGAAATCCATCTGTCCTTTTCTGGTGATATTAATTTTTATCACCCATGCATGGTGGTGTACAGTTTCTTCACTATATAGTAACTGTTTTTTCCCTTGCAGCTAATAAGCATCTTTAAAGACACATTTTAAGATTATGTAAATATCTTGCTTCTCACATAAATTTTCCCTCTGGGTTTAACACATCTATTGATGAATCTTTCCTGAACCAGTCATAACTGTGGTGGTTGTAAAATAATTATTTTCCATTCTACCATTTTATCCACACTTATCAGTTGGCATTCTGCTGTTAGGAATGTCCCTCTCTTTCCCTCCCTAACAAAGTTATTTATTTGTTATTAGTATGTTTGCTTTTTTTTCATATAACAGTATATCTGGAAACCTTCATACTATGAACTTTATAGCAGTTCATAGAAATCTCCCTTACTTGTAGAGATGTATAATAATACATTTTATGTATGTACTGTGGGCTTTTTCCAAATAGTTTCCACTTTGGGGCATTTAGATAGGTTTTAATATTTTGAAATTATTTTTGTATTGTTGGAGTTGTATCTTCAGAGAAAATTCCTAGGCGTGGGACACTAGGCTGAAGGGAGTGTATATATTGGTAGTTTTATTTACTACAAAACTTAATTGGTAAGTTTGTCTTATTGGAATTCTACTACTGTATTGCCAAATTGCCTTTTAATTAAGCTTGTATCATTTGTATTTCCATTAGCAGTGTATGATAGTGCCAATTTCCCCACAACCTGTTTCAGCAAAGTACACTGTCAAGCTTTTGAGTTAATTCCAATTTGATGAGTGAGAAATGACGTCTCAGGATAGTTTTAATTTGCATTTATATTTTTTAAAAAGGGGTTGAACATCTTTTCATATGTTTAAGTGACTTTCATGTATTTTTTGTCAATTATCTTTTTTGTGAAATATTCCTATCATTTCACCATTTTTAAATAGAAGCTTTGGTTCAGTTTTCTTAACTGCTAGAAATCCTTTATCTCTTATACATATTGCCCCTTTATTTATGAGATATGTTGTAAATATTTTTACCCAATTTATTTTTTAAAATTTTGTTCATGGTGTTTTTTGAGAAAATTTGTATACCACAAAATTTACCCATTTAAAATGTACAATGTGGTGGTTTTATTATATTCACAGAGTTTTGTAACCATTACCACTATCTAATTCCAGAGTATTTTCAAGAAATTCCATACTCATTGGCAGTCATTCCTCCCTCTTCCCCCATATCCTGGCAACCATCAATTTATTTTCTATTTCTATGGATTTTTCTATTCTAGACATTCCATATAAACAGAATCATACAGTATATGGTCTTTTGTTTCTGACTTCTTTCATTTAGCATAATATGTCCAAGGTTCATCTATGTTTAGCATGTATCAGTTCTTCATTCCTTTTCATGGTGGAATAATATTCCATTATACAGATTCACCTCATTTTTTTATCCATTTATCAGTAGATGGACATTTGGGTTGCTTCCAGTTTTTGGCTATTATGAATAATACTGCTGTGAACATTCATATACAATTTTTTGTATGGACATATGTTTTTATTTCTCTTGGGTATAAGGCTACAAGTGGAATTGCTGAATCATATGGTAACTCTACATTTAACTTTTCAAGGAACTACTGTGCTATTTTCCAAAGCAGCCTCACTATTTTACATTCCCACCAACAATTTATGAAAGTTCCAATATCTCCACATCCTCACCAAGACTTCTTAGTATCTGTCATTTTTAATTTCAGTCATTGTAGTGCATATGAAGTGATACCTCATTGTGGCTTTTTATTAGAATTTCCCTAATGACTAATGACGTAGCACATCTTTTCATAAGCTTATTGGCTATTTGTATATCTTCCTGGGAGAAATGTCTATGGAAAATCTTTGCATATTTTTAATAGGGTTGTTTGTCTTTTTATTGTTGACTGATAATAGTTATTTACATATTCTGGATACTAGATACTAGAGCCTTATCTGTGAGGTGTTTCCCAATCTGTGGGTTGTCTTTTGACTTTTTTATAGTGTCCTTTGAAGCACAAAAGTTTTTCATTTTGATTGTCCAACTTGTCTATGGTTTTGTTTGTTTGTTTGTGTGGGTTTTTTGTTTGTTTGTTTGTTTTTTGCTTGTGCTTTTGGCATCACATCTCAGAAATCATTCCCTAATCCAAGGTCATGAAGGCTTACATCTATGTTTTCTTCTAAGAGTTTGTATAATTTTTAGCTCTTACACGTGGGTCTTTGATTCATTTTGAGTTAATTTTTATATATGGTGTGAGATATAGGGGTCCAACTTCCTTTTTTGAGGGAGTGTGGGGGGAAGTGGCTATCCCAATTGTCCTAGCACTATTTATTGAAAGGACTATTCTTTCACCATCAAATTATCTTGGGACCCTTGTCAAAATAAATTGGCCATAAATGTAAGGGTTTATTTCTAGATTCTCAATTCTGTCCATTGATCTATGTGTTTATCCTTATGCCAGTATCACATTGTCTTAATTAGTGTTGTTTTGTTGTAAGTTTTGAAATCAGTGCAAATCTCTAATTTTGTTCTTCTTTTTTAAGATTCTTTTGGCTATTCTGGATCCTTTGAATTTTTATGTGAATTTTAGGATCAGCTTGTCAATTTCTGCAAAAAAACAAAACAAAAAAACACCAGGATTTTGGTAGGGATTACATTGAATCTGTATCACAATTTGGGAAGTATTGACATCTTAACAATATTAAGTCTTTCAATCATTGAACATGGGATATCTATTTACTTAGCTCTTCTTTCATGTCATTCAACCATGTTTTGTAGTTTTTAGAGTATAAGCTTTGTACTTCTTCTGGTAAATTTATTCCTAAGTATTTTATTATTTTTCATGCTATTACAAATGGAAGCATTTAAAATTTCATTTTCTGATTATTCATGTATAGAAATACATGGTTTTTTATGTTTATCTTGTATCCTGCAACCTTGCTGAACTCATTTATTAGTGCTATTTCTGCTTTTGGCCACACAAGTTTTCTAAATGTGTTCAAATTTTCAACCTTTCCTGTGACCCTAAGTTAGAAGGATTTCCCTGTATCCAGGTTATAGTGGAATTCACTCATTTTTATAATACTTATGAAGTTCGATAGGTGACTTTTGCTGTTGTTTATTCTTGAGGTTAAAAAATATTAGAGAGTGTTTTAAAACTAATTGCAGATTATTAAAGAAATACCTTGGTGAAATGAAAATAATACTGAATTTGAAGTAAAAAAAATCTGGGTTGGAGTTCAGACTATTCTGTTTATCAGCTGTTTGATTGTAGGCAAGTCATTTAGCTCCTTAAAAAAATAACCTACAAAATATTCCATCCACTTCATAGAACTACTCAAAGGTTCAAAATGGAAAGTGCTTTGTGAACTATTAGGCCTTCTGCCAGTATAAGCTACTTTTATTTCTTAACAGTAATTATTAAACATGTTTCAATCCTTCTCTTTCCTTTAGGAGATTTACCTAAGATACAGAAAGGTGCAGTAAGGCCACAGCCCTCGAAGGGGACCCATGTATAAAAGCCGTTTATTAAGTATACACAAAGAGGTTTTGTTATTTTTTCCCTGTTGTTTTTCACCCTTCATTCCTCTGGAGTGACAGAAATACCCAGAGAGAAAAGACCTTTTATTTCCTGTAAAATACAGAAAAGTTCCAAAGCATTTTAGGGATTAGCTCATTAAAATGGAGAAAAATAAACCAAGTCCTGGAGAGCCAACACAAAGAAGGCAGCAGTCCCAGGGTCTGATGAAAGAGCCGTCATCTACCTCATCCCTCCCTCTACCGCAGGGGTCCGGAAGAAAACATTGGAAATGTGATTGTTTCTGAAACTCCTCATGGCAGATTTTGGCAATAAAACCTTATTTTCCTATCCAAAAGAAAAATCACAGGGTTCTCCTTATGTGAGTGAGAGTATGTTTATGGGTGTGTATAAATTAACACACCCATAACAGTCCTAGCTTGGGTTGCTTTTTCCCATCTCTCACTTGAATTGCATATCCCTCTTTTCAGTTTCCAGGGTAGCTCTGCCAGTCAGGAGTTCCCAAATTTAGGGTATTTTGACTTGCAAAGTATAATGAAATCATTAAATTCATCAGTTGCTCAACTGACAGCTTTGGAGCCAGAAAATCTAGCTTTGGGTCTCAGCCTGGACAACTTACTGGCCTTGGTCAGGCCAGGGGTGATGGCTGCTGAGTGCTCCCACATGGCTCCTGGCAGGTGCAGAGTTCTCAGCTAATGGCAGTGCCTCTGATTGGCTCTTAGTAGTTGCTGTGCACTTGCTATAAATATGCAATCAATTTATTGTAAATAATCAGAATAATGCTATTTTTAATTTTAAACATTTCTGAAAATATTAATACTAGCCTTCTGTTTAGAATTAGGAAAGATGTAGAATGCAGTTATATTAGTCCATTCTCACACTGCTATAAGGAAATACCCAAGACTGGATAATTTATGAAGAAAAGAGGTTTAATTGACTCACAGTTTTGCATGACTGGGGAGGCCTCAGGAAACTTACAATCATGACAAAAGGCTCCTGTTCACAGAACAGCAGGAGAGAGAATGAGAGCCAGCAAGGGAAATGCCAGACACTTATAAAACCATCAGATCTCATGAGAACTCATTCACCATCATGAGAACAGCATGGGGGAAACCACTCCCATGATTTAATTACCTCCCACAGGTCCCTCCCATGACACGTAGGCATTGTGGGATTACAATGCAAGGTGAGATTTGGGTGGGGACACAAAGCCAAACCATATCATTTTGCCTGTGGCCTCTCCCGTATCTCATGTCTTCACATTTCAAAACATAGTCATGCCCTTCCAACAGTCCCCCAAAGTCTTAACTCATTCCAATGTTAACCCAAAAGTCCAAGTCCAAAGTCTCATCTGAGACAAGGCAAGTCCCCTCCACCTATGAGCCTGTAAAATCAAAAGCAAGTTAGTTACTTCCTAGATGCAGTGGGAGTATAGACATTGGGTAAATACACCCATTCCAAATGGGAGAAATTGGCTAAAACAAAGGGGCTACAGACCCCGTGCAAGTCCAAAATCCAATAAGGTAGTAATTAAACCTTAAAGTTCCAAAATGATCTCCTTTGACTCCATGTCTCACATCCAGGTCATACTCATGCAAGAGATGAGCTCCAGGGCCTTCAGCAGGGTACAGCCCCCCTCTTGGCTGCTTCCATGGGCTGGCATCAAGTGTCTGTGGCTTTTGCAGAGCACAGTGCAAGCTGTCAGTGGACCTACAATTCTGAGGTCTGGAGGACCGTGGCCCTTTTCTCACAGCTCCACTAGGCAGTGCCCAGTGGAGACTCTGTGTAGGGGCTTCCATCCCACATTTCCCTTCCACACTGCCCTAGCAGAGGTTCTCTGTGCATGCTTCGTCCCTGCAGCACACTTCTGCCTGGACACCCAGGCATTTCCATACATCTTCTGAAATCTAGGCAGAGGTTCCCAAACCTCAGTTCTTGACTTCTGTGTAGCCGCAGGCTCAACACCTCATGGAAGCTACCAAGGCTTGGGGCTTGCACCCTCTGAAGCCACACCCAAGCTGTACCTTGGCCCCTTCTAGCCATGGCTGGAGCAGAAAGCAAGGTACCAAGTCCCTAGGCTGCACACAGCAGGGGGGTCCTGGGCCCACAAAATCGTTTTTCCTACTGTCTCAGGGCCTGTGATGAGGGGGGCTGCTGTGAAGGTCTCTGGCATGCCCTGGAGACATTTTCCCCATTGTCTTGGTGATTAACATTCAGCTCCTCGTTACTTATGCAAATTTCTGCAGACAGCTTGAATTTCTCCCCAGAAAATGGGTTTTTCTTTTCTACTGCATTGTCAGGCTGCAAATTTTCCAAACTTTATGCTCTGTTGCTTCTTGAATGCTTTGCTGCTTAGAAATTTCTTCCACCAGGCCAGGAGCAATGGCTCATGCCTGTAATCCATAACTTTGGGAGGCCGAGGCAGGTGGATCACGAGGTCAAGAGATCAAGACCATCCTGGCCAACACATGAAACCCCTTGTCTACTAAAAAAATATATATATGTACAAAAAGTTAGCCAGGCCTGGCAGCACGTGCCGGTAGTCCCAGCTACTCAGGAGGCTGAGGTAGGAGAATCGCTTGAACCCAGGAGGCGGAGGTTGCAGTGAACCGAGATTGCACCACTGCACTCCAGCCCGGGTGACAGAGCGAGACTCTGTCTCAAAAAAAAAAAAAAAGAAAGAAAGAAATTTCTTCCACCAGATACCGAAAATCATTTCTCTCAAGTTAGTTCCACAGATCTCTAGGGCAGGGCCAAAAAGCCACCAGTCTCTTTCCTAAAGCATAGCAAGAATGACCTTTACTCCAGTTCCCAGCAAGTTCCTCATCTCCATCTGAGACCACCTCAGCCTGGACTTCACTGTCCTTATCACTATCAGCATTTCGGCCAAAGCCATTCCACAAGTCTTTAGGAGGTTCCAAACTTTTCCACATCTTCCTGTCTTCTGAGTTCTCCAAACTTTTCCAACCTCTGCCCATTACCCAGTTCCAAAGTCGCTTCCACATTCTCTGGTATCTTATAGCAATGCCCCGTTCTACTGGTACCAATTTACTGTATTAGTCCATTTTCATACTATTTCACTTATTGTTTCATATTGTTTCATATTGTTTCACTATAAAAATTTTCTAAGAATGACATCAATCCAAGTGCCACAATGGGGAAGATTACTGTTTGTTTGTTTTTTTTTAAGTAATAACTACTTTTTCTAAAAATGATACATGCTCTTTGTTTTTTAAAAATCAAGCTATATAGGAAAGATCAAATATATGCCACCAGTCACCTCAGACCTCCTGGCCCAGAAATAGCCAGTATTGACACTTGCTGAACAATTTTTCTCTGCATATATACAGATCAGTATACATTAGGAGACAGAAGAGAAAAAGAGAAAGGAAGAAAGTGATAAATTTGACAGAGTAAAAATGAAAAGCTACTCTGTGATAATATATCATAAAGTCAAAACATAAATGTCAAAGAGAAGAAAATATAGAAGGAGTTCTTTAAAAATCTGGATAAAAAAGACAACTCAGTAGAAACATGCACAGGACAGGAACATACAGTTTACAGAAGAGGAAACATAAATGACCAATAACCATACAAAAATAATCCTCGGACTCACTCGTAATTAAAGAAATGCAATTTAGCTGTCTGGCCATTGTGGCTGGAGCCCAGTATGGGTCATAGGAGATGAAGCTAAGAGCAGCATGTGGCTGGGTTATGATTGTGCATGTGTGCGTGTGTGTGTGTGTGTGTGTGAGAGAGAGAGAGTTCTCAGCCTCACTCGTAATTAAAGAAATGCAATTTAGCTGTCTGGCCATTGTGGCTGGAGCCCAGTATGGGTCATAGGAGATGAAGCTAAGAGTGGCGCATGGCTGGGTTATGATTGTGTGTGTGTGTGTGTGTGTGTGTGTGTGAGAGAGAGAGAGAGAGAGAGAGAGAGAGAGAGAGAGATTAATTTCTGGAACAATACAGGAAACTGATTAGCTGTAAGGCTGAGAATGGGGAGAAAAAGAGGGTGAGGCAGGTAGAAGGGGGAAGGAGTATTTTTAATTTCAATTGTTTATTCTTTTCCACCACTTAAAATTTTTGAAGATTATATGCAGGTAATACCCTTATCATTTAAAAATCTAATGAAGTTTTAAGAAAACACATACTTGCAACCAAACGAAGAAAATATAAGCCCTGAGGTATCTATTTTGTTGCTAATGCTTATACAGAGTAGTGCTTTTTCTCCCCAGCTCTTTGGAGGAGCTAAAATTGACAACTGGAGAGCTGCCACTGAGGACTTTCTCTGACTATTAAAAGAAACTAGCTTAGTCCAGGGCCCTCAGAACTCAGTTTTCCAATGCTCTCTGCTCCCAGTGACTTCCTGTTCATCTAATCCCCCAGGGATTCCCAGCTCCATCTTTTTCTTAGCCAAGGTTCACCAGCTGCCCCAGCCTCCAAGGTGTGTGTAGCCACGAAAGGCTTCCCTGCTGGGCAGAGATGGGAGAGGGAAGGAAATGGCAACCTGGGGCTGCAATGTGACCCTGTCTTGCGTAAGGGTGTCAGCTCAAATTTGAAGAGTGAAATGACCAGTTTTGGCAGGATGAGAAGGAAAGCTATGCAGCTTCACAACTAGTCAGTTATAAAAGAAACAGCAAGCTCACACCTCCAATGACAAGTGGACTTCAACTTCTGTTGAATTAAGGCACAAACTTGAAACCAAGCAGACTCATAGACTCTTGGTGGACGGCACCATAACATCTTCTCTAACCACCATCTGCTGCTTTTCTCTCCTTTATGGCATCCCTCTAAAGCATTTAGAAGCTGCTAAGGCATCCACATGTTAGCACCTCACTCTTCCATCTAGGCAGCCCACTGCATTTCTAGACAGTCTACTCTTTCACAACCTCTTTCTCTGACCATTAAATAGCTCTTCATTACATTGATTAGAAAATCATCTTTCTGTAACTTCTACCCTCTCAATAACCAAGTGTTAGACTAGAAAAGTATGCAGTTGGGAATTATAGGCCTTAGTCTGAATCTCTGTTCTGCCACTGACCCACAATGTGACCTTCAACCAGTAGCCTAATATCCTGGCGGCTTAATTTCCCCTTCTGTAAATTGGGCTGTTCACATCACTTTCAATGGTCATTTTGAGACTGAGTGAACCTGTGAGTGGTAAACTTCACTTAGTACCACACATGGCAGAAGAAGATGCTGAATCGGTGTCAGTTCCTTCCTTCCCTGTGTCCCTCCATTGCTCGCCCTCAGCTGTACAAAGAGATCCTGGCTGTGACTAAGTTGAAGAATTCTATTGTCTCCTCCCTGAGTGTTCTCATCTCCAGAGTAAATACATCCAGGCTAAGTCCACAAATGTACCTTGATCTTCTTGTGTACTTACTCTCTACTTTGCTGTAGGAGAGATTTTGCTCTGTCACTGAACCCCTAATTATTGCAGAGTGGGGGGAAAATATATTTCCCTCACCCCCAAGACCCACCCCACCCCCAAGAGCTGGGATTCTACACTCAGACTCCTCCCAGGGTTTGAAGTTGAGTGTTCAGATGATGGGGTCTGCCTGCAGAAATAGAAGTATCTCTCATCCTTTTCACTAGTCATCAAGCTTTCTCTTTAGGAAATATTACACATTTTACAAATCCAAGGGGACAGGCCCAGTTAGATAAAAGTCTGCCAGTTCTGGCTCTGGCTGCATCTATTGACAGCTTGATTGGCACTGAGGAATCTGTGGTTTCCCCCAAACACACACACAAGGCACCAGGATGGAACAGCTGCTCTGTGCCTTGGCAGGGGTTGAGGTCCTTGGTCTTGTGGATGAGTTTGTTTGTTTTTTCTTAATTAATGACCTTGTTCAATGTGGGATATTAGAGGTTTTTTGTTTGTTTTTAACCCAGTCCAACATGCCAGCACCCCAAGGGATTTGGGGATATTAAACATTCCTCCTCAGCTTCAAGATGACAGTTGATAAATGTAACCATAAGATACTAAAAAGAACAAAGGACATGAGGGGAAATGGAAGCCCTGGGGAGATTAATAAATCATGAGGAGAAGGAGTGAGTGTGGCCAAACTATGGAGCCCCCGCGAGGCCCATTACTTGATCTCTTGCAAAAATCCAGGAGATGCAAGCAGGATGCCTATAATTCTGTTAACTGTGATTCCTAGTCCTTAAATGCTCTCAGATGCATGTAACAGGGTATTTATATTCCCTTAGCAAATGAAGCATTGTTCGCAATTGTGAACAATGGTTGAGTTTGGAAAGACAGTGTAGTCTAATCACTAGCTTTGTCAACATCCTTTGTACTCACTCCCTAAGGAAGCCTTACTGCCCAGCATGTGCTGTGGTTCTCAATCTGTGTCACCCTGAGCCCTCATGTTCCATGGAGGTTCTGGGGCAGCCAGCTGGGAGCAGGTAGTCAGACTTCCAGGCCCCATCCACCTACTTCTGTGAGAGCAGCTGTTCTACTCTTTCCTGCTGTGTATATTAGAGAACCACAGAAGATTTTGTTTGGGTTCTTCTGCCCCAAAAAAGAAACTTGAAAATCAATGGTGCCATGATGTTTGCCTCCTTTTACAAGTTGCTTCTTTCACTCAGTGGTATGTTTTTGAAATATAACCATGTTAACATATGTAGATGGAGTTCAATCAAGAACTTGTAGAATAAACCACAATATGTTCATTCCCCTGCTGATAGATATTTAGGTGGTTCCCCATTTTTTACCATCTCAATTAATGCATCAGTGGAGGGCATTTTCAACACAGGCAATGGGCGGTGCCCATTAAGCTGAAGAAGAAGGGAAGGACAGCAGGAGGGGTGGATGACTAGTGAGAATGTCAGGGGGCAGTGGAGTAGATGTGCATGGATGCAGCAGATCCAGGGCCTCCCAAGAGTCAAAATGGGTCTGTGAGCTGGAGGATCCAGTGGTAGCACAGAGTGGGCGATGATGAGGTCTGGAGTGTGACCCGGGGACTGGGCAGCTGAGAGTAACGAGGAAAGTAAGTCTGTTAGAAACCTGAGAGGCCAAGGTGTTAGCTGGGTCGTTTGCTGGACATTTCCATTTGGTCCTTCAGCTACACTCTGCATCCTTCGCAGCCCTATTCTGTGCCCCAGAGGCTGACCTTTAATTACCATCTCAGTGCCCTTTCCCTCAGACTGAGAGGTACACAGCCTGGACCAGGGACGACATGGAGACAGAGCATCCATTCCTCCAGCCCCTCCCTTCAAGGTCCCTGCAGGTCGGCTGCGTCTCTACTGAAACTCACTGCTCATTTCCCTACAATTCTTCTTTCTGGGTATAGCAAATGCCCCCAGCACCTTGTCTTGGGACCCAACACACTCACCTTGGATTTCCTCCATGCCAGGAATCATTTTATTGACCTCTTTTCCTCTATTAACCTGTTTACATGTGCCATCTCTTTCTTGCCTGATTGAGTACAGGCCAATCTCATGGATACTGAAATCTTGGGAAATGATGACAAGAGTAAGGGTAGATAGGAAGTTAGTTAGCTGGGTGCAAAAACCTAATGAGGGGTGGTGTCTGTAAATCTGCATAAAATGCAAACTATCCTACATTTTTGTAGTTCACATGTGAGCGCCTTTAAAACTAAAATTCCTGCCTAATTTTTGGGGGGAATTCCTAGTGTTAGCACAATATCTGGCATGTAGAAAGCATTTAAAAATGAAAATAAGTTGAATTGAATAGGAATGAATTAAATTAAATAGAATTAAATTGAATTTTACTGAATAAATGAGATGCTAATTTTGCTCATTTTAGACATCATGGGTGCCCCCCATCAAATCCCCTTCCCTCTAGCTTATGGTTTTTAAAAGCTTCATGAACATCAAATAAATTACATTAGGGATTGAGTTTCTGAAGTGAATAATGAATAATAAATGTTTGCTTATGTTAGCATCTCATGTAGAAAAATATTTAAGTCATGAAAATTTTGTGATAAATTCAAATCCCTTTAAGCTTTCAGGACCCACTTTCTTTTTTTACTTTTTGAGACAGTCTTGCTCTGTCACCCAAGCTGGAGTGCAGTACACGATCACTGCTCACTGCAATCTTGATCTCCCAGGATCAAGTGATCTTCCCACCTCAGCGTCCTGCGTAGCTGGGACTACAGGTGTATGGCACCACCCCTGGCTAATTTTTTTTTTTATTTTTTAGTAGAGACAGGGTCTCACTATGTTGCCCAGGCTAGTCTCAAACTCCTGAGCTCAAGTGATCCTCCTGCCTCAGCCTCCCAAGGTGCTGAGATAGGCATGAGCCAGCGCACCCAGCCTGACTCACTTTCTTGATATTGTGTGTATTTTGCTCTTGGAAAACTTTGCTTTCTGTCTCCATGGCAAAAAAACAACTTACAGTGGTTTCAGAACATGTAATTATTCATTTGAAAATAATTTTGTTAGACACATATCTATTAACATTTTCTTGAATTTATAATACTGAATAGGAAGAAACAAAATATAAAATCTTTCTTGTTTTAGTTTTAATCTAAAATACTATATGTCTTTGCATCATATGAGTTAAAGCTTTTCTGGCATTACACAGTGATTGTTCTCTTCAAATAACAGATCGTAGCGATAGTAGGGGAAAAACAAAGTAAACATGGCTCAATTTGCATTTGGTATTCTTTTGGAGCGGGTGAGTATTTCCTCTCTTTTTTCCTTTCTCCAAACACTACACAAGTAATAATTTGACTCTATCCCTGTGGCTCCTATTGTCTATACATACATGAAGTTGAATTTCATAGTGCCCGTTATTTGAAAAACATTTCAAGTCAGAGCTTAAGACTGGGCCTTTCATGCCAAATCAAGGACAGTGGCTAATTTGGGGTTGCCAAAATCACATATTCAATTTATATTAGATAATAAGAAAAGTTGCTTTAAAGCAAAGGGTATTGTTGGCACTTATGAATAAGAAATTCTGATTATTCTAATACAGCAATAAAAATTATTACCTACAATCTTATTTTGGAGTAGCCCCATCATAAAAAGTCCGGAGCCAGTAGCTCGGCAGGTTTTAGCATGTGACAAGTAAGGTGACAGTCTAGAGTCGAAGATTCTATCTCCACCCTGATTATAGTCTCAGAAATGTATTCAGCTGGTCATAAGAGGAGGAAGGACTGCATGGTCCAGACTAGAATGCTCAACTGGGATGACTCGATCTCCTGTGCCAGCTCCCGTGGATGAATCACAGCTCCTGAGGACCGAATCGGGGTTCCCTGGGGAGTGTGCTGGCATCAGATAGTGATGTCTCCCACCACTGGCTAGGATCGGAGGAATGGCAGCACTCAGGACATGATAGAAACAGCAGAATTTGAAGTTAGAGGATCAGGGTCAGACTCATCTCTATCTCTTATTAGCTGTGAGATATCGTACTCACCCATTCAGCAATCTTAGTTTTGTCATGTATAAAATGATGATAACAATTATCAAGAAAATTAAAATTGGTATCACAAATAAAAAAGAATTAAAGTGCAGCTTACATCTTATGAATTGCTAGTGTATTTTGCCTATCCCAACCTAGTGTTTTCCTTTTTTAAACTCATAGCATTTTATCTTTTTGTGTGTATGTGTGTGTGTGACAGGGTCTTGCTCTGTCACCCAGGCTGAAGTGCAGTGGCATAATCATACCTCATTGCAGCCTCAACCTCCTGGGCTCAAAGCAATTCACCCACTTTAGCCCTCCCAAGTAGCTGGGACTACAGGCACATGACACCATACCCGGCTAATTTTTGTATTTTTTGTAGAGACAGGGTTTCACCATGTTGCCCAGGCTGATCTTAAACTCCTGAGCTCTAGCTATCTACCAGCCTCAGCCCCCCAAAGTGCTGGGAGTACAGTTGTGAGCCACCATGCCTGGCCTACTCATGGCATTTTAGTATTCTGTCACTCTTTTGGCAATTAATTGTGAACTACCTACTGACTCACATTAGTGTATTATCTTACTTCACCATATTTTATTTTTTGTACTGCCCACACTTTCTAGCCCATGCCTGTCCTATAGTAGGCGATCCTAAGTATGAATGAATGTAAACAAGTTACTAATAGTATTTTAAAACTCAAATGCTGACAGGGAGATGAGTAGTTACTTTTTATTTGAAAGCATGTATTTTTCATGTTATTTGAAAGGATTATTGTGATTTTATGTTCATAAGATCATAGTTTTTTGTTTGTTGTTTAAAAACTATTTTTTTTTTTTTTTGAGATGGAGTCTCTGTCACCCAGGCTGGAGTGCAGTGGTGCAATCCCGGCTCACTGCAACCTCCACCTCCCAGGTTCAAGCGATTCTTGTGCCTCAGCCTTCCAAATAGCTGGGACTATAGGCATGCACCACCACACGCGGCTAATTTTTATATTTTTAGTAGAGATGGGGTTTCACCATATTGGCCAAGCTGGTCGTGAACTCCTGACCTCAAGTGATCCAGCCACCTTGGCCTCCCAGAGTGCTGGGATTACAGACATGAGCCACCATGCCTGGGCAAAAACATTTTAGTGGACTTTATTTTCAAGGAACTGAGCTGCTTTCTGTGCTTGGGCAACTCCCCTGAGCGAGTTTGTAGAGGGTGCAGGCAAATGGGCTTGGTGGCACAGGCACAAAGAAGAAGTCTGTATTTCTGTGGGGAGACTGCTGACACCCATGGATAGGTCCCACTTTTGGGGCTGACTGGTAGGCAGGGCACGGGACTTGTCCGCTTTCTCTGCACAGCATTGACACCTTCTATCCATCTCTTTACTTCTTGTAACTCCCTCTTCCTCTTTGCTGACACTGACTCAAAGGATCATAGACGTTTAATGATTTGCTTAGTGACAGGCCCTGGCCATAGCACTGAGCCATCTGGATTCATTGTTCAGTGTTCCCTCCACTACTCAGTCCTTTTAAAATCCAGCTCTCCTGCAAGTTGATTTCACTTCCACATAAATCATTTCTTCTAGCTTGCTGGAAAGTTCCTTGGCTTTCTGCTTATCTCTGCAAGGACAGTTAGTTCCCTGTTGCTGCTGCCAAGTATGTAAACAACATGTTTCTTCTTTCTGTGGTGACAGGCACATCTCATCATCCTGAGTAGAAGCCCCTCTCAAGTGGAGGCAGCAGACTCCGCACACATCGTCGCCCACGCTGCTGTCGCTTCAGGGAGACACGAGCACCATGGTGAGAAGAATCCTTTTCTCCTCCTGTCTCACAGGCACCTGGGTCTATAAAGGAGCTGTCTTCTAGATGGGTTAACAGGTGAACAGAGCTGCGACACAGGCCTGTTTTATCTGATCATCTGCAGCTATGCTACTCTGCTGCTTTCCTCAGAGTCCTTTGGTTTCTCTCCCCTTCTAGCGTTCTTCTAATCTATTATTCTGAAATACAGCTAATCTCTATGCAAACGTAGCTGTTAAGAGCCCCAGAGCATCTGTACTGGGCTTACAGGGAAATCTGCTCTGCTTTCAGAGGTGATCTATTTTTAAAGATTGTTGTGGCAACAGCTTTGGCCTCTGGGCCAGCCGGCCTCCAGACACTGTCAGGGCTGAACTTTCCATCAGGATGAACTTACACGGCTTCAGGATTCCAAAAGGAAGTTGCCATTTATGGCTCATATGGTTTTTCTTGTCCCCGCATAATAGGTAGAGCATCAAGCTTAAGGAATTGTTTAATCCACCATCCTGGGCTCAGAGCACACAGAGCATACAATGTGCCTCCATTGGCAGAAAACACATAGTACTAATGATTTTTTTTTTTGGTCATAATATTCAGAAATGGAGTACAATTCATAAAGAAAACCTAGGGGTGTATTCCAAGATATCAAATAAAAATAATTACGTACTGAATAAAATAAGGTCCACTGTGCCCAAAAGCATAAAATCAACATCTGGAAGGCATGGGGTTGATTCAGGAAGCAGAAGTTACGCTAAAATGAGGCCAGCACATGGGAGAAGGTGAAGGGAAAGCTTCAATGAGCAACCTGGTCCAAAAAGATCCATGGGCCAGGCAGGGAGCTTCAGTCCCCAGAGGAACTGATGAAGGGGGCATCGGCGTTTATCCATCTGTCCATCACACCTTGCAGATCTCTCATTCTGACCTGCTAGAGCTTGAAGCACCTTTTTAGATCTGGAGGAGCCTGTGTAAGGATGGAGAGAGGAGACAAGTGACCTTTCTTGTCCCCGCTCCTAGAACATTCCACACTAACCATCAGGTTTGCTTGTTGGTGCCTAAAATTCATGTAATAGGAGGAAAGTACTTTCTATTCCATACCTATTAATAAAACACTTAAAATACATGTTTGATGGAAACTCCTAGAATAGCAAGTCACAAATCTAAATGTCTACAGGAACCAAGCAAGCAATGTGAGTGAAGCAGGTGGTTATCAGAAACCAGCAGCAGCAGCAAGCATAGTTATAAATGGCAGCTAACTGATGGCTATAGTATGAGAGAGACAAAACAGAGTGGTGAGGACTGTGGCAAACTAAAACCCATACCTGCTACTTAGCTCCAGCCCCTGGCAGCCATGTGGAAGGGAGGCTTATATTAGCAGAGCTCCTTTTTTAAGAGAAGGTAGAAATTTGGAGTTTTATTGGAGAATCTTCAATTTTTTTTTAATTATTTTTTATGTTTTTAAAGACAGGGTCTCACTCTGTCACCCAGGCTGGAGTGCAGTGGCGCAATTATAGCCACTGCAGCCTCAAACTCCTGTGCTTAAGTAGTCTTCCTGCCTCAGCCTCCCAAGTAGGTGGGACTACAGGCACACACTGCTTGCACCCAGCTAATTTAAAATTTTTTTTTTAGAGACAGAGTCTTGCCCAGGATGGTCTCGCATTCCTGGCCCTAGGCTACCCTCCCATCTCGGCTTCCCAAAACTCTGGGATAACAAGCATGAGCCACCACAGACCCAGTCCAATTTTTAACTGATGGTAACTAACTGAAATATGTTTAAGACTCTGAGTAAGTCAAAACAAGTGTGAAGGCTGGATCCGTGACTTTTGACCTGGAAAGCAAGAGTGTCAGGTTGCTGTCAGATCTTTCCTGTTTTCCGTGGGGGTGTAAACTGGCAGAGTAAGGGGAGGTGGGTCCATTCCTGAATGAATACCAAACAGAGAGGAGGCTAAGGCCAAAAGACCATCTTTTTGCCTAGAGGGATTCTGGTTTCCAGCACTTGACCCAGTGCTCAGTGTACTCACTGCAGGTATGAATTGAGTGGGACCTAGTGAATCTGTGCCGTAGAATGCTATTGTCCCATAGCTGTGAAGTTAGGCCACTCTGCTTTGCGTGACTTACAGAATCAGAGGCAATCCAATTTTAGTTATATATTTTTTAAAAGTTTTCCAGTCTAACTATAGCACACTATTGCCTTCTCTTAATTTGAAAATGATAATAATACCTATTTGATACAGATAATAAATATATGATAATTAAATGACCTCACACAGTTATAATATTAATAGCTACTGCTTATATATGGCATACCAGCAACGGTTCTCACCGCATTACATTTATTAATTCAGAAATCCTTGCAACTCGATGAGATAGGTACAATTATCCCCATTTGTTGGATGGAGAAATTGAGGCACCCAGAGATGAGGTAATTTTTCCAAGGACCCATAAGCAGTGAGTGGTAAAGATATGAACCCAGGCAGCCAACCACCCCAGAGGCTCTTTACGCCATGTCACATTATAGGGTCTGGCACTGCACATGTCTCCTCCATCCTTAGGCCCACCAAAGAATCCGTGAAGTGTGGGGCAGAAAAGGGACACAGCAAGAATGAAGGCAGCCCAGAGAGAAGGGTTTGGAGTGCCAATGGGAAGGCCTGGGGCCCAGGAACATGTGGAGAATCTCAGCTCCAACCTGCAGCAGCTGAGGGCATTTGGTGACGTGCACCCAGAAAGCTCACTTGCCAGTCAGAATTGAAATATGTGAGGAACCAGTTTGGGAGGCCAAGATGGGTGGATCACATGAGGTCAGGAGTTCGAGACCAGCCTGGCCAGCATGATGAAACCCCATCTCTCCTAAAAAATACAAAAATTAGCCGGTTGTGGTGGCGCACACCTATAGTCCCAGCTAGTCAGGAGGCTGAGGCACGAGAGTCACTTGAACCTGGGAGGCAAAGGTTATACAGTGAGCCAAGATTGTGCCACTGCACTCCGGCCTGGGCAACACAGCAATACTCTATCTCCAAAAAAAAAAAAAAAAAAAAAAATGTGAGAAACATAGAGGAGATGGGTAAGAAGACGACTTCTCCCAGGCACAAGGAGTTGGGACTGATAGTTTTACAAATTGGGAAAGGGGGTGGCTTCTGCATTAGGCCTGGAGGACTGGTTGCTTGAAGCAGAAGCAAAAGATGACTAAGAGGCTGGGCCCAGTGACTCACACCTGTAATCCCAGCACTTTGGGAGGCTGAGGTGGGTGGATCACGAGGTCAAGAGATAGAGACCATCCTGGCCAACATGGTGAAACCCTGTCTCTACTAAAAATACAAAAAAAATTAGCTGGGCGTTGTGGTGCACACCTGTAGTCCCAGCTACTCAGGAGGCTGAGGCAGGAGAATCACTTGAACTCTGGAGGCAGAGGTTGCAGCGAGCCGAGATTGTACCACTGCGCTCCGACCTGGCGACAGAGCGAGACTCGGTCTCAAAA
Source organism: Macaca nemestrina (assembly GCF_043159975.1). Taxonomy (NCBI): domain Eukaryota; kingdom Metazoa; phylum Chordata; class Mammalia; order Primates; family Cercopithecidae; genus Macaca; species Macaca nemestrina. The sequence goes on from NC_092131.1 coordinate 92,133,596, forward strand.
AAAAAAAAAAAAAAAGATGAAGAGACTCAGGAGCAAGCAAGAATCATAATAATGACAGCAACAATGACAGTAACAACCATAGCAGCAGCACTTGGGCACCTCTTGTATACAGGTGCTGGTACTTCCACAGACATGCTCATTGAATCCTTTTAACAACCCTTGGAGGCAGGACAGGACCTTCCATTTTACAGATGAGTTCACACTGCCACCTCTTCGTACCAGAAAGTACCATGAATCCGAGGGACCTACTGTTTCTACTCTTTGCTCTACCCCAAAAGGACCAAGTCCCCATCAGTCTGTATGGTGCTCCTAGGCAGGCCCTTGTCAGATTCAGTACTTATCAACCAGAAGACACTTGAACTGTTTATCACCCTGATGCTGTTAGGAAAAAAGCTTACTGAGGCCTTAAAGGTGAGTAAATGCTAAATGAGGAGCCAGGGCAGAGAAGCAGTGAGCTAGAAATAAATGCTGATTGTCCTGCAGCAACATGAAGTCCTTGAACAGGTGCAAAAAGAAGCATAAACCTTTGCCCCTAAGGCCTCAAACAAATCACCTAAATGGGCAAATCAGAAACAAAAAAAAGCAAGAAGAACTCTCAAACTATTCCTACTCCATGAACATAGTTTAAAAACTGCTGCCATTGAAATCCTTGCACCCATAGTGGCAGATGTGGGAAAGGCTGGAAAAGAGCTCACCAGGCCAGCACGTGTTGCACGTGTGGGGAATCAGCTTCCCTCTAGAAGCAGAAATGCAACAGGCACCACCCAGCCAGGGGCTGCAGCAGGAGCACGGGTGGGTACATTCCCACTGTCTTTTATGTCACCTCTCTGCTGTCCCCTCACGTGGCCATTGCCCCCACAGCAGGAATGAAAGAAATCCACTGCAGCCTAGGTTTCTCCAGGCCTCTGCTGCCTCCACCAGGGAGAAATAAGAGAAGGCAATTTGCAACTTATCTTTGTGTAACAACTAAGGGGCAACCAAATCCCTTACAGCTCTCAACAGCACAGGACTTTCTGACCTGGACGTTGGTCACTTCTAATTCAGAAGTCCTGGCTGGATCCCAGGAGCAAATCTGCATGTTCCACCCAGCACCAAGGGGGAATCTTAGCTCTGCTCTCCTGTGCTTAAACCTGTTTGTACCGAGTACAAAGACTTTTGGGGGGTTGGTTTTGGTTTTGATTTTTGAAGAAAATAATTATTAATGAGAAAAATTTCTCCTTTGAGGATTCTCTATAGCCTGCCTGCTTGCGTGCGGAATGCCCATTGAAGGCATTGCCCTCTAACTAACAAAACGCCAGTGGCCAAGGAGCAAGTGTTTCAGTCTCGACGCACAAGCTAATCCTTTTGCTCTGTGCCTTCCCTGTATTCCTTATGCAGACAAAACTGCCCAAGAAGTCACGAAGGCTTGTGATCGCATAAAGATTCCCAATTCAGGCTCCTGGAATGTCACGAACCTGAGCCTGGCCAGCTTCCCAGAGCAGCCATAGACAAACTTGGTATTAACAGCTTTCCCAACCCTGCTAAGTGTTCAAGGCATTGGCTTTGTGTTTATAACTCATCTCCTAAAGGATATTAAAATGAAATGGTTCAAAGCCAAGAACATTTCAGCATCAGCCTTTGAGAGGCAGAGCCTGCTGAGTGCAGACGGCCTTGTTTGGAAGTAGCCCCATCTGCGGCCTGGGCTCTTGCAGGCTGGGGAGTTCTGCAGTGTCCAGTGACAGCAGATGGAATGGGCTCTGCCCGGTTAGAGCTTAGGGGGAAGGGGCTGACTAAGTGGATTCCTAAGATATAATTTCCTATGCACGAATATGTATATCCCCCCCGCCCCCACTGGTCCTAGCCTTTAGCCACATTTTACACAGTAGACTAGAAAAATGTCAGTATCAGGAGCTGGGCACTGCATCTCACCCAGGTCTCCTCTTTTTTACCTTACACGACCCTCCCTTTTCTCAACTCTTCCCCTGTGGCCTGCCTTCTCAGCTTGCCCAGTGCTGGGCCCTCCCGCCTCGCTGCTCACTGGATTACTGATGCTCCTTGGGCCCCGTGTGTTCCAGAGAGACCAGAAATCAGGGACCCCCGGTGTACACAGGCCCTAGGTCTTGTGGGCCCCTGACAGGTAACATGGACACCTGGGAGCAGCCACAGTGAGGTGTCCTTTACCTTCCCATGCTCTTCTTAGCTGTCCCTGCTGCCTCTCATGATGCCTCCAACCTGAGCCTCCAAGCGGGGCCTGGTGGTACAGTCAAGTGAGAGTAAGCCATGGCTGGCCACGCCCCAGCTGCCTCTCTCCCTTCAGGCTTCCCACTCCTCTGGGCCCCTGTGCACTCTGAGAGAAACTTCCTCTATTGCTTCTCAGGGCCCATTTGTTTTTACAAAATGCCCAACCAGCCTGAGTTTGGCCTTGCCTTTGAGCTCCCCAAGCAGCACATGTGGCATCCATCCCTGCTCTGTGCCCCACAGGGAGCGAGGGAGAAAGGGGAAGTGAGGGTGCAGTGGAGTGAGGCTGAGGCCCAGAGAAGGAAAGAGATGCCCCATACTCTGTTTTCACTGGCATCAGGAGGATCCCTTCTCAGAAACTTCTGGAAGTCACTCTAGAGTAGTCACATCTAGGGGATTAGGGTCCAGGGTCATTCAGCAAGTTAGAGGCCAAGCAAGGCCTAGAATGGACCCCGGGTGCCACCCACTTACCACACTCCAGACCCAGAGAGGGAGTTGCCCCACCCCTACCCCCACCCCCACCCCCAACCCCACCCCCGCTGAGGGTGCAGGGCTCTGAGCAGCCCTAAAGGACAGGCAGGTAGGGGCTACAGGGCTTGGCAGCCCTTGGGGCCAGCGGAGGAGAAGAGGAGGCCTGTTCCCCACCCAGGTTTATGCTATTGGCCCCTCTAGCTAGGGTAGAGCTGAAACCTCATCAAGCTTGCTCACCAGCTGCTGTCCCTTCATTGTGTCTGAGAGCAAAGCCTGTCCCTTCATTTCTCTCCTGGGGAGGCTGAAGTGCATGAGCAACATGGTGACCACGTTCCTGAGGTTCGGGTTTTTCACTTCTGGGCTGCTTTGTAATTTGTGTTCAGAACTTCTTAGAGAAGCCTATGTAACTTCTACCCCGACTCAGCTTCAAAAAGGATTTTTAAGACAGCTGACGGAAAACGCATCTACATCACCAAGACAAGTGACAGGAACTTGAGGTTGCTGGAAGCCTTCACTACATGGTGGCCCCAAGTTATGGTGGCGGAGGGGGCTGGTCACTTTCCTCGTGGTGAGGACACTTAAGGCAGGCAGATCCCAATGGTGACCAGGCCGTGTGTGGGCACGCTGCATATTTATACCCTGCGAGCCGCACGTGGTCTGCTGCCATTGGATCACTTCACTTTATGGATGCACACCTGTCCCTAGAGATGGCCACAGACTTCCTCGTATCACATAGCTAGTGAGCAGCAGCCCTGAAGCCATGTCACAGGCCCCTGTCTATGGCACTGTGAAAGTGTTCCTCATGAAGAGGGTCTCCTGTGGGGACCGCTGAAGGCTCTGGGGTGAGGAAAGAGTCTCTTCCAGGCTTTGTGTGTTCTCAGGCTTCCCGTGTGGCCTCCACAGGCTAGCAGCCTCGAACAGCAGCCCCCAGCAGGGTCTAAGTAGCTTCAATGTGTTCGTTTCCTGGGTGAGGGAGCTCTTCTGGGTTAGCGCCAGGCTAAGATTTGGGACTTTCCATTTTTAAACTCCCTGGGGTCCTTAAAGCCTTTACGGTTGGTACAGAGTAGGGACTATTTCCTAAGACTGCTACAAAAGACAGTCGTCACATTGTACACAGAGGCTTCCCTCTTAATGAAAACTGTCCTTACTGTTCCAACTCCTGCCTTAGGACAGCCACAGGGAAATGAACGCAGGGTTACTGGAATTTATTTTAATTAAAAGCCTCCTGGCCTCCCCGGCAGTGGGCAACATTGCAGTCCTGCATTCCTCTTGCTCTTGGGATGAAGCCTTGTTTTCTGTTGCCTGTATATGAACATCTCTACACAGAATCTTTCAGGGTCTTTTGGAATGACGTGGCTCCAAGTCCTCAGACAGAGCCATCTGCAGAGACGTCAAACCACCCTGCCCGCCGAGCCACACCTTCTCCCTGCTGTAACTCACCGCCAACCTAAACATTCTGTTAGAGTGGAAATAGAAGATTCACGGCCTTGGAACACCTGTGCCATTAGGGCTCAGATTTACAGGCTAAGTCATGCTCCTGTGTTTTAGAAAATGACCTCAGCTTCTGCCCAGGCCTTCGGCATCAGATTGCAGAGGATTCTAGAAGTGGTTTTTAAAGGTAGGGATGGACTTGTGTGAGAGTGCTGAAACTGCTGGCTCTTTGTGAACCCACACCCTGTTTCAGGGCACAAGGTTCAGGCCAGGAGGTGGCAGCCACTTTAAGGGGCTATGACTTCCTATCCCTCTGGAAATCCTGTTGTCACTTGTCCCAGGTGGAGATAGACTGGGATGTCCATTGCCAGGAGAATAAACTGCTTCTCAGGAAGTGACCCCTTTGCTGTAGTTGTAGGACTCAATTTGCCCTCCCCTAAAAGACTGCTTATGTGGATTTAGTTCTCAAAGTTAATTTGGAGGTGAGGGGGTTGGGGGAAATACATCAGGATCTTGCAATAAAGGAGCTTTCTTGTATCCCAGATAAAGATAAAAGTGGTTTGAAATCTATAGACAGGGAGGGTGCCCACGTGGATGCACTAGACCTTCCTCTGTTCCTCAGCTCTAGACCATTTTAATATACAGGGGTCCTAACCTGAGTTCACAGATGCCTCATGTGTGGTTGGCTTGCATGTGACAACATCTGTTTGGGAACCCTCTATCTGGCCTTATCCCCCTGTGACTAGAGACCTACCAGGAACAAAAATGGGAAAAGCACAAAACCTTAGAGAAGCTAAGGATTTGAAGGAAGAGAGCAGCGACTTGAGGAGGCGGTCCCCAGAGGGCAGATTCCCAGGCAGGGCCCATCTCTGTCTGCCCACCACAACGCCTGGCCTTCTGTCACTTCAGCAGCCACATTGCCTTCACGTAAGGAATACACTCCTTCCGCACTCTCCTCTCTTCGTTCCTCCCTTGCACCCATTCCCTCTTCCGGAGGTCCATGTACACTAACAAGCATCCTCTTTGGAAAATATGACTGGGCGTCCCTAAGTCTGAGGTTAGGAGCCATTTGCGCATTAGTTGGAATTGAACCCCGCAGCATCCTCCCTCGAAGCTTCTCTGTGAGCTGAGCTGCACTGAGGGACAGGAGCATGCCATTCTCGGGTTGAGAGGACCAGCCCAAATGGGCTGTTAGGGGAAGGAATACTGGGAGGTGGGAGAACATTACAAATAAAAGGGCTTAATATATGTGAGGTGCGGCTGTGTCCACCTGTGCCAGGGAGACCAGCTCCTACCCTGGGAGAGGGCAGGGAAGTGCTTCCTAGCCCTTTTGGCCTCTGCCTTTCCCTGAGCATGGCAATGCTGCTTCGGCCAAAGCCCAGAGTCTGAAACTCAGTGCACAAATTGCCCCATGCCTTATACATCTGCAGGTCTTCACGGTAAGGGCCCATCTTTAGGGACAAGGCTGAGATGCGGAAAGATCTTTACTTTTAAAAAGAATTACTCAGCTACATTCTTTAGTTAACTCTCAATTAGCCAGAAAATTAAAATACCAAAAGAGTACTCCACTCCTGAATATCTTCATTCATTTTAGTCATGAATGTTCATCTCTGTAATGCTTTTATAATCAACAAAATTAATGCCACTTCATCCTCAACATTTGCTGTCGTTAGATTATCAAAGTAGCCAAAGTTAATACTCAGTTTGCACATTAAATCTGTAACGTTTTCTCTCATGGGTCAGCTATGAGGAAGAGATGTAACATTTTCCATGTGGTAGATTTTCTCCCACCAAGACAAAAACTTCTGAGTAGTGCTCCAGAAATGCATCTGCTGGTGGCTGGGGACAGGCCCCATTGAAATAGAGGGTTACAGGGATCCAGTTCAATTGATTTCTGCCTAACTGCAGACCCCAGGGCCAGCTGGCACTGAGTGCAATTCCTGCTCCTGTCTGGCAACTGTCTAAAATCTACATGGAGTAAATCTTGCAGATGAACATAACTTGTTTCAGACCTAAGCTATCTTTAGGTTGACTACATTTGGTAGACATATTTCCCAAATGTTTACGTCTCTCCTTTCTAACACAGATCCTATGGAATACAATTAGATCATTTCTTAAGACCCACGATTCTCATTGTAAATTTCAGGCATGTTCTCAGAGCTCTTGAGGTGTACAGGGCTGTTTATCTGCAAAGGATGCTAGACTTCTGTGTCTTTTGATCGCTCTGTGTGTTTTCATGTTTCTCTCCTCTCACTGTCCATTTCTGCCACTTGCTGCTTCCAGTCTGCCTGCTATTTCAGCCCAGTATGGACACCCATAGCCACAATTATCAAAACTGTCCCTAAAATTAAAATCATCAACATTTATTGAGCACCAGCTATAGGTCAGTCCTGTTATCATTTGTTCGTGTGCATTAACCTGTTTACTTCTTACACCTCCTTATAAGGGAGTTATTAATACAATGGTCCCCCTTTTCCAGATGGGGAACCTGAGACACACAGCAAGGCACACAGCTATAAGGGGTAGAGCCAGAACCTGGGCCCAGATAACGCAAGCCCAGAGCCTGCTCTCCTTGCCACTCATCCTGCTGCCTCCAAGAAGCAGCACACTTTACAGGGGCTAATTGGATTTTTGATCCTCATGTGTTCTAGAGAGCTGTACCTGAAGACCATGGAGGCCACTTTGGAAGCACCTGGCATTACCGTCACAGAATGAGAAAAATAAATCCAAATCAATTCACTGGAAAAGATAATGAAACAGATAAAACACTAGCTGGCCTAATCAAGAAAACAGAGAGAAAGTACAAATACAAAACTAGAAATGATAGAAAGGAATAACCAAATATTGAGGAAATTTCTAAAAGCAGAAGATAATGGTTTGTACAGTGCATAATAAATATGATATTTCCAAGTAGAAATGTCAAGTAGACCACTGTATATATGGCTCATAATCTTCCCCAACAGACTTTATGTGCTTGTCATGTGTCACCATTAAGCTATCTTCAACAGGTGCTTCTATGGGAGTCCTATGTCTCCCAGGGGAGGAAGCCATCACATTTTCCTCTACTAGGGTAGGGGCAGCAAACTTATGCACATGGGCCAAATTTGCTCACCACCTGTTTTTGTAAATAAAGTTTTATTGGAACATGGTTATTCTCATTCATTTATGTATTGTCTATGGCTGCTTTCATGCTACAACAGTAGAGTTGAATAGCAACAATGGGGATCATATGGCCTGCAAAGCCTAAAATATTTACCATCCTGTCCTTTACAGAATAAGTTTGCCAAACCCTGTGCTAGAGCCCTGTGATTTTTCCAGTTTCAGACTAGTTTCTGTGCTGGTTTCTTGGTTCAGGATTTCCAGACCAAGTAGGTGGTACACATTCAGACTGCATATACGCTTATTTCAGGTATTCTTTTTCTAGTCAGAGCCTCTGGGTAGACACCCTTAAGTCCACACCTGGAACAAGTGCAATTGTTCTTATCTTCATTTTAGAGATTCCTGGCTTAGTCTGTTTGGGAAACTATAACAAAACACAATAGACTAAGTGGCTTATAAACCACAGAAGTTTTTTTCTCACAGTTCTGAAGTCTGGAAATTCCCAGATCAAGGCTCTGGTAGATTTGGTGCCTGGTGACCTGCTTCCTGGTTCATAGACAGCTGTCTTTTCACTGTGTCCTCACAGGGTGGAAGGAGTGAGGAAACTCTCTGATGTGTCTTTTATAAGGACACTAATCCCATTCATGAGGGTGCCATCCTCATGACTTAATTACCTCTGAAAGGCCTTACCTCTGAATATCATCACCGTGGGGGTTAGATTTCAACACTTGAATTCGACGGGGATAAACATTCAGACCATAGCACTGCCTGTATTCACTTTATTTCGTGCATAACAAATTTGTTCACCATTTATTACCTCGCAGTTCTGTCGGTTGGAAGTCTGGTGTGGTAAGGCTTGCTTCTCTGCTAAGGCTGAAATTGCTTTGTTGGCCAGCTCCACTCTCAACTGGAGGTTGGGGTCCTTTCTGAAGCTCGTACCTGTTATGAGCACAGTTCAGTTCCTTGCAGCTGCAGGACTATAGCCCCTGTTTTCTGGAGAGCTGGTGGCCAGTGACCCCTCTCAGCTCCCATAGGCTGCTCTTGCTCAGGTCCTTCCACCATATCCCTCTCCATCTCAGCAGCAGGCACAATCCTTCCCATCAAATCTCTGTCATGCTTTCCATAAATATGACTTCCTTTTCTGCTACCAGCCAGAGAAAACTCTCTGCTTTTAAAGGGCAGCTGTGATTAAGTCTGACCCAGGGGATAATCTGTTTTTGTTTTTGTTTTTGTTTTCTTTTGAGACAGGGTCTTGGCTCTGTTACCCAGGCTGGAGTACAGTGGTGTGATCACAGCTCACTGAAACCTCAACCTCCTGGGCTCAAACAATCCTCCCACTTCAGCCTCCCAAGTAGCTGGGATGACACGTGCACATCACCACATCTGGCTAATTTTTTTTGTATTGTTTATTTTTTGTTTCACCATGTTGCCCAAGCAGGTCTTCCAGGCTCAAGCGATCCTCCCACCTTGGCCTCCCAAAGTGCTGGAATTACAGGTGTGAGCCACTACCCCCGGCCATAATCTCACTTTCTTAAAGTCAGCTGTACCCTATAACATAAGCTCATCTCAGGAGAACTGTATCTTCATACTCACAAGTTCCAACCATAACCACAGGGGAGGTACTACACAAGAGCAAGGGTCACAGGTCACCTTAGACTTCTGGGGGCCACACCAGCTTTTTGCAGGGAGTTCTCTTCAGCTTTCCACCACAAATGATCCTTAGGCTTCATCCCTAGTCCTGCTCAGACTTAGAAAGCCCCAGTATTTCTAATATGCTCATGGGCCATTCAACCTCAGCTCCCACTCGCTTCTCTGGCTTTTAGTTCTGTCATCATTTTCCATACCTGAGGTTTTCTATTTCTTGCATTCAAGATTGGCATGCATTTAAAAATATGTGTGTTGTATTATAACCTGTATGTTGAAGTATTTGGAATGATTGGGGTTTTGAATGATTTCTTCCCTCAGCAGCATGTCAGCAAGATTTTTCATGTTTTAGAAATACATACCAAAATTACCCTCCAAATACATCAAAATAAGTGAACTTTCAGAGTCCTACCCTCAGTAAAGTTATAGTTACCCTAAAACTAAGGTTATAGGAAGAATTGATGGTTGATCAACCTGAAAACTCACCAGTGTGTTCAGATCTAGGGCATAGTTTCTTCTTTTGCAGTAACTCTTCTTTATGTATCACCAGGAAAGCTAGATGTATGAAAATCAAGGAAAGTAGATTACGGTATCTTTCGAGACCTAAATTCTTTCTAATGAAACAGGCAGATTAATGGGCAAAGGACAGTCTTAACTGTTTTTTTTTTTTCTTGTCCCAATACCTCTTTTCAAATAGCTCAACATTGCTAACAGTATATTTATTCTGTTTCCATTTCAAATCTGTGAGCAGTTTTCAAAGTTATAATAAATGCTTTTCTTCAGATGTAGCTGAGCAGTATTTTCAAGAGAGCATGGCTCATCTTAAAGATTCTGAAGGGATGGGAAGAACCAAATTTCTTTCAATTCAAGATGAATTTTGCCATTTTCTACAAATGACTGGACAAAAAGAGGTAAGTGAGTTTGGATCACAATTGTCTAGTTATTCACAGTTGATATCCAAAGGGCTACTCCTTTACTCTGCAAGCATCCATTAAGCACCTATTGTGTGCAAAGCATGTGCCAGTCTCTAGAGGGACACATAAATAAGGCTAGGGCTCCTTTCGGGTAGCTTCCAGAGATACTTGCTCTTAGAAGCTAGGAGACTTCATGAGAATATAGATTGTCATGCCCACCTACAAAAGATCCTAAAGAAATAGTGGACAGGCCCTGCTTATTGAAGCCCTGCAGATCTGGCTGGAATAGTGTGGCAGTTAGTGTGTCTAATCCCTCTCTCCTCAGTTTGGGTAATGAATGGAATTTGCGTATCTAAGGAAAACTATACGGTGCAGAAGTTACAGCTCAGTTGTTTAGTATTGATTCATACAAGCATGATTTACATGGCTTATAAAAGTAGAACAAATCCCAGATCTTATATTCATTGGTAATTAAACCCTTGGGAACGTATTCCTTGCAAAGCCTAGCATACCGTGGCTATATTCTTTTGTGTGTGTGTGTGTGTGTGTGTGTGTGTATACATATTAATACATATATATATATATCTCCAATCGCCGACAGATACTGAGGAACAATTATATATATATGTGTGCATATATATGTATATATGTATGTGTATATATATGTATGTGTGCATATATGCCCACACCCTCTTCTCAGTGCACCTAAGTCCTGTTTACTCTTCACTCCTCTCTGTTAAGCTTTTCTTTTTTTTTGAGACAGAGTCTCGCTCTGTCACCCAAGCTGGAGTGCAGTGGTGCAACCTCCGCCTCCCGAGTTCAAGCAGTTCTCTGCCTCAGCCTCCTGAGTAGCTGGGATTACAGGCCCCCGCCACCACACCCAGCTAATTTTTTTGTATTTTTAGTAGAGATGGGGCTCTACTAAAGAGCTAGTTTGCTAAAATCTTTTAGTCAGATGGGGCTCACCATTTGGCCAGGCTGGTCTTGAACTCCTGACCTCATGATCCACCCGTCTCAGCCTCCCAAAGTGCTGGGATTACAAGTGTGAGCCACTGTGCCCAGCCTCTGTTAAGCTTTTCCTATCAGAGGTTAATGCCATCTCAGTTTCCTAGAAAACCACACATGCATGCATATATACACATACGTGTACACAGTACATGTATGTGTACACACACACACACACATATCTATATACATAGTTGTTCCTCAGTATCTGTGGGGGATTGGTTCCAGAACCCCCAAGGATACCAAACTCCAAGGATGCTCAAGTCCTTGTACAAAATGGTGTCATATTTGTATGTAACTTAGACATAGCCTCCTGAATACTTTATATCATCTCTAGATTGCTTATAATACCTAATACAATGTAAATGCTATGGTAACAGTTGTTACACTCTATTTTTTATTTGTATTGTTTTTATTGTTGTATTGTTGTTTTTGTTTTTTTCCCATATAATTTGTGATCTATGGATATGGAGGGCTCGCTGTATATTTTTTTCAACTCTATCATGGCAAATCTTGGAAATGAAAAACTTTATTTCCCTTGCCATCTGTAGACCTCCTCCCCCACAGCTCTTTTCTCATCCTTAATCCCCCCACTACCCCCACCTTCTCTCAGTTAGGGAACATGGGCTTTTACATAGATACACACATGTTTCTCGGGCCAAAGTAGGGCCACAATCAACATGACAAATGGGAGTTTTCTTGGTCACCCAACCCCAGAGAGAGAAATGCCTTCCAGGGGCATCATATTCCCTCCCCATCTCCCCTCACATCTCTAGAATACTTAAGGGGAGTGCTCAGGTCAGAATAATGGGGCATCCATTGTTTTCCATCTTTAGTCCTGCCACTCATCATCTCTTGCCTGGACCGCTCTAACAAGTTCCTGTCTCTCAGCTGCTTTTTCCATGCTTGCCCTCTTCTAATCCACTCAGAATAAGGAAGCCATGGTGATGTTTCCAAAAAGCAGATCTGACCAGTGAACACTAATTTGTAAAAGCCAGTCCACTGGCTCCCCGATGCCCTCAGGATAAACCAGAATCCTGACATGGCCCACAGTATTGTCCACAACCTGGACTCCACTGACATTTCCAGGCTTATTTTTGCCTCCTCCCCCCGATCCATGTTCCTGCCACACTGGCCTTTTCTAATTCCCACTTCCAGGCAGTGCCAGCTTCTGTTTCCTCCTCCTGGAAGGCCCTTCCTCATTCATCTCCAGGCCAATGCTAACCCATTCTCCATTTCTTATCAGCTTCTCTGATTCCTCTCCCCCAGGCTTCATTTAGATGCTCCCCATTGTTCTTCCTTACAGAATCCATTTGATGTCATCAAATATTTGTAAGTATATATTCACGTGGATATTTAACATCTATCTTGCAACTAGACTGAACCTGTGAAAGCAGAGACCCTCTTGCCTGTGGTGAGGAGTGATGAGCAGAGAGGTGGATGCATGTTTGGCCACGGGCCAGCTGGTTGTTCTGACTCCCATGGGCCATGCATCAGTTCGTCTGTACTGTCTGGCTTCCCACCATAGTGTCTTGTGGAGTCAGCCAATGCTCACTGTCAGTGATGCTATGCCTCACTGCCCTTGCCCAGGTCACCCAGATCAGTATTGATCAAAAGATGCATCTCACTCTCCTAAGCTGCCCTCAAAGAGTTTAGCAAACTGGCTCTTTTCATTCTAGGGCCACTACCAGCCCATCCAGTGCCCTTATGATAATAGAAAAAGCTGCCCCTTCCTCAGGTAGATACCGCCCATGTTGGAGGGGACCAGAGGCTGGATTTCAGCCCTCCCCATGCTCTGGCCAGGCACCCCTGTGTGTGGCACCCCCTGCCCAGCCAAACATGGCCAACAAGGGCCGGGCCCAAGGACAGTCCCGGAGCCAAGAATGGGGCTGTGCTCAGGCCATCCCAGATGTTCCCACAGCACATGGCCATTGGCACTGTGGAACATGATCTTTGGGGGCCGAAATGCCTTTTAAGGTAAAATGTAAGTGAAGGTCACTCTGCCACAGGGTAAGCTACTTTACGAGGGTTTGTCTTCTAGTTATGCCACTCTTTTGCTCAAGAATCTTCTCTGACTTCCTCAGCCTGGTCACTCACTGGCTGTCAACAGGCCATGTGCTCCTCCTGTGCTCCCAGTTGCCCATACCCTCTTCTCAGCCCGCCTAAGTCCTCTTTACTCTTCACTCCTCTCCATTAAGCTTTTCCTAGCAGAGGTTGATGCCATCTCAGTTTCCTAGAAATCCGTGCCGTTTAACTTCCTTCACATCTACCCCGTTTCCCCAGTCAGGCTGTAGACAGTAGCCAAAGCTTCATTTGAGAAAGGGAGTCTCCCTGGGTCTTCTCCCCATCACTGGCTCCTCTAAATCTGACAGTCAATTCCCACAGAAATATTACCAAACCCAACACTCTCATCAGTCTAAGTCCTTGCTCTCAGAAGTTGGGAGATGTGATGGGCTTTACCCTCAGGCAAGTCTAGATTTAAATGCTAGTCCCTCATGTACCTCAGTGGGGCCTCACTGGTGAGTTACACAATCACTCTGCCTCTACAGGGATTCCTCTTTCACCTGAGAAATTGATTTCTGCCTCATCAGCACCTGTAATGGGGTTCCCCTACCCCAGCCCTAGCCCCTGACTTGTATTATTGCCAACAAAAGGATTAAAGGCCCTCCTTGTCCTTCTGTTTGTGGAGCACTTTCAGGACACCTTTGGGGCTGTGTCATGAGGAAGCTCCCATGGTCCATGCTGTATTTGGCAGTCAAATTCAGCATCCATGCTCTGCAGCTGATGTCGTGCCTTCATGTGGAAGATTGTGGAAGAATTTCTGGAGAAAGTATGGAGGATTGACATACTTTAACAGGGTTTTCCCCCGCCTATTTTGGTGTCTGAAGAAGCTAGTATCAGGAAATACTGTGTCCTGACCAATTCATATTTTTTATTCCATGTTAGTATAAATAAATTGGATAAACCAAACAAAATGTCACATCATGTTGGAATGTTTACTTTCAGTTTCCTAAACGATTTCCTATGAGAATAGTAAAGCCTGGAGTGTGTTCAGGATGTTCTATACATAGATAATTTGCCCAGGAATGCTGTATTTTCACTTCTGTAAGAATGGCATTGTGGACAGAGGGAGAAAAGCATGGGACTAAAGTGTATGAAAATTAGGCTGGGCATTGTGGCTCGTGCCTGTAATCCTAGCACTTTGGGAGGCCAAGGTGGGCGGATCACTTGAGGTCAGGAGTTCAAGACCAGTCTGGCCAACATGGTGAAACCCTGTCTCTACTAAAAATACAAAAATTAGCCAGGTATGGTGGTGAGCGCCTGTAATCCCAGCTACTTGGGAGGCTGAGGCAGGAGAATTGCTCGAACCTGGGAGGTGGAGGTTGCAGGGAGCTGGGATCATGCCACCGCACTTCAGCCTGGGAGACAAAGAGAGACTCTGTCTAAAAACAAAAACAAACAAACAAAAAAAAACCCTCCAGATTTCCACCTGCTGTTGTAAAATGGAAGATCTGCTGAGATGGATTTAAAAACAGAAAAGTATGAAAATTGCTGGCTGGATTCAGATCCTAGCACCAACATAGCTGAGCCCTCTGACTCTGAGCAGGTTTCTTAACTGCTCTGTGCCTGTTTCCTCCTCTGCCTAATGAGGATTAAAATTTTACCCATCTAAAGAAGACGGCAAAAATTAAATGAGATCACACACAATTGTGTGTGTTCAGCACAATTACTGACGTGAGGACTGATCCATGTGAGCTTTTGTTCTTACTACTCAACTGAAATGGATTCCTGTAATGGCTGAGTGGGTTTATTTTGCCAGGTGTCCTTTACCTGGTTTATTTTGCCAGGTGTCCTCTCTCTTCATAGTTTACATCTTTCCTCACATTTGTGTTGTTTCCTGACTCCTGTTCAACCAGAGGTGATATGATTTGGCTGTTTCCCCACCCAAATCTCATCTTGAATTGTAGTTCCTATAATACCCATGTGTCATGGTAGGGACCTGTGGGAGGTGATTGAACCATGGGTGTGGTTACCCCCATGCTGTTCTTGTGATAGTGACTGAATTCTCACAAGATCTGATGGTTTTATAAGGGGCTTTCCCTGCTTTGTTCAGCACTTCTGTCTCCTGCTGCCCTATGAAAGAGGTGCCCTCTGCCATGATTATAAGTTTTTTGAGGCCTCCCCCCCCCCCCATGAGGAACTGTGAGTCAATTAAACTTCTTGGCTTTATAAATTACCCAGTCTCAGGTATCTCTTCATAGCAGCATGAGAATGGACTAATACAAGAGGAGAATAGGCTCAGCTCATGAGACTACCACACCCATGTGAAAATATACAAGTTATGTAATTTTCTTAAGAGGCACTGATTTTAATCAGCCTTTGAACTTGTTAACCAGATAGCTTTTTGTTCCTTTCACAGAGAGCAACCTTGATCCTGAGAGAGTCCCTGGAAGCCAAAGTGGGAGTATTTGGCGATTTCAGTCCCGAGGTGGCAGAGACATACCGGCTCCTGGGAGGAGCAGACCTGGTGCAGGGGAACCACAGTGAGGCCCACAAGAAACTGAAGAAGGTAAAGCTGGAACCAGTACGAACACAAGAGTAGGCTCTCCCTCCCCTATCCAAGGTCAATTTCTCTCCCTCGTGGTGGTTCTTTTAAATGAAACTTTAGAAGTGGCTTGTTTAGATAGGATGACATCACTTTTGTGGTAGATCTAAGCTAATACCTTTTGGGTAAAACACATAGTAAGCCTCTTAGACATATATGTTTTGTAAATGAATTATCAATTATTTTTACTATGCAAATATTTTTAATTTTTTACATAGTATAATTTATCAGTCCTTTATGTTTGTGGTGCTCTCTCTATATACTGAGTTTATAGAGGAATTCTCTTACATATTCTTCAATTGTCATTCTTCTTTTTCTTCTTTTAAATTTGGAGTTTATTTGTGTGGATGGCATGAGGAATGGATCTAATCTTACCCTTTTTCCAAATGGCCACCCAGTTGTCCAGCACCATTTAATTAGAGAGCCCATCTATGCTCCAGTGACTTCAGATAACACCTTCATCATATACTGATTTTCCTTATGGACTTAAGTCTATTTCTAGATTTCTCTTCTTTTCCACTAGTCTTTCTGTTTATTCATGTGTCAATATTTCACAGTTCTAACTACAGAGATTTTACAGAATGATTTAATATGTGATAGGAGTAGACAACGCTTATGGCTTTTCTTTTGCTAGAATATCAGATGTTCTAGCTATTCTTCCATTTTTTTTTTTCTACATGAAGTTTTGTATCAATTTGTCTAACTCCGTAAAGAGCTTGCTGGTATTTTTATTGCATTACTTATAAATAAATCTTGTGAAAATTAACAACTTTGTGATATTGAGTTCTTCTATCCAAGAACAAGGGGTATCTTTCCATTTCTTCATGCCTACTTTTATATCTTTCAGGCACATCCAAAAGTGTTCTTCATATGGGTTTTGTATATCTCTTATTAAGTTTAATTCTAACCATTTGATCTTCCTTATTACTATTATAAATGGAGATTTATCTACTGTTATATCTTTTGATTTTTTTTTTTTTACATACGAACCCAGTTGGTTTCTCTGTCAATTTTATATCCTGCTAATTGCTTCTTTTATTGCTTGAGTTAATTCAATCATTGATTCTCCCAGGTTTTGGGGGTATTCTATTACATCATCTGCAAATAGACTTAGTTTTACTTTATGCTTTCCAGTTCTTATGCCTCCAATTTATTTCGTTTGTCTAATTGCATTGGCTTATACCTCCAATATAATAATAAACAGCAGTGGAGATAATGAGCATCCTTGCCATGTTCCTGATCTTAGTGTAAATGCCTCCAGTGATTCTTCATTTAATAGATGCTGGTTTTAGAACTAAGGTTTATATATTTTATCATGTTAAGAGAGTATCCATCAATTTATATTTTCATGAGTGCTTTTTTAATTAGAACTAAATGTTGAATATTACCAAAGGCTTTTTCAGCGTCAGTGGAGATTATCAGATGGTTCTTCTTAGATCATTTAAATAAATCACAATAAATAAATTTATTTCACACTACCAGAGATTGGGTAATTTATAAAGAAAATAAATGTATTTATTATAATTCTGGAGCCTGGGAAGTCCAAGATTCAGGGGCTGACATTTGGCAGGGGCCTTCCTGCTGCATAATCCCTTGGCAGAAAGTGAAAGGAAATGAGAGAGAGAAAGGGAGAGAAAAGGAGGCCAAACTCAGCCGTTCATAATGAAACCACTCCCAAGATAACAGCATTAATCTGTGCATGAGGGCAGAGTCCTAATAGCCTAATCCCCTCTCATTAGGCTCCACCTTTCAACAGTGTTGCATTTTGGATTAAGTTTCCAACACATGCATTTTGGGAGGCACATTCAAACCATAGCAGATGTTGATTCTATATGCTAACATTTATTGTAGGATTTTTCTGCCAATATTTGTATGTATTATTTGTTTAAGGATCAATGTTATATTTGCTTATAAAAATAATTTGGAAGTTTACCTTATTTTTCGTGCACTGAAAGAATTTATGTAGCATTGAAACTCTGTAGTCTTTGGAGGTTTGTGTCTTCTGTGACATCCTTTAGGCCTGGTGCTTCTTTTGTAGGGAAATTCCTTGATAATTTTTTCTATTTCTTTTACAAAAAGTGGTCCGTTGAAGCTTTCTGTCCCTAATGGGGTCATTTTGGCAAACTGTATTTTTCTAGATAATTATCCATTTCACTTACATTTTCAGATTTATTTGCATGGAGATTTGAAAAGTGGTCTCATGAATTTTAAAACTTTCTACTTTTTAACAGTTATTTTCCCATTATAATTTCTTAGTTTTATATTTGGGTTTTCTCCCTTTTTCCTTGACTTAGTTTGTCTATTTTGTTAATTTTTTCAAAGAGCCAGGACTTTAATCCCATAAATCCTATTCTCTATTTCCTTAATTTCTGATTTTATCTTTACTATTTCTGTCCTTGTACCTTATTTTGTTTTGCTCTGTTAAAATTGTTTTTCTGGGTTTATGAGTTGGGAATTTAATTCATTTATTTTCATTTTATTAATCTAAGTGTTTATGAATATGAAATTTTCTTTTATTCTAAATGTATCTCATAAGTTACATCATATGTTTTCATTACATTCATTAGTTTTAAAATGGGGAAAACCTGGGAAACCCTAAGTAACATAATTAATCAAACCAAAAGAATTAACTAGTTCTGAGGGGCTATCCTATAAATCAAGTATTTTTCTCTTATGATTTTTCTGATTCTGCTGCAAAAGACACTAGATTTGGTAACATGTGTGACACCTATTTGTTGGGGAGGTGACACATATCTTTTATCAGTTAGTTAGCAAATAGTTACTTGGCACCTTCAATAGGCCAGTCACTGTGCTAGCCAGACCTGAGGGAAAACAGTGACCAAGACAAATATGATCCTTGTCTTTGTGAGTCCCCAGTCTAGCCAGGAAGAAATATATTAGATCAATCATTTTTAATACTTTAAACATTACCCATATGCCAAAGACATTTTGGTGAGGGAGAGGTGAGACGGAAGCTGAGGGTGGCAGATGCCCTGCATTTCCCCATCTGTCACCTCCATATAGTAAGAGCCAATGCTGGCCAGGCACGGTGGCTCATGCCTATAATCCTAGAACTTTGGGAGGCCGAGGCAGGCAGACCACTTGAGACCAGGAGTTCGAGACCAACTTGGCCAACACAGCGAAACCCTGTCTCTACTAAAAATACAAATAATTAGCTGGGCATGGTGGCACACTCCTGTAATCCCAGCTACTCAGGAGTCTGAGGTGGGAGAATTGCTTGAACCTAGGAGGTGGAGGTTGTAGAGAGCCGAGATCATGCCACTGCACTCCACCCTGGGTGACAGAGTGAGACCCTGTGAAAAAAGAGCCAGTGCTTTTTGAGTGATTGTTACACCAGTGGCACTGTGTTAAGCAATTCATGTACATTAACTCATTTAACTCCTACAGTAACCCTAAGAGTTGGTGTATTAGGCCATTCTTGCATTGCTATAAAGAAATACCCGAGGCCAGACGTGGTGATTCATGCTTGTAATCCCAGCACTTTGGAGGCCGAGCTGGGCAGACCACCTAAGTTAGAGACCAGCCTGGCCAACATGGCAAAACCCCGTCTCTACTAAAAATACAAAAATTAGCTGCTGATGCACACCTGTAATCCCAGCTATGTAGGGAGGCTGAGGCAGGAGAATCGCTTGAATTCAGGAGGCAGAGGTTGCAGTGAGCCGAGATCATGCCACTGCACTCCAGCCTGGGGCACAGAGCAAGAAAGACTCCGTCTCAAAAGAAAAAGCAAAAAAATAGTAATACTTGAGACGGAGTAATTTATAAAGAAAAGAGGTTTAATTGGATTACGGTTCTGCAGGCTGTACAAGCATGATGCTGGTATCTGCTCAGCTTCTGGGAAGGCCTCAGGGAGCTTGTACTTATGGCAGAAGGCAAAGTGGGAGAAGGCACGTCACATGGGGAAAGCAGGAGCAAGAGAGAGAGAATGGGGTAGTGCCACATACTTTTAAACAGACAGCTGTCATGAGAACTCACTCACTATCATGAGGACAGCACTAAGAGGATAGTGCTAAAACATTCATGAGAAATCCCCACCCACAGGATCCAATCACCTCCCACCCGGCCCCACCTCCAATATTTGGGATTATAATTCAACATGAGATTTGGGTAGGGACAAATATACAAACTATATCACTTGGGTACCTCTACTCTGTATTTTATAAAGAGGGAAACTGAAGCTGAGAGAGAAGTGTCTTGGCTTTGATCATGTGGCTCAGAGTTGTTGGAGTGGAGATTTTTTGTATTTTTAGTAGAGACAGGGTTTCGCCGTGTTGGCCAGGTGGTTGGTATCGCACAGTCTATACTACAGGGTCATTTATTTCACATCTTGGAATTCCAAGTAAGACTTGTTTTTGAACAAGGGGTCCCTGGGCTTAAAAAATGTTTGGAAGCAAATGGCACGGTGGGGAGAATGCCAAGATCGGAACAGTAGGAGTCTTTGGGTTGTCACTGACAGAATACAATTGAAACTAGCTCAGGTATAAAGGAGCGTCTATTGTCTTGTGGTTTCCAAATAAGGGCCGACAGCCAGTGATTAGCCGGCAGGATGCAGCTGAGCCTCAGCCAGACTCTCATGCCAGGAAGGCACTCTCTGTCCAGGACTTCTCCTTGCTCCTCTCTGCACATCTTCCTCCTCTCTCATGGCAGTGTCTTCCCTCAAGGTGAAGATCAAGGCTGGCAACACTCCATAGTTTTACTTTCTGTCCCTGTGCCTTTTCTTGTCTCAGCTTGAAAGACCTCAGGCCGGGCGCGGTGGCTCAAGCCTGTAATCCCAGCACTTTGGGAGGCCAAGACGGGCGGATCACCAGGTCAGGAGATCGAGACCATCCTGGCTAACCCAGTGAAACCCCGTCTCTACTAAAAAATACAAAAAACTAGCCGGGCGAGGCGGCGGGCGCCTGTAGTCCCAGCTACTCGGGAGGCTGAGGCAGGAGAATGGCGTGAACCCGGGAGGCGGAGCTTGCAGTGAGCTGAGATCCGGCCACTGCACTCCAGCCTCGGCGACAGACCGAGACTCCGTCTCAAAAAAAAAAAAAAAAAAAAAGAAAGACCTCAAAGACCTCAGGGAAAGACTGACAGGCCTGGCTTGAATCCAGGGCCCACCCCTGGCTCAGTCAGCCAAGGCCAGGAGAGTGGTAAGCTATAAAAACATAGTACTTCCAAGGTAACTGGGTGGCCTGGGGTGGAGGTGGCACAGGAAACACTATCCTAACTATCCTATAGTCAGAAGACCTGGGCCAGGGTTGCCAGCGTCCCTCCCTGTTTTTGGCACATGTGCAATGAATACAATAGGAATGAAGTGGCCCCTTTCCTTAAAAATGTCCCAGACCAATGAGGGAGTTATAGACCGCAACCTCCCAAGTGTATTACATGCTCAGTTCCACGCAGCAGGTCCATACTGGGATCTACGGGAGTGAAGAGATTTAGGGAAAGTGTCCAGATAAGTAGTCCTGAAAAAGAGTATAGGCTAAGAGAAACAGGAATTCCCAGACCGGGAAGTGGGATGGAAGAAGGGTGCTCAGAGGCAGGACACCAAAGTACATCCAAGGAACAAAAAGCAGTTGGAGCTGGCTGGCTGTGGGGTTGCTGGTGGGAGAGGTGCAGGGCAAATCCTTGAGACCAGGTTTGCCAGGTGAAGGGGCCAAGACCTGATCCTTTAAGCAAGGGTCCCAAACTATGGCCCACAGGCCAAATGCAGCCCTCCACCTGCTTTTGTGTGGCCCTCAAGTTAAACATTTTTTACACATGATCATTTGCAACCCATTTGATGATGGAGGACACCTTTGAACTTCAAGTAAGTGAATAGTTATCTTCCTCCCAAAATGAATCTATTTTTCTCATTAGTAGAACTATAGAACTATATTGCCAAAAAAAATGCTCATTATTATATCTTGAATTTCATGAAAAGAAATTTTGTAGAAATTTGTCTTCTGTCTTGTTATGTAAGTGCTGCACCTACCTAATAGCCTCAACTTTGTCTCTTGGACTATTACGTCTACAATATTTACCATATGGCCCTTTGCAGAAAATTTTTCTGAGCCTTGCTCTAAGCAGCTGGGAATGCTGCTTACAGGGAATGCTAAGCAGGGCACAATCAATGGGTCTAGAGTTGTCCTTTGGAATTTTTTTTTTTTTAATCACTATGAGGATAGTGTTGAGAATGGAATGGAGTGGACCAAGAATGGAGACAAGAGGACTCAGTTTTCTTTGTCCTCCTTCCATCCCACAGTTTTAGGGATCGAATGAGATGAACTGAGTGAGGCTGTTCTAATGAGCACCAGACACTGCCTGTGTGCAGGCCATGCAGGCCACTGGGAAGCTGTTCCAACCATCAGCACCTCTTCAGGAGAGAGGAAAACGCAGAGCCAAGGCGCTGCCTGCCACTGGGAATACCTGCTTTCCTTCCCGCTCCTCACTTCTCCCCTGAAGAAGGTAGATAACATCTGGAGAAACTCCTCCTAGGGTTCAGCCCAGCCACTGCACCCCAGGCAGGGGAAGGACCTCAGAATAGAGGAGGGTGGCAAATGATAACAGAGATACACAGAAACTTGAGCAGGGCTGAGCAGGACCACACAGACCTTTACACTGTCACTGCTGGCTCCCGGTGGGACTGAAGTGGTTTATGTGCCCCACCGCACACTCACTGCTACCAGGTGTGGCTCATACATCATTCCTCATCTTCACAGCAACCCTGCAGGTCAAACCTGCATAGCTCTGTTAAACAGAGAAGGAGCCTGAGGCTCCCAGAAGTAAGCCAGTGGTCTGTGGGCAGGTTACTCTTATGTAAGGCCCGACTCTTTCCTCTATGCCAGTGGCTCACCAAGTATCCTTCTTGAGACCCCTGCATCAGGGTCACCTTCTGAATCAGAGTCTCTGGGGCAGGGGCCAGGTGCTCAGGGTTCTGCATGTTGGCCAGTTTCCTAGGCAGAGGCTGAGAAACACTGCTCTGGGCCACACTGCCACCCAAGAGGCTAAAAATCAGCTCAGCTTCAAGAAACTTTCAGGGTGCATCACCCTAAAGCCTGTGGTAGAAGTTGGTGGCCCCTTTTTCCTCTGATTTGGCCTTGTTTACCATCAGTCCTGAAAACAATAGCATTGGCATCTTAAAGATACCTGACCGTTTGCCAGACTCCAAGAGAAACGATGGACACTTGTATTTCTGAAGGTTGTGCACTGTGGTGCCTGCGGTTCTGATCTCCACTCCTCCACATGTACCTGTCTGAGGACAGGCTGACTGCTCT
Source organism: Macaca nemestrina (assembly GCF_043159975.1). Classification (NCBI taxonomy): domain Eukaryota; kingdom Metazoa; phylum Chordata; class Mammalia; order Primates; family Cercopithecidae; genus Macaca; species Macaca nemestrina. Next base: position 92,156,245 of record NC_092131.1, read on the forward strand.
GTGAATACGAGGGTGCAAATGGGGACTTAAAACATGCTTTTCACATCTGCTGCTGACTGCAGTTTCTCAAATGCCATATTTAGCAGTCGACTCTGTGAAGCCAGCAGTTCCTAAAGCTAAACACTGCCTGAGAAGTGTCTCTTGTTTTTATCACAACAACAGCTGCATCCCCTAAGTTTTCAACTCAGTAGCAGGAACCCACTGAACAGTGGCTTTTCCAGATGTACCCTCCTGTGCTGAATGGTCCAGGCATGGACCTGCAGGCATGAAAAACAAAAAACAGGAAGGCCTGGGAAACAAGGCACACAGAGGGATTAAATCACTGAAAAGGAAACCATATTATTGATCTGCCTTTTAAAGGCATCTGCCTGCAGGGGAAAATCACAGAATTCTCTTGGCTCCAGATGGAAATTTCCACAGCAAAAGTTCACCTACTTGTACAACATAGAAACCTGATTGTATTCTAGGATGGTCATCATCACCAACATTTTCATCAGGTGAAAGGCTGCAGAAAGAATTCCTGAAGGCTGCTTCATAGATCAGGAACCTCAGGAGTATGCTGAGCCCAAGAACAGTGTGAAGTCAGATTTGGGTCCAGCCTTCATCTGGCCTCTATATTAGATACTATCTTCAGCAGGGTTCAATCCACGGCCTCACTACTTTAGCTGTGGGCATTAAACATTTTCATAAAAGAATGAAATAATTTTATGTGACCCCTTTCTTCAAAAAATCAAAGCCCACTAAAATGAACCTTTTTAAGAAAGGAGTTGGAACATAGTTTTTATTCAGAGGTTGTAGGCAAGAAAGCCAATGTTAAAAAGGTCTTTTTTCTTTTTCTTTTTCTTTTTCTTCTTTTTTTTTTTTTTTTTTTTTTTTTTTTTTTTGAGATGGAGTCTTATTCTGTTGCCCAGGCTAGGGTGCAGTGGCACGATCTTGGCTCACTGCAACCTCTGCCTCCCGGGTTCAAGCAATTCTCCTGCCTCAGCCTCCTGAGTAGCTTGGACTACAGGCACATGCCACCATGCCTGGCTAATTTGTGTATTTTTAATTGAGATGGGGTTTCACCATGCTGGAAAGGCTGGTCTCGAACTCCTGACCTTGTGATCTGCCTGCCTCGGCCTCCCAAAATGCTAGGCTTACAGGCGTGAGCCACCACGCCCAGCCTAGGAAGGTCTTATGTGGTCATAAGTCAAGACTGGAGAACAGGCTATGGAATCCCTGCTATATTCCAGCTATTCCTCCAAGCAGGCCAATACACACAGCCTTCCTAGGGAAGGCCATACCTTATGTTAGAATCCATTCCCTGTAATTCCATCAGTAGCCCACTTTGTCTTACTTTCCCTTTAGCATATTTGGTATTTTCCTTGTTGTCCTGGATATACCAGGAAATCCAGAGCCAAATTTGGAGTTCCCACAGAGCCACCACGCCACTCCACATTGTTTTCATGTGTAGAGCCTCATTTGTCCTTGATCCTGATTTTTCTAATCATCTTTGACCCATTGTTGGACCACAACAGCCCACCTTTTTTAAAGAGAAGGTCATAATGACATTAATTGCATATAAAAAGTCTTGTTCTTGGGTTGAGAAGTGTGCTTAAAGACTCTTCAAGCACTTGTGACTTGAAGATGTTTGTAAATCAGTTTATATGAGAATGAGAGCCAATTGTTAAAGGGGTCATGGTTATTCATTCTTATCTTGGTTAAGAGTGAATTTGGAGGCCCGGCGCCATGGCTCACACCTATAATCCCAACACTTTGGGAGGCCAAGGCGGGTGGATCACCTGTCAAGAGTCCAGGACCAGACTGGCCAACATGGTGAAACCCCATCTCTACTAAAAATACAAAAATTAGCCAGGTGTGGTGGTGGCATGCCTGTAATCCCAGCTACTCAGGAGACTGAGGCAGGAGAATTGCTTGAACCTGGGAGGCAGAGGTTGCAGTGAGCCGAGACCACACCACTGTACTCCAGCCTGGGAGACAGAGCGAGACTCCATCTCAAAAAACAAAAAAGAATGAATGTGGAGCCTCCCTTGCCCACTATAGGCTGTGTGGGAATAAGAACTCCAGTTCTCCTGGCCACAGGCCTCCCCAACATCATCAGCTGCAGGGAAAAGGCACCCTCCTGAGGTTGGGCGCGCCCAGCTATGGCACCCAGGCACAGTGCCCCTCCATGTTTGCTCTCCCTTGGAAAACACTTGATTTGTAGTGTACACAAGCTGCCCACTGACAAGGCTACATTTGCTGTGGAAAGCTCCTCAAGCATCAGAACTCTGACCATGGCTTAGTGAGTGTACAGTGCCTCAGAGGGTCATCAACTATCCCACAAGGTCTGGAGGGATCCAGAACTGTGGGTGTGGACAGACCATCCTGGCCTGAGGCTCTCTAGCAGTTTTTCAGAGCTTCGCTGGAAACAGTGAGTTTATGGGTACATGGCCAGGGATGGAGGGAAAAGCAAAAGCTCCTGTTACATAAATCTAGTGTAACCTTAAACAAGTTGAAAGAGTAATGGTCAGGAATGGCTGGTGTGGATATCACAGATTCAGGAAGGACTGAACCAGATCGCTGAGCTCCATGTAATAGGGAAATTTGCCAAGAGAAGGCAGTTCAGAAGGCCCAGCTTTAAGAGTCTGCATCCCTTTCCTTGGCTGGCTTAGAAATAGGCAAATCCAGCCTTTATACAAAAAGCCGGCTCCACTTGAAAAAGAAACCATAATTTCTATGTGGGTACACAGCAGGATTTCTCTCAATAGCAAGTCCTGCCAATGCATTTATTTTCTAAATATTTGTATTGCAGTTGTTGTGGAGAAGGATGATGGTACCTTGCTCCAGTACAGTGGCCAAGGGATGGAACAAAGTCGTGGGGGAGTCGAGGGATGTCGATAAGGACATAGAACCCATGGGACTTGGCAACCTAGAGGTGAGGAGTGAGGGAGACAGCAAGGATGACATCCATGCCCCCAGGGCTGGCACCCAGGACATACTCAGGGAGAGCTTTCTGAAAGAGTCTGCTCTGAGGAGCTGTGCAGGTGGCAGTGGCTGGACCTCACCCCCTTTATCCTTCATCTCCCATTTCCCTGCAAAGCCCAGCATCCCCCTTCCTACCTTCCCTGTGTTTCTCTCATGGGAGGCTCCCTACCCACCAACCAGTGCCTCAGTCCTCAGGTCATAGGATCACTGGCCCTCCAAGTAAGGGAGCTGTAGGGCTGTGTGAGAGAGACAGACAGAGACAGAGACAGAAAGATAGAGAGACAGAGACAGAGACAGAGAGAGAGACATAGACCGAGAAAAAGAGGATGCAGGGGTGTGTTCTCTCAAACACACACTCGGAATTCCTTCTCCCTGTGAGCCCACCCCCACCCCCACCACCACCACCGCCTCCACCTCCCCCCAATCCCCACCACCTCCCTCCATCCCCATCCTGCCCTGTTTGTTCTTCACCTGCTGACTCCCCAGTCCTCAGGTCTCACTCCAGTGACACCTCCTCACATAGGCCTCTGCTGGCCCAGGTACCCTGGATCGACCACCACCAACACCCCCCGGTATTCATTCATAGCCCCGTCGTCTTTTTTTTCTTTTCTTTTGTAGCTCTTATCACAGATTGTTATGACATGTTTATGTATTTTAAAAATATCTGTCTCCGCCACTCCACTGGAAGCCCCCTGAGAGCAAGGCCCACTTCTGCCCATTCTCCATTCCATCTCCGAAGTAGCCACAGGGTTGGCGTGTTGCAGGTGTTCAGCAGACAACCTGCTTCAGGAAGTGGCGAACGTGGACGAAGACATGCGTCCAGCCAGGACGAGGCTGGTTTCTGCGTGGCTCAGAAGAACCACCCACTACCCCAACTGTGTTTCTGCAGGGGAAGGCTGTCTGATGAATTATGTTTTGGTTTACTCCTTCAATTCCCCCAAGTTAGTCGTTTCTGCCTGCCTTGTAATGGTTGGTAAATGAAAGCGCACTTGTATTTCTTGAAAGATGTATCACATTTCACGCTTCCAAGGAGTAAGGCTTCCGGAGTCATCTTTTCTCTTAGTATCAGCCTTGAGAACTGACATGAAAACAGAGCACAATTTTCAAGTTTCTGAGTAATTTCTCCCCCGTGGACATAATCTGGCATTGGATAATGTGTGTAAAGAAGAGCAGGGATTTCAGATCCTCAGCGTTAGAGCATTTTTTTAAATTTACCTTTCTTTAGCTTTTTCATTTTATGTAAGTACAAAATACAAGTAATAGCTTGACAAGCCTGGCTTGGAACCTTACCAGGAATGAACAGTATGCTTTTCTCGATTTTCTGTTACGGAGTCATGTAGCCTTGTAACTTAAATGACCCTTTAGTTGCAGTCCTTGCTGCACTGTCTCCATTAATGAATAGGAGGTGTTCCATCGGTACCTTCATCATCTGAAATTCCTCAATAGAAGTTATGATGCAATTCTGGGACCTTAGGCAGGAGGTTAAGGGAGGAAGGGAGATACCACCAATCTACTTCTGCAGGATGCTGCTATGAAAATGGCCCTCAGTAACAACTGCACATTTTCACAGATCCCCCTAAAACAGAAAATATTCTTCCTGAGTTTGGGTATTGAATTACTGTGGGTTTTTAAATGACAGTATAGTGAGTCACCCAACCCTGATGCCACAGCTGCCACTGAGCCACCCCTCTGTCCACACTGGGAAGGGTGTTAGCTCAAAGGCACCACAGCTAGGAAGATGGCTAACTGATAGCACCTATCCCAGCTTTCTTGGCTCCTGGGCTCCTTAGACTCCCAGCTTTCAAACCTCAAAGTCATATCAAAAAGAATTCTGAAAGTTTGCATCAAATGCTTAAGATTGTCTCTTAACTACCCCAGCTTTCCGAATGAGTCCTAAGAGTAAGCAGCAAATAGTGAACAGCCGTCTTTCTCCTATTGAAGGCTGGACTGTAATTTCGAGGGTTTTTAACACCACATACCCAGTGGGACTTCCCTAGCTGAGGTTTTTAATAACTGATGAGCCACTGGAACCCTAGGGTCCAACTGTGTCTTAAGGAGTCTAGACTCCATATAAGAATTTCCCCAGCTTACGTGTTTGTCCTAATCATTCACTCACTTAACAACTACTGCATCTGCTTGTGTGCCAGGGGTTGTGCAAGGCCCTGGAACACAGTGGTGAGCAAGACAAACATGGCCCCATTTAGGGACAGCCTGCAGGCTGGTATAAAAGCAGACATTCCCTTTTGTCTTCCTGCAAGGGAAAGAAAAGCTCCCTGTTTGGTATTTAAGGAACAATAGAAACACAAGTGACTTCTCACAACCCTGCATATAAAATCAAAGAGAATGTAAGGAATGGCTCCTAAAATTCATCTGGACACTCAGGAGTTCAGTTTATTGTTCACTTTAAAGAAAAGTGAGAAACACCCCTTATTGGCTCATTTCAAGGAGGAGCATATCTGCCTCTCAGAAGAATCTGGGGAGCACAGAGTACCTTTATTTATAGTGGAGAATGTTCTACTGTCAAGGTTTGGCGAGTTCTTTACTTAGCTCAGCGACATGTTTACAATGCCTGGCTCCAGTAGGTTCAATTAACATTTATTGACTTCCTCTCTGTCAATGCCTATGTTTTTAACAAAAGAATCAAAACACCTACTTCACACAAAAATGCTTAAGTAAATTTAGCTAAGAACAGCTGAATGTTGAAAAATTCAGTTTATGTTTCTTAGATAAATACGTAACTATATAAAACATTTTCTAGTAGAAGTCCATAATGGGTTATTTTGCTGTTTTAAAAAGCTATCTTTGGAAGAGTAGTTTAGTTAATGGATGACCATTTTTTCCAGCCTTGGTGCCTGACCTTACACTGTAATCACACAAGGGATTAGTGAGGGGCTGAGGATCTGTTTCTGTCTCCTAGTTGACACCCCTTTGCATCTCTTTTCACTTCAGCTGGAATTTTGGGCAAATCTCCTTAGTAAGGATAAGTAACCTTAGGGAAAAAAAAATATATTAATACCAGGAAGAGTTGAGTTTTGACAAAGGTCTAGGGGTAGGGTAAGGATGGGGCTCCTCTCTTCAGGGCTTGATTACTAGAAAGGATCTCTTGACCCAACCACAATCTTCTCTCAACTCCACTCTCTCTACGAACATAGTAGTGAAAATGATCAGCACAAAGGTTTGTAACAAGTGGGGATGGTTAGTAGACCCACTGATAATTTGAATAAGCACTGTCAGTTGCCTTCTCATTCTTCCCAGGGATTCGTGCATATTCAGCGAACAGTGTATTTCTATCCCTAGAGAATGAGGGGCCAAGGAGAAGCAGCTTCAATCACCAAAGGGGTAGGATGGAAATTCCTCCAGAATATTAGATTTTGAAGGCAATCTGTTAAGGCAGAGTGAACTGAGACCTCAGACTGTCTCAACTAATTGTTACAGTGTCAGTAACTCTAATGCCACAGTGAATGAATTAACGACAAGCAGTGACAACATCACCTCTCAAAATGAGCTGCATCGGAGGCAATCATAAATACATAAACACAGGGAAGATTGGGTGGCTCTAAAAATAGCCCTGATCTTTTACACTGAGTGAAGGTATTTCTGGGCAAAATAAAGTCTATTCTGGGTAAGAAGTGTTAACGCTAGAGAGAGGGGCCTCTCACTGATGGGCGACAGTCGGGGGAAGCATCTTGCCTCTCTTGCTCTGTGGCCCTTTCTGAGCGCCACCTCCTCTGCCAGGCCCAGTGTGCCCAGGCTTCCAATAGCTGTAACCCAAGCAGGGTGCTGGAAAGGTTTTCATCAGGTACCATGGGTATCAAAAACATGTCCCCATCCCCTCCCCTCAAAGCAACGGAGCTTAGTCAAAGTTCCTACATTTCTAGGGTCACAACAACCTAAAGCATTAAAGCAACGTTGGCTCAACCCCATGGAATGAGCAGCTCAGCCCACTGCCTAGGCCAGGCCAAGGTCCCTGTGCAGATTTAGAAAGTCAAGGGCTTGTTGGACAGAGGGACAGGGATCCTTGCCTTTGTAGGATTTGAATTATGCATTAAATAAAAGAACAAGCAGCGTTTACTACTACTTGATACTGTATATTTCTTAGTCAAATGACTAAGAAATAGTGAATATTTTCTGTTATTTAAAAAATCCTGTCATATTCTCATATGATAGTTACTTTTTTCAAAGGACAACCACATTCTCAGATTCGAAAAACACATTCTCAATTCCTCACACTGAAACATTCAGACAGTTTTTATAGTTTCCACAGCTTATAAAGACAAAGGCATTTGGCTACTTGCATTTTAATTTTCTTGAAGACCTAAAAATGGTTGGCAGATCAGAATGAATAAACAGCCTTCAGTAGTAAGTCCCCAAACCCTCACACTTTTTTTTTACTCAAGCTATTACCATGTAGCACAATTCATCCAATTTTTTAAAAATATATTATGAAATATTTCAGTTATGCAGAAAAGTATGGATAACATAACAAAGACTTTTGAACTCACTATTCAATATAAGAAATAAAACATGACCCATCCAGTTGAAGTCCCCTGTACCCCATCCCCAGATAGCTACTTTTTTTAATTTGGTATCATTCCCATGCTCTTATTTTACTATAGTTTTGTTTTGCATGTTTTAAAACTTCATATAAATTATAATATATATCATGTGCATTCATCTGTAGTTTTCTTTTTCCCCTTGACTTTGTAATCATGAGATTCATGTATGTGGTTATATATACACATACATATATCATTTATATATCACATACATATATAATATATACATATCACAATTTACATATTCATTACTAAATATTGCTAAATTGTTTTACAAAGGGACTATAACAGTTTGAATACCCACTATCAATATGTAAAAGAATTCTTGTTGCTTTGTATCTTTAACAAAGCTTGGTAGTTTTTGCAGGCTGATGGGTGAAATGGTACCTACCTTATTGAAGTTGTAGTTTGTATTTCTGGTTATTAATGAGATTAAGCATGTTTATTTCATCAGATTTCAACTCTTTGAATAATCTGTTTATATCTTTTGACTGTTATTCTATTGAGAGGTTTTGGTTTGGTTTGGTATTTCTCATTGCCTTATAGGAATTCTTCATGTATTCCGAATGTTAAACCTTCCTCATTTCTGTACACTGCAAGAATCTTTTCTCAGCATGGTTTGTCTTTCTACTTTGCTTATGGTGAATTTTGGTGCACAAATATTTTAGGTTTTCATATAGTTACACTTTATCAGTCTTTCACTTTTGCTTTGTCCAGATCTTGTCTAAGAAATACTTCCCTACCTCAAGATCATAAAGATATTTTCCGGTCGGGCATGGTGACTTACTCCTATAATCCCAGCACTTTGGGAGGCCAAGGCAGGTGGATCACCTGCAGTCAGGAGTTTGAGACCAGCCTGGCCAACATGGTGAAACTTCATGGGGAACATCACACACCAGGGCCTGTCCTGGGGTGGGGGGAAGTGGGAGGGATAGCATTAGGAGATATACCTAATGTAAATGATGAGTTAATGGGTGCAGCACACCAACGTGGTACATGGATACATATGTAACAAACCTGCACGTTGTGCACATGTACCCTAGAACTTAAAGTATAATTTTAAAAAATAAGAATTATAAAAAAAGAATTAGGAAAATAAAAAAATTAAAATGCAAAAATTAGCCAACTGTGGTGGCGGGTGCCTGTAATCTCAGCTACTCAGAAGGCTGAGGCAGGAAAATCACATGAACCCGGGAGGTGGAGGTTTCAGTGGGCCAAGATCGCCCCACTGCACTCCAGCCTGGGCGACAGAGTGAGACTCCGTAAAAAAAAAAAAAAATCCAATATTTTCATCTAAAAGCTCCAAGTTTTGCATTTCACATTTAGTCCTTTAAATCTTTCTTGAGTTTAATCTTTGTGTTTGATTTGGGGTAGTGATCCATTTTCTTCTGTTTGGAAAACCAGTGGTCCCAGTACCATTTATTGACTAGCCCACCTCTTCCTCACCAACCCTGCAAGGTCAGTTCTGTCATCTGTCAAGGCTTGGGCTCTCTGCCCTGTCCACTGGTCTTTTTGTCTACCCTGGCTAACGTGCTGTCTTACTTTATTAAAAAAATAAAAAATAAAAGGGTCTTGGCATCCAGTAAAGCAAGTTCCTGCACCTCATTCTTTCTCAAAATGATTCTGGCCATTTTTGGCACAGCTTTAATCTTTCTCCTCTCCTCGATTTGCCCTAGCCTAGGACGAGCAATCAAATGGCAAGACTTAAAGTAAGCAGAAGGGAGAAATCAAGCCAAAGCCAGCCCTGGATAATCCATAAGCTGAGTATTTGACTCCTAATAACTAAGACATTGCTGTGTAGTAAACAGTATAGAAAGCCCATGTATTAATAAAAGTATGTGTTTACAAAAAAAAAAAAAAATCTATTATCTTTTCCAGGCTATAGCAAGGGCCACATTTAAAAATAGAAACTAGAGCCCATGCTCTGGTCAGTACCAAGGTTCTTGCCTTTATTTTTAAAAATACTACTTTTAAATATATTGTTTACATACAGATAAGTCACAGAGAGTTTTGTGAAATAGTGCTAAAACTGTTCATTTTTGCCTAGATCCCTCAGAACATCCAAATCAAAGGTCAGTCACTAGGAGAAACCCCAAGAACGTGGTAATTCCATAACAGCAGGGTCTAAGAATGAAGTGATCTTTCTCTCATTCAAGGGAGACCTTATTTTCCTGCTCTCAGCGACATTTCCGTAGCCTTATGATAGCTGCTTGGTGTTCTAGTGTCTCCAGATCCAGACCCTCTTATACGGACCACAGGACAAAAGGACTCTGGCCACCCAGCAGGCCATGGGCATCTTCTCCACGTGAGTTGGCTTCCCTCACACTTTCTCTGAGTATCTCATTCCCTTTCCATTCAGAAGCTCAAGAGGAAGCTGGTTCTAGAAGGTTCTGTGGAACCTTCTCTGGAATGTTTTACTGACTTCCCATAACTTCCATAAAGGACAAGTTCCTTTGAAACCCAAGTTGTAAAATAAATTCCTTGCCCAGATATTTTTTTTCAAATTCATCCTTTAAGTCAGAAATATATGCTGGAAGTTGTCTTCCTGCAGACCAGCCCCTGCAGGCTAAGGCACCCACTGCAGGGGGAGGGCCCCAGGAATTCCTGTGGCCTCCTGCAAGCCCTGCTTCTGGCTTCCCTCTGCCCTCAGATGCCTGTCAGGACTGCAGCTGGAGAGTTCACTGACTTGACCTTAAAGGCTGGCCCACCACGTCCTTTCTCAGCCCCTGAGCAGAGGCCCAGCGCTCTGCTGTGGAGGGCCCACCTCACAAATCCTGGTTCACAGGGAGCAGCCCCAGGGCTGCCCGAGTCTGTGCTCAGGGAAACAGGGCCACAGCCTGGAGCAGAGAAAACCTGGCCAGCAGGGAAGGCGAGCCAGGGAGGCCTCCAGCGCAACCCTGACCATCCTCCTCACCCATGTCCTGCTCACCAAGACAGCTAAGGGTTGAGTGCCTCAGCTCAGTGGGGATGGTCACAGGTGATTTTAAAAGATGGGCGGGGCCGGGCGAGGTGACTCATGCCTATAATCCCAGCACCTTGGGAGGCCAGGGCGGTGGATCACTTGAGACCAGGAGTTTGAGACCAGACTGGCCAACACGGCGAAACCCTGTCTCTACTAAAAATACAAAAATTAGCTGGGTGCGGTGGCATGTGCCTGTAATCCCAGCTACTCAGGAAGTTGAAAGGCACAAGAATTGCTTGAACCTGGGAGGCGGAAGTTGCAGGGAGCCGAGATTGGGCCACTGCACTCCAGCCTGGGTGACAGAGTGATACTCTGTTTGAAAACAAAAATTAATAAAAAATAAAAGATGGAAGGAAAACATCTCATTTTATGCTCTGTGCTACAATTCTCCTCTCATTTACAGCCCCTCCCGAGGCTTCTCATAAATAGGTCTGGGCACCGGCTGGGCAGCAAAGGCTGGATGGGAACGGTGTGGGGGCTGAGGGGCACCACAATCACCCCAACTTCTGCTTGTCTGCAGGGCCCCCAAGGTTGCTGCGAAGCCAAGGCAGGCATCGAAAGCCAAAGTGGTCTTTCTGCACCAGCATCCCTCAGGACACCATGCTGGCGAAGGCCCGGCCCGGCACAACAGCAGACTGACACCCCCACCCTGAAAAAGCCTAGGACATTCCTGGGCACTGTCATTTAGGGTGCTGTATAAATCTGTCTCCACCTAGAAAATGGAATTCAACAGTCAGGATACAGACTTCCAAGGCCAACTGCTGGCCCCAACGTGCAACAGTGAGACCGTAAGCCTCCCATTGGCCACATTTTGACAGTGGATGCCCTTCAGGGTGATATATGCTATAAAGCAGTTTTCTTTCTATCACCTAAGTGGTTTTTCTTGCCAACAAAGAATTTTTACCCATCAGCACTACTGTGGCTGAAAAACTTCTCTTCAAAAGTTTGGTGCACCCTGTGCAGGAGTCAGCCCGACATCTGCTTGTACACACAGCTCCTTGCATAGGTCTGGAATCAGATCTGGAACAGTGAAATTCAAGAAGGAAGCCCTTTCTTATAGGAGGCTAATAGGGATTGAGAATAACATGAGAAGAAAACGCTAATAAAGGGAAACCTGAACGCGCTGGTGTCAGCATGTGTCTTCAAAGTGCAGCCTGCCTCAGAGTTCCTTGAAGCCTGAAAAGGGGTTTGGGAAAGAGCCCAGTAGGAGGGGCAGGAGGCCAACACACCTGACTTGGCCTGGGTCCGGGGGGAAGGTATAAGGGAGTGAAAAGAAAGGCTAGCAGGAGGCTGCCAGGGGAGGACCGCAGACTCCCTGCTGCTTCGCATCCCTCCTGTGGCCTCCACTGCAGGCAGGACAAACCTGGACGCCACCTGGAGCTGCTTCCTGAGTTGGCACACTATCGTGTACACAGTAGTCTTCAGCCTCCTGGAAGGAGGCCATAGTCGTGTGAGGATGGCAAAGTCGAACAGGAAGCTTTGAGCGCCTTTCTCCACGATGTCAACAAGAAGATCCAGTGCCAGATCGAGGTGGACTGAACACACAGGGGTAGGGGTGCAGGTGTAGGCAGTGCCGTCCCTTCCCCTCCCTCCCCTATGGCCATGAGGCTGCAGGCCAGTGCTAAGATGACAGCAGACTGCAGCACAGGGCCCTCCCCTCCAGCCCCCAGTGGGACATCCGAACCACCCTGGGGCCATTTGTGCAGGGCACCACCTCCAGTATTGATGGGGAAAAGAAACTTAATAGAGCCATGACAGGGTGGAGAGAAGCAGGGTCCACTGTCTTCCTCAGGAGCGTGACAGCTGACCCTGCAGACCATGCTTGCTGGTACACACTGGTCCCACACCCAGGCCTGTCGGACATCAGCAGTGTGCTAAAAAGGTGTAAGATGTGGTCATTACTCACCGTGTCTCCTATCTAGTTGACGTGGGTGAAGTCTGCTAAGGGGTGAATGTTCATATGCTCCCAATCCACACTGAAGCCCTAATCCCCAAAGGGATGGTACTAGAGGATGGGGCCTTGGAGAGGTGATTAGGTTATGAGGGTGGAGCCCTGATAAATGGGATTAGTGCTTTATAAGAAGAGACACCAGAGAGATGATCTCTCTTTCCACCATGTGAGGACACACTGAGAAGGCAGCCATCTGCAGGCCAGGAAGAGAGCCCTCACCAGGAAGTGAATCTGTTGGCACCTTGAGACTTTCCAGCTTCCAGAACTGTAAGAAATAAATGTTTGTTGTTTAAGCCTTTCAGGCTATGGCTTTCTGTTACAGCAGCCTGAACTGAGTCCCTGCTGAGTTTTTTAAATAAATGTTAATTATGATGTTACTTCTTCCTTTCTGTATTTCTTGAAGGGTATCTTGGAATCACAAAAACTAAAACACATTTTTAAAATTTAGCGCCCCCATCCCACCCCACCCCAGGAAACAATGAATTTAGGAATGTTCCCTTCAATGTCTCCCATCTGGCAATTCTGTTGACTTCAACAAAAGAGGAAGACTACAGCTACTTGTGTTTTTCTATTTTTGGTAAAGGGCTACAAGGTTACAAACAGGTAAAGATATCTAGCTATTCCTTTGTCTCAAACTACCTCAATTTTTTCAAGAAATGGCCATGGCCATTTCTTAGTCCTGGTATGCCCTGGTATGCCCAGGACAGTCCTGGTTTTAGCACTCAAAGTCCCACATCCCAAGAAACCTCTCCATCCCAAATGGGATGGCTGGTGGTACCCTACTGCCACTAATCATTCAGGCTGTGATGATGACATTTTTACCACAAATTGTCCAGTGTGTATCTGAATACAAGCCAGTTGGCTTATGCTCTATCTGCCGTGCTTTCTAGCTCTGTGCTCCCAATATTGAGTTCTGATTCGGGGGAGGAATTAGAAAACTGGAACTTTTCATATATATTCTGCCCAGTAATTCTCTGCTACACTAAAAACATGCATGTAAACACGTAGATTCTTTATTTAGAGTTTAAAGGAAACATCAAAATCTACTGAAAATATTCATTCTCTTTAAGAACAATGTGGGTTTTTTCCTCAGATTTTTATTTTTGCACATTCTTGTGACATTTCCCATTGTAGGGAACAGGAGTTTAGCAAAATCAGCTTCTTAGATGATGCCATTCTAAATATACATCTTAAACAAACAATATCAAAACAACCAGTGGGAAACTGAAAAACACTCAGTGAGTACTGTTTTGTCTAAATAACAATAAATACAAAAAGACTGGTTGTGTTCCGGCCCCATCCAACCACGAAGTTGATTTCTCTTGTGTCCAGAGTGACTGGTTTTAAAGGACATGGAGCTTTGGGGTGACCTGTCACAATGTCAAGGGCACACTCCTGGGTGATTCACAGATTTAGCAACCAACAATAGCTCATGATTCCATACTTATAAATACTTCTGGCAGAATACTTCTTGAAGTTATGTGTTCCAAACTTGCAGATGACAATTAAGATTCACGATATTTCACAAAGTAAATAGAAGTGGGTTATAACATTAATTACGTGTTCACATCAGCTTCCATTTACAAGTCATGAGCCCAGACACTGACATCAAACTGAGCCCACTTAGACTCCTCACCACCAGTCTGTCTTGTCATCAGACAGGAGGCTGTCACCTTGACCAAATTCTCACCGATCAATTATCTATCCAAAAACCATTACTTGTTACAGTTAAAACAAAATCAGCACATCTTTGACTGCATTAGAAACGACACACTTTAATAAACGACAAAACCTTACAAAGCAGTCACCGCCATACCAGTCTGACAATCACTAGTTCATTTGGCAGATGGACAACAAAGGTTTAAACTTGCAATTCAAATGAACTTTCTTTCCATACTCTGATTCTTGGTGTTTTTAAAATATCATCTTGAAAGCTGTGCTGCATTTCTCCTCCACTTATCAATGAAGAAAATGCACTCTCCGGAAACTACCTGGGGTAGCCACTACTAGGACCTGGGGAGATGTGCACCCTGGGGGGTCTGAGGGCCTCCAGGTGAATCTGAGAGGGAAGACCCTCCAGTGCCTTCACTGTAGCCTGCCTGAGGGTGGTGCTACCTCAGACTGTTATTCCTCAGTGCACTACAGTCAGTGCTATGATACTGTGTTACAGGAAGTACAGTTGAGACAGCATTATGTGAAAGAAGCTAGCCTGGACTAAACAAATGCTGTGCTGCTAGCAAAACTCTTTTTATATGATGCCACACTTTACAGATGGAAACTTTAAAACAATACCCAAGTGTAAAATAAAACGAATCCAATGAAGCATGCTCATCCCAGTATCTTAAACTTGGTGGTGCCTATCTACAGGTCCACACTCTGCGGCCCATGAGCATGGGGGCCTTTCTCATCCTCCAGGCCCATCCTGGGTATCTCAGTGCTGGGCTGCAGGAGAGAGATCCAGTTCCTTCCCCCAAAACATCCTTCTATTTAATAGATTGTTGCCCTGGACGAAACACCCCAACTGCAATGACTTCTGTTGAAAGTGCAAAAAAGGCTTCCATGAGGTGGGTTCATGGTTGTTACTGTATTCATCTTTCAGCCTTGAGCTCAGAAAGACCTGCATCCCATGAATGAAGGGTTGGGAAAGGCGTCTTTAGGAGGCATGGTCTACTGTGTGTTTCCAATTTTCCTGTACACAGCCAGCTTGCCAGTCCAGCTGTAGTCTGAGCATCGGCATTCTCTTCATTGTCTTCAAGGTCTACCTCCCACCAGTGAAATTAAATGTTTGAGTGCTAAGGGCTAAGGTATAGAGAAGCTCAAGTCTGCACAGTCTGATAGGAACTGGCCACTCCAGAACTTAGGCTATACCAAAAAAAAGGTATTCACACTGTATGCTACTTAATGACCTAGTGCCAAAAAAATTGAAATGGTACTGTAAGTGATTCCCAATAATCATCTACCCTACCAGTGCCGGGGAACCTGTGCAAATAGAATGTGAAATATCACAACAGACTACAGCTGTCCTCTCCATAAATACTATATTTTTTAAAGTTCTATACATAGAAAGCAATTCATTCAAGTCTTAACATGAATTTAACTCTATATGGCCAGTAAATTTTTCCTAAAGATGAAATTATTTAGCAAGAAATTTTTTTAACATGAACAGTCTGCCTATTTCCTATTTCTTTTTGAAAAGACTTTTTAGAAAGAGTCTAAATTGTATTTATTTTTCCCCTAAAATGTTAGTTTGTTATTTCATATTAGCACATGCAAGCAAAATTGACTCTTAAACATATTACTTTAATCTGGTTAATGTTTTGACATCTATAATTAATTGTAGTTTCAAACAGATGCAAGCCATGTCTGTGACCAGGTGCAAAACACAGAAATCATCTCCAGAAGTGGAGAGAAGACTCCAGGAAAAAACGTGTTTTGTAAAAGTCCCAACTCAATAATAAAATTGCAGTGCCTTTTAAGGCACGGATTAACTGGAAACCTTTACGGAGTAACTATGAAGGAAACTGACACTGCCTGGAGTACTCTTTAAGAAAGTAAAAAAGGGGAGATTTTCATAGACTCCCCCCGCCTCTTAAAGTGAAGGCCTTTGGATGTTGGCATGTCGCCAACAGGATGCCATTAAGACAAAATGTTTCTGCTTATTAAAACCAATGCCCATCATTCTCCTCCTCCTCATTGTCTAGATAGAGGAGGGCAACTTTCTTTTCATCTGAAATCACCGACCTTTGGTCTACCATTCTCTGGAGCTGCACCTTCTTATCAAACATGGCCTGCTCCTTGCCCTGTTCTCCATGGGCCTGGTCTCCTTCCCCAGCAGAGGCCTTAAAGCTCATGCCAACTGCCCGGTCATTCCTACTGTCCGCGTCTGTCCAGGCACCATGGTCAGACACACCGCGATCTCCCGCTTCCTGTGTCCGGCTGCGGATCGCCTCTACGTTACTCACATCCATCTGAAAGGTAAACGAAGTTTCTTTGGGCCCTGGTGTAATGTGTCTTAGCGTTCTGCGGCTGTCTGCTAACTTGCCTAGCTCAGGGGAGTCCGCTGAACCAGCAAGCACAAATGTTCTGGACACGGGTCCATGGACAACAACGTGTTCAGAGGTTTCCGTTTCTGTAGGACCTAGTCGAATGTGCCTAAAGGATCTGCTAACACCCGATGTCATTTCTGCCCCTGACGTGTCCCCTGCACTGTCCTCCTGAGGAGATTCAGAAACGACACTTTGGAAGGTGCTCTTTTCAGTCATAATGGTTTGTCTACCTAAGGTGTGACTATGAGTGGCCTGGTGCACATCTGCTGAGCCTTCTCCGTGCACAATGCTCTCTGAGTCACCAGACTCCCCCGATTGGGGAACCAGCCCATGGTAAACTATCTGCTGGGTGGTCTGATGCCTCTGAGGCCCGATGCTGATGTGCCTGATGGATGTGCTGCTCCCTGGCAACCCTTCCATGTGTACAGAATCTCCTCTGACACCCACTTCCACCTCGTCTGAAAGTGGAGCAGTGAACTGGATTTGCCCACTGAACCCTTCTTTAGGGCCTAACTGGAGTTGCCTGACAGAAGTCTGGGTACCCACTGACTCTTCTTTTGTGAAATAATCACCAACCTTCCCTGCAGCAGAAATGGGGCCCTGAAAAATAATCTCCTTTTCAGCATGAAATTGTCTGGAGCCAAATGTGCTGTGCCTCCCCAGTCCGTCCGTATCTGCAGAAGACTCTGCCGGGCCAGGTTCTGGTGAGCCCCCCGCCTCCGGACAGGCAGGGGCAGGGCCTAGGAAGATGACTTCTCTGGACGGTGGACTTGGACCGGGACCCAGCGTGACATGCCTCACAGACCGGCTGGCTCCGGTCGGGCTCGCTGCCTGACTTAAGTCGCCTCCCCCACTTACCTCCACCACTTCTGCAGCGGGTCCTTCATAGGACATTCGCTCAGTCCTCCAGACTTCAGAGGGGCCGAGTTTTATGTGCCTTGCAGCCTGGTTCACGTCCTCCAGCACCTGTGACTGGGCAAAGCCTGTGGGGCTGCTGACCTCCACAGTGGCCGACACTGGGCCCTGGCGAGCGTGCTGCCCCGAGCTGTGAGGGGCCCCACCAGCATCCTCACTCTCGCCTGCAGGGATGTACAGCTCCCGGGTGGCCCAACGCCTGAAGCGAGCGCCAGCAGCGGGAGCCTCCGCTCCATCTTCCTCATCTGGGCTGCCAGGCGCTGGGCTGCGTTGCTTGCTCAGGCTCTCCCGAACCACTGACTCCACAGCTTTCTCCATTTCACTGGCCTCATCTCTGCTCAGCTCCTCCAGGTCTAACCGATCGGCATCCACAGTTTGTGAGACGTTGACTTCAGCAACCAGGGTCACGGAACCGCCACCAGCACCCTGGACCTTCTTGACGTCCACGGAAATGCTCCCCGGCCCGCCCTGCCCCTCTCTGGTGAGGGCAGACAGCTCTTCCCTCATGCGCTCGGGAAGGGTTTCCTCCAGCTGCCCGATCACCTCCACCAGCTGCTGCCGGGGCTCCTTGGAGGAGATACCCTTCATGGAGGTATGGAATTCATGGGGTATTTTAATTTCTTTTTCAATGACTGTGGGTTCGGCATGAAATTCACCACTTCTAGCTTGTTCTTTCCAGTGAGTGGAACCCAGGTCCCCCTCCAGAGAGGACGCTGGGATCTCTGAAGGCTTCACAACCTTCTCGCCCACTGCACCATCCTTCTGTGTCCTCCTTCCAGTCCCCTGCACGATTTCATCCTGCCAAGAGTACCTGATGGTGGATTCCTCCTCGATGTGGATCTGCCCATACACCGAGCCGTCATCTCTGTCGTGCCCCCCCGGGTATTCATCTGGAGTTGACACAAAATAACTCTGCTCGCTCTCTGAATCACCTGCCTCTGTCACTTCTTCAACGTGAGTCGTGTTCTCCTGGGGCTGCTTGGTCCTTTGATGCTGATTAACTGAGAATGTGACATCACTTTCTCCATAACCTTCCTCTTCCTTAACCAACCCCCAGGAGCCTGGGGACACATCTTCAACCTCCTCCACTTTGAATGGGACAGAAAACTCCTCTGGTTTCCCCTCACTAACGTAGCTCACAGGCTCCTCGACGATCTCCACGTTGACGACCTTGGCTCTCCCCTCCCTCCCTTTCAGGCCAAGGTTGATGACGTCTCCTATCATCTGCTCGGCTGACCTGCCTTTCAGCCCCACTTCCTTAATATCCTTGCTTAAAAGGTAGTCCAGGCCAGCTTCATCAGAAATATCAACATCCTCAGTCAGTTTCGACTCCACAACTATTTCAGTCTTTGTTTTCCTTTCCCCAGGAAGCTCTTTCCTGTCCACGTAAGTGACTTTTGTGTCTGGAAAAGAATCAGCAGATGCTTCTGTCTCTGGAGACTGAGTGAACTGCTTCAGGATACTGGTAACGATGTTTTCTGCTACGGTTTCTGTCATGGAATCGCCTTGCAGAGAACCAGCGGCATCTCTGGTGCCCAACGTGGACCGCAGCGCTCTTGCTTCTGCCTCTCTACCCGCCCCGCCACCAGCATCCTTCACAGGCATCTGCAAACCTTTCGGCGACACCTCTGCTCTTCTGTCCTGGGATACTTCGAGACTAATCGGGATCTCTCTCTCTTGCCCGCTCTTCTCCTTCGGTGAGTCCTTCTCCTTGGCCTTCTCCCTCATCTGCTGGCTTTCTCTCTGTCTCGCTTCTTTATCTAACTTTGTCAGTTCTTCCCATCTTAGGTTTCTCTCCTCAGAAGCCTTCTCTTTAGAATCGAACATTTTCTCTTCTGGCTTTGTTCGGATGGTTTCCGGTCTGTTTCTTTCTTGCTCCCTTGTGGCTTTCACTTCTGTTTCCTTTCCCAGAATGACGGTCCTCTCATTTGACCGTGTGCTTTCCGAAGCACCTGCCGCCACATTGTCTCGGCGGTCCCGGTACGACTCACGGGCAACTGTGGAATCTTCAGCTCTGTAAACGGGGACCTCCCTTGTATCTCCAGCTTTTGGTCTGTCAGGGAATGTTTTCACTTGAGCCTCAGTATTTCTTAAAAGGCCATAGGTTGGAGAGAAAGTTCTGACATTAGTTGAACTGTTGACGGTTTTTCCGTATGAGTTTTCCTGCTGGGTAGTGGCCAAGGAAGAATATCCCGAGCCCAAGAAGCCTCCTCTGGCATCACCTCCAACAGATGTGCCCGTCTGATATCCACGGTGTGCTGACAGGTTAGAATACAGTGCCGAGCTGTGATTTAAACTCGCCAAAGGTGCTTTCTGCCTTGAAAACAGATTTCTTTCATTTTCCCTCTGTAACAGTGAGTCGGTATAGTGATAGGATTTGTTTCTGAATTCTGTAGAAATTGAACAAACAGTTCATTAAAATGGCAGGCATCATTACCCTTTTCCATCTAAAAGTATTGTTGCAAGTCAAATCCCATCCCATCATAATAAATATATACCGTTACCACAGAAAGCTCATTATAAAAATCAGTTACATTCGGTGCCCAAATTATTTTTTGGCAGTTTACAAAATCCTGTTACAATAAAAGGCAGCACTACAAATACTTCAGCCTAACGCATTTCTCCAGTTACTGATGTTAAAATACTCACTCATCTTAACATTAATCCTAAAGCACAATGCATATCCCAAGGAGGTCAGAGGTGCAGTTTTTTTAGGCTGAAATTTCACAGTCTCATATTTTGAAATCATTAATTTCTGCTTTTTGAGGTAAGTTTAATTTACTTACTTTAGCAGAGACGGGCTCTATAATTAAAAGTATATCATGATTAAACACCAAATAGCACTATCCTCCACTATTTAATATACTCTTATTTTTCACTGATTTCCATATTGGGCCAAGTATTAAATAACTTAACTTTTTTAAGATTTCTGATCTTTTATTTTTACACTTAACAACCTTCTTATCTGATAAGGAGCCAGTGCAGAAACACCCCAGTCTGTCTTAGTGTCATGATCCTGAACTTGGGAGGCAGTCCTCAGGGCTTCCAGCTTTGCTCCAGGCTGTTTGCAGACAGTGCTACCCTTTGGGGTATCCAAACCCCAGCAGGGTAAACTGCTCTTTAGGAATGGCAGCTGGTGGTTAGAACATAGCCAGGAGCACCATCCACCCCGAGAGTGCCCCTGGTGTCTACCCACACCCCAGCTGGCTCAGCGGGGACAAGGCCTTCTCTCCCCCTTATGGCAGCCAAGGCCAGAGGCCTCCTTTGGACAAATCCCAAGATACAGGAAAGAGACCAGGCCAGGACATTTTCTACAAGACTCCTCTTTTCAGGTCAACGGATCCTACTGATCCAACTGAGAAGTCCCAGAAGATGAACCCCCATGAAACAGTGCAGGAACCATCTCATTTATGATGAAGATTCAACAAGAAATATGGAATATTACAGACTGGGTTTAGGTCTATCAGCTAGTGGGCAAGTGGCCAACATTATTTTATGCAACATTACAAAAGAAACACAAGTACACTAATAAGTACTGATAAATTCACTACCTGAGGAACTTATCTGTACATTTATTCAACAGAACACAACTATCTAGAAGCTCAAAGTCTAATAAAAAAATTCCCAACTAGTAATTTTTATTCTAAAGCTTTTGGCATAATATGTAATTTCCAGAATAAATTTAGTTTACAAATATTAAGTCTCTATTTCCTTCAAGAAGTCTGAAAAATGAATGAATGAATGAATGAATGAATGAATGAATGAAGCAAGTTAACAGCAACAGCCATTAGCCCCTCCATGTGCTCTCCCTCGGCTCCAAATCACAACTGGGAAAATTTGAGCAAGGCCCTGGCTTACTTAGACTGTTGGTCTTCCTCAGAGCTCCTGGGCCTGTCCCTTCCTTCTCCCCTCTCTTTAGGTTACATGATGGATGTCCAAACTTAGGTATCAACAGGTTAAAAATGTAGGTAACTAAGTAAATCCTGAAATCTGGGGAGTTAATTCTTGTTTTAGAGATGTCATATGTTAACTGATGCCAGGCAGGCTGACCAATGCCTACCCTTCCATGAACGCCTTTGCTTTTTTCAAACTTCCTCTCAAAATTAGAAAGAAAATCTGCTGCATGTTGTCTAAGACCAGATCCCTTCCAGTTATAGATTATTAGAATCCGAATATTATTCTCAACCCAGCGACGTGTCAAATCCATGAGGTGCCTAAAAGAAACAAGGAAGACTAAAACCATGCTGCCTAAGGTGTGAACTCAACATTCTATACGTAATTTAATCGACACTTGCTTAGCCAGAGCTCTTTAAGATTCTATAGGGCTTTAAAAGGTTAAAAAACAAGTTATCCCTCAGTTTCTTAGGATCTTTCTAATGAACATTAATTATCTTATGTCAGTTCTGCAGCCATAGGAAGGAAGGGCCCTGTCCTGAGGCTCTTGGCCTGAATAAGATAGTCTTCAAGGCACCAAGATACATTTTCCTGAGCTGCCCACACCAACCTAGGGTGGTGGACACAATGTAACCACTCCCGGATCTCTTTCCTGTTAGGGTAGCAGGTTCCAGAGTACTGCCTGCCTGCCCTCCAAGGCCATACCTCCCTCTACAGGTGTAACAACCATAACCCCTTGGTCTGGAAATGGAAGGAGTGTCTCTTCTAGGGGTGTGAAACACAAGTCCATGTGCATTCCTCCTCGCCCTCACACTGCCCAGTGCCATCAGCCCCTTCCGCTCCTGCATCCTGTCAAGAGAGGACCAAGTTTATCACGCACCTTCCCAAACATTCTCCTTCACATAACTGAAATTATGTCACACTAAACTAAAATCTATTTGGTACTTAAATGAGAGATGAACTCCTGTTATCTAAACACCGTATCTAACCCGTTCTTCCAGATGATGGTGCTTTACTATCTAGCCACAGAATAGACAGTTCAGATGCTTAAAGCTAAGTTAAATCATTAGCTTTTATTTACCTGATGGCATGTTTTCAATGTGCTCAGTCCAGACCACTATCTCTGGATTACTTTCTCCTTCCAATAAGGCCCTGTAAAAATAATTTTAAAACATAATTAATTAGGAAATGAAAGAGTAAGAAGTGCCTCTAATGAAACGTATTATGTGGTATGTGCCAATGACCATAGTGTCACATGTTTTAGGACTTCTACCTGAAGAGGCGGCTTGGGCAGGGCTGCACCATAGGGCTTGCAAGCCCACCCACCAGCCTCAGCAGACCTGGGCCAGGCCGCCTGCTCTGCTCACCGCCACATCCCTGGCGCCCAGCATGGCGCTCAACCCCTACTAGCCCAATGAACAAAATGACCAGGCTAGGGCTTCAACAGTACTGGCGAGCCAAGCCCTTCTAGAAAGCTTTCTCAGTCCAGGGTGAAGAGGAGCAGGAGCATGGGGGCACTGGAGAAATGTGGGCCCCAGGCATGGCCTGTCACCCCAGGCTAGAGGGCCCCAGAGCAGCTATACCCCCCACTGGGGTCTTCCTGGAGTCACAGCTTGGGGGGCAGCTTGCAGAGGGCTGACCAGGAGCACAGCAGGGACTACACTTGTAAGGCAGCCAAACTGCATCTGCGGTTTCAAACTGCCTTCCAGGGGGTCATCCTGGAGATGACAAAAAGCAGCAGAAGGCAGGCAGATGGAAAAGGCAGTGCTAAAGCGCCCCGTCAGCAGCACCCTCCCAATGCCAGTCCCGGGGCCTCACTTCATCCAAACTGGCATCCTGTTATCTCCTTTAACAAAATGGTGAGAAGTGCCCAATGAGGTGATTTTTTTGACTACGTCTGCTCCAAAGTTCTAAAATTATAGAGGTTTCATCAGGTTGTTCATGTCTACTGCTTCAGATCCCAGAGCTGAGGAGAGAGTGGTCCCAGCAGACCCAGCCTGCTGGTGAAGGGCTTAGCCCGGGATGCCTGTCAGCCAGTCACTCACAAAGACCCCCTGGGCTGCTGGCGGCTCTGGGTGTAACAGTTTCTCAGTTGCTAGAGCAACATGTGAAGTCACTAACTCCGGTTCCAAGAAACGCACGGCATACGGCAAAAGGCATCCAGAACCAGAGCCCACTGAGAAATGCCCATCTTATGGCTGAGAGCTGGGCAGAAAAATGGAGCAGGACGCCACCCCCAAGCAGGGACTTGGCAGCTTGGACAAACTACACCGAGTTGTATATCCCTCTAGTTAAACATGGTGAGCCCCATGAACATGAGAACCCTGTGGGCAGCTGGAATAAAGCAAGGAAGGCATGAGGCGCTCTCCCGAAGGTGCACACAGCGGGCCCGCCCCGGAGCGGTGACTGCAGAGTGCTGGTGTGTGGATGGGGGATGGGCAGGCGCCTGAGTCCAGAGCCCCAGCCCTTGGCTCAGGGCAGAAGCCAGGAAACAGGACACCAACCCATTAATCCCACACCCCCATGACCAAGCATTTTAGGTTCCAGGAACGCAAACAGCTTTCACTGCTGAGAAAGTTCTGAGGTCTATATAATCAGAGGAACATTCAGGATAAAGCTAGGCTCCAAGGGTCTGCACCCCAGGATGACAGCAGCAGAAGGGGTGGCGTCCTACAGCAGAGGAGCTAGAGTAGGGTGTGGGGAGAAAGACTAGGTTCCAGTTCAGATCCTCCCGGCCTGGCTTAGCTGCCAACCTTGGGTACCACGGGGCCTCTCCCTCGAGCTGCCCAAGTTAGAACGGAAGGTATGTTGCTGTCCAGGGAAAAATATGTCTTCCCCACCCCTCCAA
Source organism: Macaca nemestrina (assembly GCF_043159975.1). Taxonomy (NCBI): domain Eukaryota; kingdom Metazoa; phylum Chordata; class Mammalia; order Primates; family Cercopithecidae; genus Macaca; species Macaca nemestrina. Next base: position 92,180,384 of record NC_092131.1, read on the forward strand.
GGGGAATGGTTCTGCTCCTCTTCCAGGAGAATTCCAAAGCATCACCAAACCTTCATAGAGTTCAGGACCCTGACGTACAAGAGACAGGCACCAGCCCTGCGTGGGGCTTCTGGCCTGGTTCAGGAGACAAGATACAGCCCCACGGCCTCCCCTTTCTAGGCCTGTACAATCCCTGGCCAACACTGAGCACCATGCATTGTGGTCACTCTCATGTCTGTACTTACAGTCGGAGCCACCACCAACCCAGGGCCTGTGGCCGCATCCTCGCTCTATAGGTGAGAAGACCGGGGCGCAGAGATAGCATCTTGGTCAAGGGCACACAGCTCACCAATAAAGAGAAAAATGCAAACCCAGGCAGCCTGAGCTCTCAGCCCCCTCCCCTGTGATATCGCTAAGCCTCCCAGTGAGGCTAGAGACCATGGTATTGCATACAAATTTCAGAAAGCATAAATCCTGCAGATAGACCCTCCGGGCCATACTAATGAAAGTAAATTCTCTTTGTGATTTCATCCAATATGGCCCTGCAGAGCTCTCCTATGAGAGTAAGAAGCTCCTGCTGGAGAAGGAGCTGTCCCTCATCTGTGTCCTCTCAATGGCTGGATCCTAGCAGGCAGGGACACATGTCACCTTTACTCTCTGTGAGCACCCGGCTGGGCACTGGCCATTGAGTTCATGCTTAGGGTGGCACGCCCAGCCCAATGGCAGCCACCAGCCTTCCGCACAGCCCCAGGACTACACGGCGAAGTCACCAACAAGACTCTGAGGAGAAGCCAGAAACTACGATTTCCTCTAACGCTCTGCGAGGGACATTTTTAAGGAACAGGTTTGTACCACTTTAAGAAATGGGTAGACTGTTCTCTGAGCCTGCAATCAAACCTGGTTATTTTGAGAGCGGTTGGAGGAAATCTGCCCCCAAGCCTCAGGGACTGTGAGAAATGCCAATCCCCTGAGTCATGGGCTATTGTGGGCATTTCACATAGCGCCACAGGTTGGTGGCCCCTTAGGCAGGAAAATAAGCCAAAGTGCAAGAAAATCCACGTCCCTGGCCTCGTTAAGGAGCCCAAGACAAATCCACAGCGCAGAAGCCGGCTGTAATGTGGCCTCTGGCCAGGCGCCAGGCCCTAATGAGCCACCCGGTGTCCTGAGCAGGCCCCAAGGCAAGGCTCTCCGTCTGGGATAGATTATCCTAATGGAATTTCTGAACAATCTGCTGTGACTCAGCACTGTGGGCACAAGGCCATCGCTCTGTGCAGTCCCATAAATGAGGCACTGTCAGGATGTTCCCAGAAGCCAGGCCGGACCCGGGGCCTGGGCCTGAGGGTGATTCACACGGTGCTTCCTAGCAAACAGCAGGTGGAGAAGTACATAGAAGAAAGGGAGGCCTCAGAGCTGGAGGAGCTGCAGAACCGCCTCCCATGGCTCCTCACTGTGCCAAAGGGAGCCAAGCTCCACACAGAGTGGAGGCACCGCCTGGGTCACCCCAGATGCGGGCCCATGGCTGGTCAGTCACCGGGAAGACCAGGGAGCAGAAGGGAGGGAGCAGCGGGGAGTTCCATTCCCATGACCAGCAATGCCACCTGAATGGGAAAGGTGACACGACCACCGGCTTCATAGGAAGGATAACAGGAGGTAAGGTGACAGTGCTGGGCTATTTCCGGGCATCCCTTCTGGGGTCAGTATTCAATCACATCCCAGAGCCATCTCTAGGTCAATACTAGAGACTGAAAAAAAAAATCAGATAATCAACAGAGACAAACGTTACTTATTAAACAGAGAGGAAACGCAGGACACAGCTCTGGAGTCAGGATGTCTGGATTCAAATCTGGGGCCTGCCGTTTCCTAGTTCTGTGACCTGGCAGGCCGCTCAAACCCACTGTGACTCAGTTTCCCCATTTCTGAAATGGAGAGAACTCACAGGTTTGCAGTAGGAACTAATCCAGAAGCAGGAAGTTCTCAGAACCATGGCTGTCACAGAATAAGAGCTCACTAAACATCAGCGATCACGTCATCACCACCTCCTCTACATCCTCCAAAGAAAACTGATTTCCAGCTAACTAAAATGAGTCCACAAGAGAAGGGATTGTGGATCACCTGTATTTTATGGTTAACTGAATGTTAACTCATTTATTTGGCCAACAACCAAAGGTACTGGTCGATCCTTTCAATTATATATTCGATTTATTTATTTATTTACAGGATTTTGCTCTGTCACCCAGGCTGGAGTGCAGTGGTGCCATCTCGGCTCACTGCAACCTCTGCCTCCCAGGCGTAGGTGATCCTCCCACCTCAGCCTCCCAAGGGGCCGGGACTACAGGCAAGTGCCACCGCACCCAGCTGGTTGTTTTTGTATTATTTGTAGAGATGGCGTTTCACTATGTTGCCTAGGCTGGTCTCCAACTCCTGGGCTCAAGTGATCCACCCACCTCAGCCTCCCAAAGTGCTAGGATTACAGGCATGAGCCACCATGCCCAACCCTATTCTTAAAACTACAAGATTTTATTCACTTCAAGTATTTTATCTAGCAATCAGATAAGTCTCAGTGTTCACACATTTTTATAAGTCTTCCCAAAAAAGGTGGGACCTAACTTTAAAAAAAACAAAATATACTTCTGCAAAACCTTGAGGAAACCCCTAAGAAACATTTTTCTTTGAATAGACATGTGAAAAGGTACAGGTGGCCTAAAAATAATGGAGCAATCAGAAATGTCGCTAGAATGATGAGATGTAAACATCAGGAGTCCTCTGTGTTGCTACATTAGCAGTCTACATCGAGACCAGAGACCACATCATATTTTTCTCCATTAAAACATGCTGTTTCTGCCAACTGGGATTAGAAAGAAGAAACAGGAAGCTTCCCATGCCCTTCCTGGCACACACAACATATTTTTTGATGTTGTTTCTAACCTAACCTTTTAAAAGGACTTTTGCCTTAAAGATCCCAGGCAGTAAATAAATCTCTGCATTACATTTTCCTATCTGCCGACGGAAGGCTTCCTTTGGGATTTTTCTACTGAAAAATCATTTTGACCCAGCTTTCCATTTTTTCTTTCAGGTGAAATTTAGAACAATTATCATATCTTTCATCTCCCAAAAGATAGAACACAAAAGCCTCTTTTTGGATTCGTACAGAGACCGCATTGTCTGTCTTCCAGACCAGAAACCTAGGATTGGCCTCATGTCATGCACGCTGTTTCTGCATCCTTCTGTTCTGTGGTTTCTGCACTGTCCACTCCTGGGTATTCTTGCATTTGTTGTTTCAATATTGAGTATCTTTTTTGAAAGATTATGTTTTCTAACAGCTTCTTGCTGATGACTGGGCTCTATGCTGAGTGTCTGTATGGGGAGGCTGTTTCTTTTCTATCTGTGCTTCTGCACGTCGTCAGTCTGTAGAATCTGGACCAGATCTTCACATCGGCAGTGAGAGGGTTTGGGGACGCTGCAGGTTCTGGACATTGCTAGGGTTTTCACCATCTTATCATCAATTACCATCCGACTATTCACAAGACTCCGTGCTAGCCTGCAGAGAGTCACAGCAACACGTCTCTCATATTTCCTTACCTCTCAGTCCCTCAGGCTCCTGCCTCCTGCCACAGCTACCTCCATCAGGTCTACACACCTGGGCATTAGCGACTGCAGGCAACTTCGGAAGCCCCCCTGCAGCCACCCAGACACCCCATGGCCCCCAGCGCTGTAGGCCTCCTGCACTCCGCCTGCCGCTGCCTCCCCAGCCCCGCCTACTCCCGCCACCGTGCTGGCCCTGGGACTGCCCCCGCAGGCCCCAGAAAGCCCCACAGAGGCTTCCCAGCATGCAAGGCCCCTGCGCTCTGCCTCATTCCCAGACCTCTCCACACTCCCCTTGCACGTTCCTCTCTCAACTTATTCCCTTATTCAAATTTGCCCACCTGGAGCTCCTTCCTGATTCCTTTCTGCCAGTCCAATTCCCATCTCCCTACTTCCCCACCACCCAAAGGCCCAAACCCCACACCTCTTCGCAAATCTCTTCTCATCACCTCGGTCTGAAGTGCTCCATCCAGCGGTGACCCATGGACAGCTTTCCCTGTTAGGTGGCAGCGAACCATCGACACTACCTCCTAGGAACGTGCCTTCTATTATCGGAACATGCTTGACTTTTTACCTCAACATTCTGTGTCCCTCCTGCTACGCTACCCCCTACTGTCCATCTCCCTCTCTCCTCTATGTCTGCTCAAATGGCCCCTTCTTTCAAGACTTTCATCCCTCTCAAATCCCTCTAGAAGCCTCCCCGGATTCTCACAACTCCCTCGCCAGCTCCAGAAGCCTCGTGCTGGAGGGTCTCTGGCGGTCCTTTGGGTTCCCTGCCCTGCAGCAGGCTCCCCAGATCCATGCTGCCTCATCTACAGCCCATGTTCCTTGACATGAAGCCCACGCTGGCAGTATCTTTGCAGGCCCCCACCCAGCATCATATCCTGCATACCAAGTGTCTCGGAGCAGGCTGAGGGCAGGTGTGGCTCTTATCCAACCATCACACGCGGCCCTCCATGACAGGCCCCCAAACCCCAGCTGCCCAGAGACTGGCACTGTCACAAATACCACACTAGCTCAGTCCTCAGGGCCTCCCCCTGGCCATTCCCTCTGCCTGGAAAACCCTTTCCAAAAAGTCATTTCCAGCTTCTCTTTCTCTTCCTATAAGAACCAAGCATTGCCTCTTCCAGGAAGCCCTCCCTGCCTGCCCTGTCAGCCTCCCCCAAATGCACCCAAAACATCATCATCCTACCACTGAGGACAGGGACTAGGTCTGTACCGTCATCTGCCCAGCATCCCAGTACATCCAGCTCCTTTCTAATTCCACATTCAGCAGGGCATGGAGGGAACAGCCCTGGTTTAAGGCCTGAAGTTAGAATCTCAGGCTCTCCAATTATGAGTTGTGTAACCTTGTAAGTAACCTCCTTGAACCTGGGTTTCATCACATGGAAAATGAGCTTCTTCGGTGAAGCTATAAAAACTGGAGATACTGTCTATAAAGCACTTAGCACATGGTAGGTACTAAACAGAAGGCAGCTGTCACTCCCTGTTACCCATTCATGGTCAGAGGTAACGGCACCTACTTTGGAATGCATCAGAAAGATGGATGATGATACGGGTGGACAGTCGTGAGATAAAGCAAATGTTCATTGGAGAACTCAAATGGAACATTCATTATTCTTTCAACTTTTCTTATCTTTGGAAATTCTCGTAACAAAATGTTGGGGAAACTAGATAAACTATTTGTTCTGACATGATTCTGCAAAACAAGACTTAAAGGAATGAGTTGTGTTGCTCATCTGGGCTGTTCAGAGCTTCAAATTCTGTCCAATCCAAGTCATTACCTTCTCTAAAGTGTGGTCTCTCCAGGTGGCTCCACAGGATTCTGTGACCTCGGACAGGCCCCATGCAGCTCTAAGGGGACTGCCACACGCAACTGCAAACAGCCCAGACTGGCGCGTGGGTCCTGGTGTAAGCCCCACCTCCTACTATGACTGCTTCCCCTCTCCTCCATCAATCCATCCTTCATCTTGTCCTCCAGGCCGCTGTGAGAAGACCTAGCACTTACCTGCCCCTGGGCCACTCTGCCAACAGCAGTGTGCGCACAGATCACCTGGGATTTTGTTACAAGGCCAACTTTGGTCCAGTATGTCTGGGTAGGCCCAAGATTCTGCATTCCCAAGAAACTTGCAATGCCTCACAATGTGCATGCTGCCGCCCTGTGAGCAGTGAGGCCCTGGACCAGGGATTCCCTATTCTGGTGGTACCTGACAATCATCCGAGGAGGTTTAAGACCACTGTGCTGGTTCCACCTGTCACTAATCTAATCAGAATCTTGAGGGCCTGGAGATTCCCAGGTGCAGTCCCTCCCTGTCTCTGAGCATCTTTCCCTTACCATTCTGCTGCTAGTGCCATAAAACGCACACTCCAGGCAAGACCCTGCGATCATATAGCAAATGGATCACTACCTCCAGCCCCACACAACTGCAGATACTCTTGACAGGAGACAAGAGCCAGTACGGCCTGGTGCCAGCTTGCAGGCAGGGTGTGTCTCCTCTCTTCTCATGGCCCCAAGCCCAGCCCCACAGCTCCCGCTCACTGCCACCCGCAATGCAGGAGGAAAGGGTGGGACGGTGCTGCACGTCTTAGGATGCTCAGAGGTCTCGATCTCATCTTCACCTGTCAGGCAAGGTGCCAGCAGCTTCACTGGCCATGTACTGGCCAAAGGCAAACCTCCAGTCTTAAGACTCTCTGAGGTTTGCTTTGTTTTAATTTTATTATCCTATGTTTATTTTATTAAGTTATATATTTATTTGTAAATTGCAAATCTCTTTGGAAATTACAAGTATACAATTATATTATTACTTTAATGTTGCTCCTTCCCTGTGACAGTCACCTAGAAGGGCCAAAGATCTGGGTTGGGAGGTGTTCAGTACATTTTGTTTTTGTTTTTGTTTTCTTTGAGACGGAGTCTCACTCTATCACCCAGGCTGGAGTGCTGTGGCGCGATCTCAGCTCACTGCAAGCTCCACCTCCCAGGTTCACACCATTCTCCTGCCTCAGCCTCCCGAGTAGCTGGGACTAAAGGTGCCCGCCACCACACCCAGTTAATTTTTAGTAGAGACGGGGTTTCACCGTGTTAGCCAGGGTGGTCTCAATCTCCTGACCTCATGATCCAACCACCTCGGCCTCCCAAAGTGCGGGGATTACAGGCGTGAGTCACTGTGCTAGGCCAGTGTTCAGTACATTTGAGAGTCCTTGGGACAATGGACAAATCCCAGCAAAATGTGCTTTAAGCATTAAAGAGCCACAGACCCTTCCCTTGCATGTGAATGAGAACCAGTAAGCCACAGGATGATGATGGTCAACTCAGCAATTCTGGGGCAACGGCCACCACAGGTGGGACAAGGTTTACAGAGATCAAATGGGCACTTTAGTTAAAGAGTAAGTGTCAGAAGAGCGCAAGTCCACTAACACAAACAGGAACGTCACATCTGTCTTCCTAATAGGAGCAGTGCAGACTACTGAAAAAGACTCACATTGAGGATGACGAGGGTGTGTCTTCCACACATGCACTGGTGATTTTCAAAAATGCTAAGTTTTTGGCTTATACAAAAGAATGGGTTCTAGTCAACCATCTGTGTGTCTTTTTCATCGATGGGCATCTCCGAGACTAAACCAGAGCACAGAGGTGGGAGGCCTGCAGCGATCCTACCCAGCAGGGTTGGGAGTCTGCAGCAGGGCTGGGAGTCTGCAGCAGGGCAGGGAGTCTGCAGCAGGGCTGGGAGTCTGCAGCAGGGCTGGGAGTCTGCAGCAGGGCAGGGAGTCTGCAGCAGGGCTGGGAGTCTGCAGCAGGGCAGGGAGTCTGCAGCAGGGTTGGGAGTCTGCAGCAGGGCAGGGAGTCTGCAGCAGGGCTGGGAGTCTGCAGCAGGGTTGGGAGTCTGCAGCAGGGCAGGGCCAGTCAGGCAGGCTCCTGGCAGGGGTCCTCATTTTCCCCATGCAAACGTGGACAGCAGAAAGAGGTACAGTGAAATCCATCACTTGCTCCCCGGAAAGCACGAGTAGCTCCTAAATTCCTAGAAGATGGCCACATCAATCCATAATTGGGTTAGGGAAATGCCAGCCATAGACAGACAAAATAAACTCTGTCCTGGCTGACAGACTGCTGACAGCGAGCAGAAACGGCTCGCAATCGATGCCCTGGAAAAGCTGGGCCCATGGGCTTGTGAATACCCTGCCAAAAAGGCAGGCCCCAGACTCTCAGACAGGACGCCCATGTTTATACACTGGCTTTTCAGGATGGAGAACAGGGGCAGGACGAAGGAGGGAAGGAAAGAGCTCAACATCCCAGAGACACAAGACACAAAATAAGTTTCCTGATTCTAACTCAGAGAACTAGTACAGAAAGAAAATAGAAAAATCCAACTGCCCTGCAGGGAAAAAAATGCATCTGGCATGGGACATTTCCTAACACAGACACAGAAGTCAGTTTTCCAGGCCTGCCTGGCATCTGCCCTAGAACAGTGCCTGATGTGAGGTAACTCCCACCACCCCAGGCTCAGTCCATGTGACTCACAAGAGGCTGGGACCCCACCCCAAAGCTCTAGAGCCCTTCATCCCTCTGGCCAGTGACGGGCTCTGAGGCAGGAACATGACCCAACAGAGATGGAGAGGCTGACAGGAGAGACCCCCGCCTTTGACCACAGGCACAAGGCTGGGTGGCCCTAAGCCTGGAGCTGCTCAGGCCCCATCCAGCCACGTGGTGGGAAAAGTCCAGAAGAGAGAGACCATCCTGCCATGTGGACCAGCTGCACCTGAAACTAAGGATGTGATATGGTTTGGACGTGTGTCTTCTCCTATTCTCATGCTGAAATGTGACCTCTGTGTTGAAGGTGGGGCCTAGTGGAAGGTATTTGGGTTTGGTTAGGGGGGTGGATCGCTGAAGAATGGCTTGGTGCTGTTCTTGTGATAATGAGTGAGTTCTCACTCTATGAGTCCACACGAGATCTGGTTGTTTGAAAGAACCCAGCACCGGCCAGGCACAGTGGCTCATGCCTGTAATCCCAGCACTTTAAGAGAGGCTGAGGGGGGAGGATCACAAGGTCAGGAGTTCGAGACCAGCCTGGCCAATATTCTCCAGGCCGAGGCAGGAGAATCAGGAGAATCACTTGAACGTGGGAGGCAGAGGTTGCAGTGAGGTGAGATTGTGCCACTGCACTCCAGCCTGGGTGACAGAGTGAGACTCCATCTCAAAAAGGAAAAAAAAAAAATAAGAACCTGGCACCTCCCCACCCTCTCTTGCTCACTTTCTTGTCATGTGACATGCCTGCTCCCCTTTCACCTTCCACCATGACTGCATGCTTCCTGAGGCTTCACCAGGAGCAGATGCCAGCACCATGATTCCTGTACAGCCTGCAGAACTGTGAGTCAAAATAAACCTCTTTTCTTTACGAACGATCCAGTCTCAGTTATTCCTTCACACACAGAGTGGACCAGCACAAGACTTGCAGGTATGTGAGTAATAAATTCTTTTTCCGACTTGTGGCAGTCTGAGGAGAGTTTCTGTCACTCACAAATGAAAAATTCCTGATTAATGCTTTCTTCCCCCAAATAAAGCCTGAGTGTTTTCAAGTTTTCCATATTAAAGTTTAGATTATCTAACTCAACATGTGTTTCAATGCCCTACCGATTTAATTGTGCAACTGTTCACCCCACAAGATTTCCAAGGAGAATGCCAAGAATGGGCTTTGGGAAGTCCAGGCTGGCAGCATTTTTTCCCCTTTCTCTAAGCCCCGGCCACCAGCCCCTCAGCTTCGGTAAGGTTCTCAAATGGGGATCCAGAAAGGCCCTCATGGCCTTGGCCCCAGGACCACCCCTCAATTCATTCCTCAATTAAGCCATGGCTCCTGCACAGACTGCCATGCCCCTGGGAAGGCCTCACCCCTTAGTAGCCTCCTGGGGCCCAGGCCAGGGGCTGCCCAATAGAGCTGCTCCCTCTTCACTCATGGGAGTGAGGCTGGGATGAACCCTGGCTGATGTAAGTCTTCCAGAAAATAAAGACAGTGAGGCCAACCCAGGCTACAATGTAAACTATAAGCACTTATCAGCCAGATACCCTTTTAATAGACATCAAAGCAATTCAGGCCACCTTGATATTCTTAGAGCAAAAAATCATGATCAGGGCTGGGCGCAGTGGCTCACATCTGTAATCTCAGCTCTTTGTGGGGGCGAGGTGGGTGGATCACCTGAGGTCAGGAGTTCGAGACCAGCCTGACCAACAAGGTGAAACCCCGTCTCTATGAAAAATACAAAAACCAGCCAGGCATGGTGGCAGGCGCCTGTAGTCCCAGCTACTCGGGAGACTGAGACACAACTGCTTGAACCCAGGAGGCGGAGGTTGCAGTGAGCTGAGATCACGCCACTGCATGCCAGCCTGGGAGATGGAGCAAGACTCTGTCTCAAAAAAAAAAAAAAACATGATCAGAAGATTACAGAGGCAGCCTACAAGATGTGCTGAACCAGGCCAGGGGATGGTCCCTGCTCTAGCCCTCCCCAGGGGAGTTGGTCCCCTTCTTAACCTCTCCAGGTTTAACTCCCCCACCTGTTAAGGAGACACCACTAGAACATGGCTTTGATGACCAGGGCTTTGACTCTTTTGCCAAAGGGGTTTCCACAGCTTGCTCACACCCTCCATTGACACATGTTCCACAATCCTGGGAATGGAGCAGGCAGTGTGCCATTTTTACATAGCTTGGTGGGCATGGCACAGGTTTGGCACCAGACCTGCTGGCTCTGCCCCTCACCAGCCTGCAGCTCCAACCTCCAGGCCTCTCTCTCTCACCTCTAAGAGGGGAGAGTGGCGCCCACCTCAGAGGTTGACTCGGAGCATAGAATAGCAGCAAAGAACTTAGCACCACGTCTGGCAGGCAGTAAGGATGCCATAAAGCTGGCTATTGTTATCGTTCCTGCAAGTTGGACATCTGGGTCTCTAAAATTCCTTCCATTGTAAGCTTCACAGATCCTGCTCCTCATAGCAGTCCTGAGCATGAGAACTGCCAGGAAATAAGGGGCACCACCTCAATCAAAGACCCACTGTCACCCAGGGGAAGGGAGGGGTGATGCCAAGGAGGGGAGGAGCACTGTTCTGCCGGCCTGCGGGCCACACCCAGGGGGACGGGACTGGACTGCATCTCTGCCCCGCCCAGCACCCAGCCTTTGTGACCTTTTCATCAGAGTTGGTTACCTTGAATTCAAGTCAACATCTTGATAAATAAAGCCATTTGCCCTACATCACCATGCACCATGCTAAACTCTTGGAAGAGATTCAGTTCATGGCCAAACCCAGACAGAGTGGCATCAGAGCCCTGAGATTCAAAGCAACAATCAAAAGGCTTTGATAGACACAGACTTCCTGGGTCCAAATCCTGTGACATGGTTTGGCTCTGGGTCCCCACCCAAACCTCATCTTGAATTGTAACCCCCACATATCGAGGGAGGGACCTGGTGGGAGGTGACTGGACCATGGGGGCGATTTTCCCCACGCTGTTCTCATGATAGTGACTGAGTTCTCACGACACCTGATGCTTTAAAAGTGGCAGTTTCCCCTGAGCTCTCTCTCTCTCTCTCCTGCCACCTTGGGAAGAGGTTCTTGCTTCTCCTTCACTTTCCGCCATGACTATAAGTTTCCTGAGGCCTCCCCAGCCCTGAGGAACTGTGAGTCAATTAAACCTCTTTCCTTTATAAATTACCCAGGCTCAGGTAGTATCTTTATAGTAGTGTGAAAACACACTAACACATCCTGGCCCTCCACTTTCCAGCTCTGTAACTTCTCTGAGCAAAGTCTGTTCATCTGTAAACACAGTCTCTAGCTCCTAGGATCCAACACGTCGACATGTGTAAAGCTCTTCAGGAGTCCCCAGAACACACGAACACTAGGTAAGGGGGCAAGGCTCAGCTACTCCCATACAGGGGATACCTGCTCAGTGACCTAAGCTAGCCCCTACTCTTCCTCTTCCTTTTGGCCTTGGACTCCATGCTTGGCCATGCCAAGGGCTGCTCTCTGCTTGTCACAAAGCCACAGGGACTCCACAGAGGCTATGGTCCCTAGACCAGTCTCCTTCATGTACAAGTTACACCCCCATGGCTTCATCAAGACCAACTCAGCACAGCATCCTTACCGGTAGGTTGCCACCTCCAGGCTGAGGCCGGTCTTCACCTGCAGGAGGTCCTGATAGTCCCGCAGCCAGTCAGCCATAGCCAAGGTGAGGGTCGCCTTCTCATCCTCCAGGCAGTCAATCACTCTCTAAAGAGAATAGACAGACTTTTAGATTGGAGAACTGGAGCTTTACTGGGTCGAACTGAAGGTACCAACAATTCAGGACATAAAAACAGACCAGGATTATTAGAAGAGCTGAAAAACATCCAGGGTTATTAAACATGCAGTCATTTGCAGGATGGTTTCCAATGTTTTCTCTCTTCCATATGGAAGTTTGCTATTGCACATGGAACATTTTGATAGGACACTGGCTTCTGTGTTCAGACTCTCTATTAATAATGAATGCTTAGGAGTTTATTCAAATCATCTCTACCGTCCAGACATCAGGCAGCTTAGGAAAGCCTCAAACCAGTCACTAAGACGCTATGGAAAATAAGCCAACACTAGAAATCAGGGGTTTTACAATATTTGAAGCATCAGTCACTCAGATCTGAACTGGAATGTACCCCCCAAAGTCACAATTTCTCCAATAATAAGCAGGTAAACTGATACAGTTTTGTTTCACTTAGAAAAGCTACTTTAAGATCATCTGGGGAGAAATGCATTCTGGGCATAAATGACAAAATACAGACTCAGATATAAAACTTCTTTTTGGGCCGGGCACGGTGGCTCAAGCCTGTAATCCCAACACTTTGGGAGGCCGAGGTGGGCGGATCACTTGAGGTCAGGAGTTCCAGACCAGCCTGGCCAAACTGGCAAAACCCTGTCTCTACTAAAAATACAAAAATTGGCTGGACGTGGTGGCGCAGACCTGAAATCCCAGCTACTTGGGAGGCTGAGGAACAGGAATCACTTGAACTCAGGAGGCAGAGGTTGCAGTGAGTCAAGATCATGCCACTGCACTCCAACCTGAGTGACAGAGCAAGACTCCAACTCAAAAAATAAAATAAAAATAAATAAAACTTTTTTTTGAACTGTACTTGCACAGTGCAGTTAGTAAGGGCATCCTGGGTGCTCCTTGCAGCTCCCCTCACCCCCGGCCGGGTCCCTCACCTGCCTCTCTACCTGGCAGGGAGATACTGCAGCCTTCTGAAGTCCAGTCCTAGACTAGCACCCACCACATACAAGTCACACAGCACATAGCTGTTCAATTAAATTTAAAATGAAGTGATCCAGATCATATTACCCTCCTTAAAATGTCCTGTTTGAAGTCGACAGTATCTTCTAATTAATACACACATGGGCTTCAGCTGCACCGATTTCTAGTTTTGTTTTCTTCCTAGTTGTTAGTTACTCTGGGGAACAATTAACCAAGCAAGTATTTCAACATTGAAATAAGTCCATATACTTTTAACTTCTGGTTTGTAATGGGAAGTCGCGTTACTTCTGAACATAATTAACTAAACTAAGCTAGACCTATAAACATTTATCTTTGTAGAATTCAAAAATGGTAAGACTACTGGGAGAGGGAATATTATGTTCATTGCTGCTGGAATCCCTTCACCAAAGGCACCCGGCAAGATGCTGAGGGTCCACAATACATATGTCTGTGAAACCAACAAACGAACTACTAAGATTGCACATGGAATTTATCTTTTTGTTTTTGTTTGTTTGTTTTTTGAGACAGAGTCTTGCTCTGTCACCCAGGCTGGAGTGCAGTGGCGCAATCTCAGCTCACTGCAGCCTCCACCTCCCAGGTTCAAGCGATTCTCCTGCCTCAGCCTCCCAAGTAGCTGGGATTACAGGTGCACACCACCACACCCAACTAATTTTTGTATTTTTAGTAGAGACAGGGTTTCACCATGTTGGCCAGGATAGTCTCAACTCCTGACCTCAGGTGATCCTCCCGCCTTAGCCTCCCAAAGTACTGGGATTATAGGCATAAGCCACCGCACTCAGCCGGAATTTATCATTTTTCAAAATGCATGATCGGCCAATAAATATTTCCACTTCTCATAACAGTTGTATTTCTATGCCAGCGATTGTTGTTAGGTTCCCTTTGAATATAAAGGCTACTAAAATAGTTTAAAACCCCTTAGCTTTTAAAGCAAAGAAGTAAACTTAAAAATCACTGGCTTAAGTCCCAGGGTGGAAAAACATTCACAGATTCCACAGCTGGCATTATAAACAGATAGAGAAGCTCACCAAAGCAGAGCAATTGCCAGTCTTGACGTAAGTGACAGCACTGCCACAATTCAGCCACAATATTCACACATTCTATAGTTAAATCTCAGTGTCAAAATCCTACATTCCCCTGTTTCAGAGGGAATACAAATTTAGGTACAAGGTTATCATATAAGATGGGCTGTATGTATGCATGCATGCATGTATGTATGTATGTATGTGTGTTCTTCCTACTACAGGAAATTTGACATAACTATTACAAATTAAAAATTTATAGTAATTTATTCCTTACAAAGAAGTTCAAATGTTGTTACACTACTTAGAAAAAAAATACGATGAAAGCTCTCCAACCACAAACCTCTTGAACAGGTCAAGAAGGCCCAGTCACGTCAAAGGGGTGCGCAGGAAGATTCTCCTCCCAGAGGACACGGAATAGTTCTGCACCCCACAAAATATAAAGAGGAAAACCAAACTGTGTTGAAGTTGGAATAAGTATGGTTTCAACCACATTTCCATGTGAGTCAGCTCCTCCTCAATTGTCAAAGGAAATTTAGTTGACATTTGGAAGCAGGAATATAAGACTTAACTGGCTCCCAACAGTCTCCGCAGAAATCACAACAAATCCTGCTGTTGAATAAAACTTCAGACTTGGGCTCTGCTTTGCCAGTCTGCAAGCTGTGGGTCAGAACAGAGGCACTGGAGCCCCAGACACAGGACGCTAAATCTAACCCAAGCAGAGGCTGTTTCACCTAATGCTGCAAAAGCCTGGGAGAGAAGTCACCTTTTTGCTATTTAGAGAACTGTTGGGCAGCATCACAACTGATGATGAAATCTTGCTCCACACCAGGAAAGGCACGCTGCTGTTAGTATCAAAAGAATTAATTTTCTCTTAGCCAAACTTGAGCTACCGCTCATTGAGCAAGTCTGTGGGATAGTTCACAAATACCACAGTCATCTGCAACCTTGAAAGGTAGAGCTCCAGGGGATTTAAATACTGTGATAACTTCAGTTAGACATAAAATTTAAATGTATTCATAACAATAAGCATGAATTGGATGCCAACAAAGTATTTATAGCTCTAGCCCAGACAGCACCCTGAACTCAAGTTATATTTTACAATCCCAGGTTGGTATGTAAGAAGCACCTCAAACTGAACACATGTACACTGAACTTGAATCTCCCATCCAGGCCCATCCTCCTAACCAATGCCCTGCAGTAAAGGGTACCCCCTTCTTCCAGTTGCTCAGGCCACAAGGCCTTAAGCCCACTGTGATTTCTCCCTCTCCCATCACATCCAATATGGTGGCAAACGCTGTTGGCTTCAACTTGAAGGCAGGTCCCCCTCTGAGACCCCTGGTCCAAGCCTCCAGCACTTCCTACCTGGATTACTGCAACAGTCTCTTAAGGCATCCCTGCGCCCACTCAGTCTATTTTAAAAACAGCAGCAACAGTGATTCCATTAAGATACAGCCAGGCACCAACTCTCCTCTGCTCAGAACCTCCAGTGGCTTCCCATGGCACTCAGAGTAAAAGCCCAAGTCCTGCAGTGGCCATTCTACCCCCTGCTCGCTGTGCCCTAGCCACATCAGCAGTCTGGCTGAGGCATCCCCAAAAAGCCATGCACTGTTTCCACCTGAAGTCCTCTCAGGTCAAGGGACTTTCCTTGCTTTATGTGGCATTTTTTACTGCTGAATCCACAGCCATGAAGAACTGAGCTTGGCACACTAAATGTTCAACGGCTGTTAGTCGAACGAATGAACCAATTGTGTACACCCTGGGAGCTACTTCCAGTACCTCTTGTTTCACAAATGGGGAAACTGAATTGCAGACAGGTTAAGGAACATAACCTACCCAGAGAGCAGCAGAGTCAGAATTCAGGGCCAGGTAGGATAGCTGCAGAGCACTGACCCTTTGCTAATCCCATCCTAATCCCACCCCACCTTCCCATCTACAGAAAGTTTTCATTCAATCATGTTTTGGGGGCTTGGAAGCCTTTTCCAAACAGTCAGCCTGAGTAGCTAAGGGCTCACTTTCATAAGCAAAAATCTCAGTGTTTGCAGAGTAATGCTGGTCTTCACCCTATCATAAATGTCTTCAAGTGTTTTCTGAAGCCCCCTCCCGCAGCCTGGGTGTGTTACTCAGGCTTTAAGTGATCTAGATCACATTTGGGAACTTGGATGTCAGTTCAGCAAATTCTTCTCAGGCAAATCTGAGGCTGGGCCTGGGGCAGGCCAACTATCACCCCATATAGTGAAGGCGCATGGGCCATCTGGGAAGGACCAGTTTCCCCTCAAGTAGAATCTTAGCAAGCATCTTCCCCCTTAAGCCACAGAAGCTAGCAAGAGGCAGGGAGAGCTGGGCACAATGTGGGGGCACCCTCTACTGCCTCCAGCTCCTGCCTCCAGGGGAGAGGCATTAAAGCACATGGAACACAGAGAGAAAGAAATGAAAGAAAATAGTTTTAATACCTAAACTATTCTGACATCAGCCAGTTGGAGGGGTCTAAAAGCATTTTAGGACTGGAAATCACTAGAGTACCTCGGACTAGCCCTTAGGAAGAGCAATGATTATTATGCTATGAATGCAAGAATACTGGTTAAAGGTTTCTCTCTGATCGAACAGACAGAAGAAACAGTGGCTCAGTGGTCAGCTGCTCAGGCACTGGAGCCTGAGTTGAATCCTGGCTTAACTACTTACTAATCAGGTGATCTATGTGCCTCAGTTTCCTCCTCTGTAAAGTGGAGCTAATATTAGTACCCACTTCCTAACACTGGTGTGGGCACTGAGACTGAACATTTATGAAGGGCATCTGTGGTACCTGGCACACAGGAAGCACTTGCTACAGGCTCTTAGTAATAAGATATTTATTACTGTATAATTAAACACACTTTTAGGATTTTTTTCAGTCTCCCCATAGTAAGCTTCTACAGAACTTGAAAAAAATTACAGGCTTGGGGTTAAATAATCCATACTCACTCTTTCACATACTTCCTAGCATCTCTGTGATTGGTGCTGAATCTTCTAGAATGCAATTTGAAATGGGGTTGACTTAAGTTAACTGAGGGAAGATTCAGTATATGGACAAGGTAGTGACTGGTAACATTTAGTACAATAAAACCTCTGCAAATTGGAACTTAAAAAAAAAACAAAAAACAAAAACAAAAACAAAACAAAAAAAAAACGGCCGGGCACAGGGGCTCACACCTGTAATCTCAGCACTGTGGGAGGCCAAGGCAGGTGGATCACTTGAGGTCAGTGAGACCAGCCTGGCCAACATGGTGAAACCCTGTCTCTACCAAAAATACAAAAATTAGCCGGGCGTGGTGGTGGGCTCCTGTAATCCCAGCTACTCGGGAGGCTGAGACACGAGAATCACTTGAACCCGGGAAGTAGATGTTGCAGTGAGCCGAGATCAGCCACTGCACTCCAGCCTGGGCGACAGAGTAAGACTCTGTCTCAAAAAACAAAAACCAAACCAAAAACAACAAACAAACCCAGGTCCTTATTGACATTTTCCTTGCTCTTTGCTTTTAGGAAAAAGCAGCAAATTCTAACAAGAGAGAGCTATCGCTGAGTGGGAAACTGATAGTGAGGTCCCAGCCCCACTCTGAGGGCAGGTAGGACCTCAGGAAAAGCACTTCCCTGGTGGACCCTGGAGTCCCTGTGTCAAAGGAGGGCTGGACAGGATTCTAACTGCACTTCCAAGTCCCCATCTCTCCTCCAGTGAGGGGAACTCTGATTTCATATGTCTCAGATTAGGGGTTCCACTGAAGATTTCATTAGGGGGGAAAAAAGCTTTGCTGCTAAGAACCAACACTTGAACCAGAGTCTGAAGGTCAAAAATGTGCCAAGTGAGCTGTGGCTGTGAATGCATAGTGAGAATTTGGTCCACACAGCATGGCTCAAAGCAGCATTTTCTAAACCTGCCTGCACAGCACAGGCCCTTGAGTTGGTAGTGAGGGTTCCCTACAAAGGGGTTCCCTGGGCAGTAGGTTTGACAGACACTCCTTTTTGGAGAGTCACAATAACCACTGGTTAAATCTCCATGAATGCCACATTAAGGCACTTTTTAACTTTCACTCAACAAGGGGTATAGGACCTGTGCAACTCAGACCTCAGGCCACTGTCATTGCGAAGGGACACAAGAGCTCACAAGTGGAAATCGGTACACACTGGGTCAGTCCCTGTCCCTGCTCTAGCTATGGCAAAGCCCCAAGAGAACACTTTCAAAAAAAGTTGAGGCGGAAGCCGAACAAAACCCACAACTCAAAAGATTAAATCCCAATTTAGTACCATATTGCATTCTATGATTTCGCATCTAGCCTGTAGCTCTTTGAATACTTAAAAGTCTAGCGCAGTGCTGGGGACCCAGGGAGAATCAACAGGTATTTCCTTATCATCTGTGGACACCTGTCACATCACCCCAGTCATTCCATATGACAACCCCCATGTTCCTCTCACCTCTAATTTTAAAAAGTCAGTCTCAAATCTTTAACTCACAGCTGCAAACTGTACTCTTGAAATATTTGTGAAATTGTACAGATGTTATTTCCAACTGTCCTCCTGAAAACTGACAGTGTGATTTGGGAATATTTCCAATTCTGGCTGAGGCTGGGCAGGGCGGGGGCCAAACGCTAGGACTGGACTGGGCATAGTTTACATCAGACACAGGTGTCACCCCGCCGGTGTCAGAGGGTTTGCTTCTCTGAAATAGTAACTGTTTATATCACTCTGCACTTGTAATAACATCCTGCCAAAGGGCCCCACTCTCCCACAACTTTTACACTACGCAGAGATCTGACGTCAGCGTGTGCTGTGAGCAAAACATCTTCGATCAAGCTCTCTTCTGCATTACGGTTGCTGCCCCTCCCAAGATCAAACAAGGCAGCCGCCCAGGGAGCCACAACTGCGGCTTCCAACTGGGAAATCATATTGGCAAAATAAAAACCGTTTTGGAAATTAATTTTGAGTTTTCCCCTGAGGAGCGCTATAGACAGCGGGGCTACCATAAGCCGTCACTTCTGGAAGTGAGAGAGGTTTCTTGGTTGACTCTTATATTTGGATCTACTGGGTCTACGAAGCATGGGAAAAGGAAGGAAAACCTAAAGCTAACAGGGTCGCCTATCAGGATGCGCCCAGTTACGCGCGTCAAAAGTTAGAGCAGCTGCCACCTAACTCCATGACGGGGACGGGACTATCCGCTGGCAACTGCCGCCCGGCGCTCGCCCGCTGAGTCGATGGACCAGCGGACCGAGTCCGGGTCCCCAGGCCATTCGGGCATCCTCTGGGCGGGCCCTACAGATCCGCGACGCCGCGCCCCTGGTGAAGGGGCCGCTGCCCCACCCCGTCAAGGGCAGGGTGCTGGGGCGGCGGCAGGGGGTATGGGGTCAGCGCGCAGTCCCCGTGCACAGACCTGCCGCTCCTGGACCTGCAACCCGTACTCCTCGCGCATCCGCAGCAGCTCTTCCTCCAGCCGCGCGCGCAGCTGCTCCAACCCGAGCACCTCGCGCTGCAGCCCCTCGGCCTCCTGCGCGCACAGCCGCGTCTCCTCCTCCGCCTGGAGTCTGCTCTCCTCGCCGCGCCGCAGCGCCTCCTCCAGCTCGCGCACCTCGTCCTCGTACAGCTGCACGGTCTCTCGCCACGACTCGGCCACCAGCAGCGCGTAACTGTCGTGCACCTCCCGCAGGCGCGGCGGGGGCGCGGCGGGGCCGGTGGCCCGGGCGCGGAAGTGCATGGTCAGGTTGGCGGCGCGGGCGCGCAGCTCCCGCACGTCGCGTTCGTGGGCCGCGTCCAGGCCGCGGCGCTCGGCCTGCAGCCGGCCCAGCAGCGCCTCGAGGGCGGCGCGCGTGCCCAGCGCCTCCTGCAGCTCGCGCTGCTGCGCACCCAGCTCGGCGTCCAGGCGGCCGCGGGCGGCGCGCTCCTCCGCATCCAGGCGCTGCAGCTCCCGCAATTCGCGCCGCAGAGCGTCCCGCTCTCCCTCCGCCAGCGCAGTGGCCCAGCTCAGTTCGTCCAACTGCTGCCGCAAGCTGCGCGCCTCCTCGGCGCAGCGGGCCTGCCCCTCGGCCCACAGGCCCTCTCGCCCGCGCCGGCCGCGCAGCTCCTCCTCCAGGAGCAGGTTTTCGCGCTCCAGCTCCCGCACCCGGCACACGTAGTCATAGAGCCGGGCGTTGAGCTCCTGCAGCTCGGCCTTCTCGGGTCCCGTCTGCAGCCGCCAGGACAGCATCTTGCCGGGCGTGCGGGGCTTTCGCGGCTGGCCGGCTCCCTCCTGCCCTGGTCTTGTCCTGGTCTTGTCCCCTCCGCCACGACGCTCCGGCCTCGCCGCTGCCCCGGAGGCCCGCAGACTGGGACGCGAGCTGGAGATCCCGGGCACTTAGCGGACGGGGCGGGCGAACTGGGCGAGGGCCGCGGCCTCCAGCCAATCAGAGCGCGGCTCAGCGCTGCCCCTGCAGCCGGACAGCGCCCCCTGCAGCACCTTGGCGGCCGACGGTGGTCCGGGCGGGGAGTCGGGTAACAGCGGGCGGGGTGGCGGGCTAGCCAGGCCGGGCTCAGCGAAGGGACGCGGGAGAAGGCGCCCTGCTGCTGTCTCGTCACGCGTGCCCGCAGCTTACGAGTGTCCTGGCGTTCGTGGATGGAAATAGAAGCCTATTGAGTTGCTGTGGTGCTGGCCATTTACGAGAGACTTCTTACCCGAGGCTCTGGAGATTGGGGGGTTTTCTATTTTAAAAAAAATTATATGGATCGGGCGCGGTGGCTCACGCCTGTAATCCCAGCACTTTGGGAAGCCACGGTGGGAGGATCGCTTGAGCCCAGGAGTTCGAGACCAGCCTGAGCAACATAGAGAGACGCTGTCTCTACCAAAAATAATAATAATAATAACCTGGCGTGGTCACACGCGCTACTTGGGAGACTGAAGTGGGAGGATCACTTGAACCCAGGAGTTCAAAGCTGCAGTGAGCCTGATCGTGCCACTGCACTCCAGCCTGGGCAACAGAGTGAGATGCCATCTCATATATATCTATATGGCGCATACATGCGCATTAATCTTTTTTTTTTTTTTTTTTTTTTTTTTTTTTTGAGACAGAACTTCGCTCTTGTTGCCCAGGCTGGAGTGCAATGGAGCGATCTCGGCTCACCGCATCCTCCACCTCCCGGGTTCAAATGATTATCCTGCCTCAGCCTCCCGAGTTACCGGGATTACAGACCGGTACCACCACGCCCGGCTAATTTTTTTTTTCTCCATGTTGGTCAGGCTGGTCTCAAACTCTCGATCTAAGGTGATCTGCCCGCCTCGGCCTCCCAAAGTCCTGGGATTACAGGCGATAGCCATGAAGTGCTCCAAGTACAGAACTTTCTAGACATCTAACATCTCCCTGAACTTTTACAGCTCTCACACACACCCCAATGTGACAGCTGTTTCTTTCCAACATTTCCCTAAGAAAGTATTCAATTTAATTGCCATAGAAACCACAGCTCTTTTTTGTACACTTGAATTTCATTAGTTTTCATGGCAGTTATTTATGAATGACAATTCTCAGTAGAAGTGTCATTGAGGCTCACAGGGACAAACCAGCTGACCCTTGGTTGGGGTACCGTTGGACTGGTGGTGACACAAGTGCCCAGGGGGAGACCTGGACGGTCATCCACTGGCCAGAGAGCTCCTCATGGCAGGGCCAGCGGTTAGTGTATTTTACAGATGGCATGGAAAGGTGGACTACTCAGCAAGCTGGTCCAGGGCCTCTGAGAAAGCTTCTAGTGCTCTCCTTGTCACAGGCATGAGCCTCCAATCACAAGCAAGGCAGAAAGTGGGCCTTTCTTTTTCTAGAGACCCTATGTTCGAGATCCTATTCTGTAAGTGGTAGAAATTAATATCTTTCAATGAATAATTCCCTGTGCTTTTCTGCTAAAACTAAGTGGGGGTGGAGAGTGAGTTTATTCAGTGCTTGGGTTTATTCACCTTGGTGTGGGACGGGGATTTGGACCCCCATCACCCCATCATTGTCCATCCTTCTCCCATTCCCCCAGGTGCACACTGACACCTGGCCTTTGCTTGTCAAAAAACAGACCTGCTGTGGTGTCATCACTAAAACCTATGTGGAGACCCTGCCAGTCCTGGGCCCCTCTGGGACATTGGGGTGCAGGAGGGCGGCTCTCACCGTTGCCCGGACTCCGCTGCAGCTGTTTGTTCTCAGCTCTTTGACTCCCCACGCTAACAGGGGTTCTGCTGTCCCACATCCCCTGGCTGGGCAGGAGACAGCTCTGCAGGGTGGGAGAACCTTCTCAGGGACCGGTGAGTCCCAGCAGGATACTTTGCAGTGACTCATTAGTCTTTCTTTGCCTGGTGCCCTTCAGGATCTTGGACTTTGAAACTCAAAACTTTTCCCCCATTTCTGCTGTAAATCCTGTCCCCGAGGAATTGACTGCTCCAGCATACAGCTGCCCAGGTAGGGAAGGAGTTATAGGGGACCATGAACTAGCAGGGCCAGGAGGTGAGAGGGGGGAACTACCCCCCGCTACTCTTTCAGGATAATATTCTGCTGCTTCATGCTGAATCCTCACAACACTGAAGCTCGGAGGGGTGAAGTGACTAGACGTATTAAAAGTTGTGACCACAAGAGCAGACTTGAGCAGGCAGGGTCTGGCCAGGAAGCAGAGGCAAACTCAAAGGGAAGGGAATGATTGATGGGATGGGGGTGGATGAGATGAGGAAGCACCAGGAACCAGCAAGAGCAAGAAGCTAAGAAGCTGTTAGCACCCTAGGGTGTTGACTGAGCCTGGAGAAGCCCAGAGCGCTGGAAAAGAGGAGCAGAATGGATCCCAGGAGGAGGAAAACCCAGTTCTTCCTCCAAGCCTCCCTTCTCTTGCCAGTGCCTCCCGCTGTGGAAGCCAGAAGTCACTGGAGCCTGGCAGTGGTGCACTGCGGTTGGCTCCCACAGGTTTGTGAGTGCCAACTGTTAAATTTCTAGAATTTTGTGGACCACTTGTTAAACACAGCCATTATTAAAAATTAATTATAGAAGCTTACAATTACAGAAAGAGCAAACATATTCAAAACGTATCACTTCCTCAATATTTCACTGCATTTTCCTATGATCTGTTCTTGAAGTTATGAATAAGTAGTGTGCCTGCACCATAGAAATGCCATTTAATGTGTACTATCCTACTCCATATTCACTGACATCATGCTGGTAGCCTGAGTATTTACAACACAGAAATCAGCCAATGACTTGTTTTTGTGGATTTGATGTTTTGTTGATTGTCTAAGCCCTTAAAAGCAGTGGAGAGTTTGTTAATAGTGCAGATTAAATTGAGTGGCATGTTGTGTCTGTAGCTATTGAATTGTAAATAGCACAAAAACTTGAGGAAATGTTTGTCCAGTGTCTCAAAACTTGTATCCAGATCAGGAAAGAAGTCGCTTCATGTCTGGGTGTGGTGGCTTCCACTCATAATACCAAGACTTCGGGAGGCCAAGGCATGCAGAGCACTTGAGCTCAGGAGTTCCAGAGCAGCCTGGACAACATGGCAAAACCCCCTCTCTCCAAAAAAATACAAAAATTAACTGGGCATGGTGGCATGCCCCTGTAATCCCAGCTACTCAGGAGGCTGAAGTGAGAGGACTCCTTGAGCCCAGGAGATGGAGGCTTTGGTGAACCGTGATTGAGCCATTGCACTCCAGCCTGGGTAACAGAGCGAGATCCTGTCTTAACGAAATTTAAAAATACAACAAAAAATTTAAAAAGAAGTTACATCATGATGAGGAATAAATGAAGTTTCTCAGTTATTTCACCTTTGTCTTTCTTGCTAAGGTAAACAAAAATATCAATATTCATGGTGCTGCATTCATTTGTCAACTGTAACCATAAATTCACTAGGAACAGCAGAGTTCTGCAAAAATCAATGAGACCATTCTGCCAGAATCAATTTGCTATGTGGAATTTATGTTAAGGAGCAGTGTGTACTTTATTATTATTTGTAATAAAAATTTGAGAGACATGTAGCTAACATATTAACAACTTTGCATTTCTATTAATAGCTTAATGGCAAAAATAAAAGTCCTGCAATCTTCACTTCTTATTGATATTCTTCTATTCAATAGATGGGTAATCTAAGCTGGAAATATTATATATTCTATATATAATATATAAAATATATATTTATAAATATATATGTATTTATAAATATATATTTATAAATATATGTATAAATATGTATTTTATATATTATATAATATACAATATATAATAAATATCTGTGCTGGCATCACTAGCATTCCAAGAGAGCCCTAGATCTTCATCCCTACAGGCAGAGGCTGGGACAGTGGACCACTTTGGATAGTTAAGCGGCTTGATCACTGCACAAACATATCCGGATGGGGTGATTAGTGGGACTGAAATCCCACCTTGATTTCAAGGTGTCCTTGCTGAGCTATGGATGTGGGTGCAGGGCAGCCTCCACCCTGAGGCAGGGTGTCTCTTCCTTAGCACCAAGGAACCATCCACGGACCAGGTCATGCACCCAATGGGCTCATTCATCTTCCCAGAAAGGGTGACTTTTCCTAATTTGCACAAAGGAACCTTAGAGATGGATGTGGCCCTGCTGGCGTGGCCCCATGCTGTTGGAGTGGCTCCCACAGGTCTGCGGTCCTCTGCCACTTCCAGGTGGCGCTCAGGCCACTGGCCTCACTCAGGCTTGGGGAGATGGGGTGCAGGGGAGGGCATTGGGGAAGGCTATCCTGGGCCATGCTGCGGCCCTTCCTCTCAGGCCCACAACTTCCCCAAGGCTGCCTCTGGGAAGTAGGGCACAAGGGGCCCGTGGGATCGGTGCTTGGATCCCACAATATAACTGGGGTTTTGCTGTCTCCTGGGGCTCTGCCGAGGAAGGGGTGCAAGGCTCCCCTCACTACGACCCAGCGGCTGTGCTTCCATTCCACTCCATCACCCCTCCTTCAATATTTTCTTGCCTCTGCGGAAACCCAAGGCTACTCAGCCTTCCTTCAGGATTTTCTCCCCATCTTCAGTCCAGCTAGAAGTCCTACCCGACTTCCTAAAATCTTGGATTTTGGAGACCACAGTCACGCCTTTTCTTTTCGTCTAGGGTATAGGCCTCCCCTCAGGCAGTGAGCAGAAGGAATGAGCTGGAGTAGGGGGACAGGGAAGGGGAGATCTATTAATCGTCCCATCCCACAATAATTGCACATGCCTGGGAGCCCCGTGGAGCGCAGGCCACACTGTGCCGGGCCCTCCGAGTAGGGAAAGACTAGCTATTCCCACTTCCCCAGCCCTGCGCAGGGGCTGATGGAAAAGGCTTTAGCCCCCGGCGCGCGTAGCCTCATGGTTCTTGGACTTTGCTAAAATTCTGGCCGCGGAGCCGCGCTGCTTCGGATCCACCGCGCCGCTCAAGCGAAGGCTCAGGGGGTCCCCCGCCCGAGGCGGCCCCGGAGCCGCCCCTCTGGTCTCCATGCCGGAGCACCGCCCACCCTCCCTCCTTGAGAGGCGCTACCCCAGCGGTCGGGTGTTTTCACCCCCGACCGACCGCAAGCTTCCTACAGTTCCTCCACCCACCGCAGAAAGCGGGCGCAGATGTTACTCTCTTTTCTCCAATTCCGCTACATCCCTGAGTTCGGTTTTCACTGCAAACGACGCTGCCTGGAGTTGATGGTCCCTAAGGTGTTCAGCCTGCGAAAGAGGGCAGGCTGTGGTTTAAAAAAAAAAAATGCACTAGAGCCTTACCGAGTCCTAAGCAATTATATATATTTATGTATATTTTATATATATATATATATATATATATATATTTTTTTTTTTTTGAGACGGAGTCTCGCTGTGTCTCCCAGGCTGGAGTGCAGTGGCGCGATCTCGGCTCACTGCAAGCTCCGCCCCCTGGGTTCACGCCATTCTCCCGACTCAGCCTCCCAAGTAGCTGGGACTACAGGCGCCCGCTACCACGCCCGGCTAATTTTTTTGTATTTTTAGTAGAGACGGGGTTTCACCGTGTTAGCCAGGATAGTCTCGATCTCCTGACCTCGTGATCCACCCGCCTCGGCCTCCCAAAGTGCTGGGATTACAGGCTTGAGCCACCGCGCCCGGCCGTATATTATATATTATATACTATATATTATATAATACATTATTATATATTATATACTATATATTATATAATACATTATTATATATTATATATTATATTGTTATATTACATATTATATAATATATTGTTATATATTATATATATTATATAATATATTAATATATTATATAGTGTATTATTATATATTATTAATAATTATATTAATTATATTAATATATAATTATGTGTTATATATACTCTTCCAGCTTAGAGAGAGAGAGATATATATATATGAAATATCTGTATCTACGGGCGATATCTAGATAGATAGATCGTGGGATTCAGTAAAACAATTTTTATTTGAATGAAAAAATGACCTGTAAATTTGTTTTCTAAAATTGACCTAATACAAAACAAATTGCTTAGGACTCGGTAAGGCTCTAGTGCATTTTTTTTTTTAAACCACAGCCTGCCCTCTTTCGCAGGCTGAACACCTTAGGGACCATCAACTCCAGGCAGCGTCGTTTGCAGTGAAAACCGAACTCAGGGATGTAGCGGAATTGGAGAAAAGAGAGTAACATCTGCGCCCGCTTTCTGCGGTGGGTGGAGGAACTGTAGGAAGCTTGCGGTCGGTCGGGGGTGAAAACACCCGACCGCTGGGGTAGCGCCTCTCAAGGAGGGAGGGTGGGCGGTGCTCCGGCATGGAGACCAGAGGGGCGGCTCCGGGGCCGCCTCGGGCGGGGGACCCCCTGAGCCTTCGCTTGAGCGGCGCGGTGGATCCGAAGCAGCGCGGCTCCGCGGCCAGAATTTTAGTAAAGTCCAAGAACCATGAGGCTACGCGCGCCGGGGGCTAAAGCCTTTTCCATCAGCCCCTGCGCAGGGCTGGGGAAGTGGGAATAGCTAGTCTTTCCCTACTCGGAGGGCCCGGCACAGTGTGGCCTGCGCTCCACGGGGCTCCCAGGCATGTGCAATTATTGTGGGATGGGACGATTAATAGATCTCCCCTTCCCTGTCCCCCTACTCCAGCTCATTCCTTCTGCTCACTGCCTGAGGGGAGGCCTATACCCTAGACGAAAAGAAAAGGCGTGACTGTGGTCTCCAAAATCCAAGATTTTAGGAAGTCGGGTAGGACTTCTAGCTGGACTGAAGATGGGGAGAAAATCCTGAAGGAAGGCTGAGTAGCCTTGGGTTTCCGCAGAGGCAAGAAAATATTGAAGGAGGGGTGATGGAGTGGAATGGAAGCACAGCCGCTGGGTCGTAGTGAGGGGAGCCTTGCACCCCTTCCTCGGCAGAGCCCCAGGAGACAGCAAAACCCCAGTTATATTGTGGGATCCAAGCACCGATCCCACGGGCCCCTTGTGCCCTACTTCCCAGAGGCAGCCTTGGGGAAGTTGTGGGCCTGAGAGGAAGGGCCGCAGCATGGCCCAGGATAGCCTTCCCCAATGCCCTCCCCTGCACCCCATCTCCCCAAGCCTGAGTGAGGCCAGTGGCCTGAGCGCCACCTGGAAGTGGCAGAGGACCGCAGACCTGTGGGAGCCACTCCAACAGCATGGGGCCACGCCAGCAGGGCCACATCCATCTCTAAGGTTCCTTTGTGCAAATTAGGAAAAGTCACCCTTTCTGGGAAGATGAATGAGCCCATTGGGTGCATGACCTGGTCCGTGGATGGTTCCTTGGTGCTAAGGAAGAGACACCCTGCCTCAGGGTGGAGGCTGCCCTGCACCCACATCCATAGCTCAGCAAGGACACCTTGAAATCAAGGTGGGATTTCAGTCCCACTAATCACCCCATCCGGATATGTTTGTGCAGTGATCAAGCCGCTTAACTATCAAAAGTGGCCCACTGTCCCAGCCTCTGCCTGTAGGGATGAAGATCTAGGGCTCTTTTGGAAGGCTAGTGGGTGCCAGCACCGATAGGTGGCATGAGGATCAGGTAGGCCCCCAGCCCTGGTGCCTTAGCGCTGTGTAAGTCCTCAACAGTTCTAGTGCAATCTAGGGAAGGGGGTCAGATCTCTAACCCCTTTAATGGATGGGGATTAAGTTTTCATCACCCTGTGGTTACTCCCTGCCTACCTAAGCTTGCGGACTGAGAGGCACGCTTGCCCCCAACAGGCTTGGCCAGGTAGGAAATGAAGCCAGTGGGAAAGGGAAATGCATCACACCGGTGGGAAGGGCTGGGCCGGGCACAGTGGTGTAGAGTGGACTGACTCACTTTGCATCCTGGAACTTAGTACCAGCATAACCTTAGGCATGACAGCCCCTCTGAGCCCATCTCCTTATCCATGTAATAGTAATGAGAACAAAATAGTCCTTCCTATAGAGGTGTTAGAAGGACTAAGCTTTCACGTCCATTGGCCTCACTGGAGAGCTTGTTAAAACGCAGATCCCTGGGCCCCACACACAGAGTTTCAGAGTCAGTAGCCTGGAGCGGGCTAAGCATTAGTCCATTCCCAAGTGAGGAAGATGCTGTCAGGCAAGGACCACAAGGAAAGCTCCTGACTCCCACCATCAGAGTTGGTCCTTGTATAGTCTTGCCACGTCAGGCACTGTTCTGAGCTCTTCATGCGGGTCACCTCGCAATCAGCACAGCAGCCTGTGCAGCAGGTACCATCAGCTCGAGGTGAATGATGTGGACGCTGAGCCACAGAGTAGTCAGCTTGCCTGAGCCCATGCAAGTAAAAAGTGGCACAACCAGGATTTGAACCCTTACCTTACCCACTTTGCCACACTGCCTGTTACGCTGTGTGAAACGTGTTGCACAAGACTTAGCACACCGCACTCAGCAAGTGTTGGTCATCTTCATGGGAGAAGTCCTGGAGCCCAGAATCATATGGAAGCCACCGGCCAGAGGTCTGTCTCTGGAAGGCCAGGGAGAGAGGCTGAAGAGTCAGGGCACGGATGCAGATGATGGCAGCTCAGCAGGGTCTGAGACCAGCTGAGTCTAGGGAGCAGGAGGACAGGGACGAGCTAGTCCTTGAGCCTCCCAGACTCAGTTTCCTCACCTGTAAAATGAGGATAACCCCTCCCTCATAGGATTGCTACAAGGAACAAGTAAGATGAGAATGTAAAAGCCTCAGGACAGAGCGTCTTCACGCTCCATCTCACACCAAAGTCTGAATCCAGCCGCTCTTGCTCAGAGCCCACAGTGTCCCCACTCTGTCACAGCTCTTCTGGCTATTTTGGGCAGATCATTTGTTTGTCTCTGTTTCATAGGAGCACAGCAGGTGTTTGTTGGGGTATAGGCTGCCTTTTCAAAAAGTGCAAAAATAGCATTTGTCACATCAAAAAAAAAGTGCAGTAATTTAAGCTGTACAACTTCCTTCTCTTAATTTGGAAAGTCATGTCGTAATCATTACAGATGAACTTGGGAAGGGCCCCAAGTGACAAAGAAACATACCCTGATTAATCTTCCCAGCAGGGACAAGACTTCTCACTTCCACTGAAGAACTAAAAAAGAATAATTTGCCTTCAAAAAACAGCATATTTGCTCTCCCTGCCCTTAGACGCACATTTTCCGTGGAGTTTGTTGGTGGTGTTCATGAAAGGGTAACTCGAAAGCCAGTTTTTGAGTCCCCTCTATGTGCCTGGTGCTGGGCTGGACCCTGGGAACACAGAAAGGAGAAAGACACAGCCGCTTTCCTCATAGACCTGGGGCCTGGGGAGGCCAGAGAGCTTGGGGAGGTTGCTCTCTTCTCCTAACGCTGTCACAAGTGCCTGCTCCTCCCCTAATTGCCACCCACTAGTCATTTAGCCACTCACCTCTTCTCTGTCTACCTGCTGCTACTCCAACCCAATCTCATGGCTTCAAATACAACAACATGCCAGTGATCCTCGGATGTGTGGCTGCAGCCCAGACTGCTGTTCTGACCCTGCTGTGTCTTGGGCCAGGGCTCTGTGGATGATATGACCCCCATATGTCCCTATTCTAACACGGGGGCCATGGTGGTGCTGTGGGTCCCTGGGTATCAGCATCAGTTTAGACGCCATAGTAGGAACCAACCATTCTGAAAAGAAATGAATGCTCATGTTCTAACTGGCTGCAGTTGCTCTGGGGAAGGACCAAGGCTCTCACTTGCCATAGAGGTTGTTGGGTCCTTCTTTCAGCCAGTGTGTTCTGGTGGCTCAGCGTCAGAAAACTGGATCATAACTTTGCTTAGAAGTGTTTTTGATTATATATATACTTGGGGATGTTTCTGCCGGCAGCCCATTTATCTTTCCCCTAGGAACACCACATTCTGAGTCACTGATCCCTCAGATCCCTGAGTCTGTAGAATCCTTAGTTCACTCCCCACCCCCATGGCCATTCCAACTTCGCAGCTCATTACAGTAATTATACTCACCTTTTTTCTGAGACTTATGGGCTGCCATCCGCCCTCTGCTAGGCCTATAGCCAGTGGCTCTCAAAGTCTAGTACCTGGATGAGCAACAGAAGCATCACCTGGGAACTTTTTAGAAATGTACCCTCTCTAGCCCCAGCCCAGACCTGTGGATGAAACCCTGTGTGTTTTGACGAGCCCTCCAGTTGATTTGAATACATGCTAGTTTGAGAGCTCCTGCTGCATCTTCTCATTCCCACCAGAGAGGCCAGCTCTGTAACAGTCTCTCTTCTGTCAGTCCCTCTCCTCCAGAGGACAGATACCACTCAGCTTCTCAGTGGGCTGGTGCCCCTCACCAGCTGCTTCCTTATCACTTTGATAGATGGAAGATCCTCCAGGCCTCCCCAGGAACGTAGCTAGCCTGGTGGGTTTTCTGGTCTTACTCCCACTTCTCTGATATTTGTTCCTTCCCTCCTGCATTGTCTGTCCTGGTGTCTCTACTTCATTCATTTAATGTATACTCTCCCTTTCCCAGGCTTCCCAGGGCTACCCCAGCGGCACATTAGCAGCTGCCCAAGGCCCTTGCCAGGAAGTGAATCTTTGTCACAGGACAGGGCCCCCACACCAACAACTCTCCCATACTCCAGCTATATAGCCTTGACCCGCAAGCCCACCTTGACCCAGCACCTTGCAGACCACCTATCCTCCCATGCCCAGGCTTTCTGCTTCAGTCCCTGCTGGCAAGCATGAATCAGGTCCTGTAGCACCTTTGCTTGTATAATTCCCCTCCTTCCTGAGCTGGCCCAGTACTTCCCAGCTGAGCTTGCTGAGGTTTGACCCTAGATACAGATCTGGTGGCCAGGAGAGAGGTGGTGGTGGACCCCAAAGGGAAAGCATTGCCTTGTAAGGCCCCTGCCTCATTTGTGGCCTGTGTAGTCTTCTGGTAGAAGTTGGTGGCGGAGAGCAGGGGCCTATATTCCTGAAAGGGGGAGTGGGTCACTTCTGCAAGGGAATCTGGAGAACCATGGTTCTTACCTGCACTCCCCAAATACCCCCATCCCAAGTCTCACAGTCCTACTCCTTTCCCATCAGAGCCCTGGCTTTGACATTAGAGGCTTGCCCAGAATGAGAACGCAACCTCTCTCACAATTAGAAGCTGTGCCTGCTCTTCCGTTCTCTCTGCCTTCTGCCTGTAGGGGGTGAGGGTTCTTTTAAAAGCAGTCAAGTAGGCCTTGAGACTCTCACACTTGGCTGTAAATCGCTGAGCAACAGATCTGAGACAGACATTTTCTCTCTTAATGAGCTAGTGGCACTTAGCAAAAGTCACTTGATTTTGTAGTCCTTCTAGTTACCATTCCTCCAAACCTCTCAAGAGCTCATGGGATTTTACCCTTTCACCTGCCTCCACTTCTACTGTATCTTGTCCCAGTTCATGAGGGGTGAAAGTCTTAGCAATCACACCTCAACAGCATGCGGGAACTATCAATACTCCCCTACCCATTAGCAATAAACAATCCAAAACTGCAGTTAATATTCACTTAATTTTTTTTTCTTTTTGTGTAAATGGAACTTTAATTTAGAAGTTCCATTCATGGCTGGTTGTAGTGGCTCACGCCTGTAATCCCAACACTTTGGGAGGCTGAGGTGGGCAGATCGTTTGAGGTCAGGAGTTTGAGACTAGACTGGCCAACCTAGTGAAACCTCATCTCCACTAAAAAAAAAAAAAAAATAGCCAGAAATTAGCTGGGCGCGGTGGCAGGCGCCTGTAGTCCCAGCTACTAGGGAGACTGAGGCAGGAGAATCACCTGAACCCTGGGGATGGAGGTTGCAGTGAGTTGAGATGGTGCCACTGCACTCCAGCCTGGGCAACAGAGCAAGACACCATCTCAAAAAAGCAAAAAACAAACAAAAAAAGAAGTTCCATTTATAATGATATAAAAAAAATTACTTAGAAATAAATTTAACAAAAGAAATTCGAGACTTGCACCCTGAAAATGACCAGACATTCTTAAGATACCTTTTTAAATAGACCTAAATTGATGGAAAGACAGCCTGTGTTCATGGATTAGAAGATTTACTATTGTTGGCTGGGCGCGGTGGCTCATGCCTGTAATCCCAGCACTTTGGGAGGCCGAGGCGGGCGGATCACAAGGTCAGGAGATCGAGACCACGGTGAAACCCCGTCTCTACTAAAAATACAAAAAATTAGCCGGGCGCAGTTGTGGGCGCCTGTAGTCCCAGCTACTCGGGAGGCTGAGGCAGGAGAATGGCGTGAACCCGGGAGGCGGAGCTTGCAGTGAGCTGAGATCCGGCCACTGCACTCCAGCCTGGGCGACAGAGCGAGACTCCGTCTCAAAAAAAAAAAAAAAAAAGAAGATTTACTATTGTTAAGATGGCAACACACATACATACACACATACACACACACGCACACGTGTAACCAATGTCTACAGGCATGTCCATATTTATTTCTCTATGTATCTAGCTGGCTGTCCTCACACAGGTTCATACTGATGCCTCCAGCTCCCATCCACAAGGATCATTCTAGCCTCCCCTTCCCTTATTTCTCATTTGTAATTTCTTTCTCTAGCAGTAAGAAGCCTGGCTCTCATTACCTATAGTATAGTTTCTTATTTGTTCACCCCTTGTGTATATATAAAGTAGTTTCTCCATACTCTTTTCAAAACCTAAATCAGATCACTCCTTTGCTCAAAACCCTCCCATGCCTCCCCACCTCATTTAGAGTAAACCCAAAACCCTGGACATCCTCTGACCTACAAAGCCCTACGTGCTGTGGATCCTCAACACATATTGATCAACTTACCCCTCCTTGTGCTTCTGCCTTAGATACCTTGGCCCCCTTGCTCTACACGACAGGCTGGGTGATGGAAGGAGACTGACTGAGAAGGGGAACAGGAATCTTCTTGGTAAAACAGAACTCTTCCACATCTTGACTTGGGCGGTGGTAACACAACTATACATATCTAGTTCCTTAAACTGGACACTTAAAATTAGTAAATTTTAGTAAGTGTGCTACAATAAAGTTGATTTTTTTAAAGAGACATTTATCCCAGCGGGGCAGGGTGACTCACGGCTGTAATCTCAGCTCCTTGGGAGGCCAAGGCAGGTAGATCACCTGAGGTCCGGAGTTCGAGACCAGCCTGGCCAACATGGTGAAACCCCATCTCTACTAAATACAGAAATTAGCCAGGCATGGTGGCGTGCACCTGTAATCCCCAGCTACTTGGGAGGCTAAGACAGAAGAATCACTTGAACCCAGGAGACGGAGGTTATAGTGAGCTGAGATGGCACCACTGCACTCCAGACTGGGTGACAGAGCGAGATTCTATCTCAAAAGAAAAAAAAAAAGACATTTATCCCAAGAAGTGCTCTCTACGATATCATTTAAAATGTTAGTTTTATGTTTCTAAAGTACTTTGAAGTACTTTGGGAGGCTGAGACAGGAGGATCACTTGAGGCCAGGAGTTCAAGACCAGCCTGGGCAACGTAGTGAGGCCTCATCTCTACTAAACATAACAAACTTGGCTGGGCATGGTGATGTGCCTGTAGTCCCAGCTACTCAGAAGGCTGAGGCAGGAGGATCAGTTGAGCCCAGGAGTTTGAAGATGCAGTGAGCTGTGATCACCACTGCACTCCAGTCTGGGTGATAAGTAAGACCCTGTTTCCAAAAATAAAATATTAAAAAAAAAATAAAGTAGATAAAATAGAAACTGTTTTGTCAGTGACCACATCAAAAGGAAATATATTTTTCATTGCACACACATGCAAGTAACTGAAACAAAAGTTCTACAAAGCATTTCTTATCCCTCCAATGTTTTAATCTCCTTTTTGATGCTGCATTGGTGCCACAAATTTAATATCATGACTCATTAATGGATCTTGCTTTATAATTTTAAAACCTTTCATTCAAATGTTGTCATCTACACATTGATCAGTTACATTAGCCTGGCATTCATCAACACTTGTGGGTTTTCTTTTCTTTGTTTTTAAGACAGATCTCACCCTGTCACCCAGCCCAGCCTGGAGTGCAGTGGCGTGATCTTGGCTCACTGCAACCTCCACCTACCAGGTTCAAGCAATTATCTTGCCTCAGCCTCCTAAGTGTCTGGGATTACAGGCACCTGCCACCAGGCCCGGCCCATTTTTGTGTGATTAGTAGAGACAGGGTTTCACCATGTTGGCCAGGCTGGTCTGGAACTCCTGACCTCAGGTGATCCGCCCACCTCAGCCTCCCAAAGTACTGAGATTATAGGTATGAGCCACCACACCCAGGCCACCTGTGGGTTTTCTAACTGTGGTGGATAATGAGTCTGATTGAACACATTCTGTAATGGACCTCCACTGGCCACACCTCCACTCCCACCTTCCTGAAGGTTCCTGGCCTGTGGTTGGGGAAATGCTGCCCTCAACTCAAGCCCACCCTTTCTAACCTCTTACCACCTCCTCAATAGTAAATTTCCTACATCAACTCACAAGCAGCTAAATCAGTAGGCAAGGATAATTTATGGACTCACAAACTACTTGAAATTGTTTTTCTACTGTATTGGGGGATTGTCTGGATGACATCGATAGCTATGGTCAGGAAGCTGGTTTCAATTTCTCGATCACAAAGTGTCAGCATCATCAGTAAAAATGTCAGTGACAGCCAAGGCAACTGAAGCTCTTACAAGAGCTACCAAGACCCTCCTTCCAGATAGCCCCAAAGTTTAGTCATCAGCAGCCAAAAGGGTAACTCAGAGCTGGAGCCTTTGATTAATGCTGCCATAGTGAAGCTCACAAAGTTAGATTTGGAGACATCAGGGTGGAATCGTGAACTCTCAGCCTAGCCCCACCCCATTCATCCCCATCTGCCTAAATCCATCTATACTTCAAGGCCCAACTCAGATGTTAACACCTCCACAAAGCTTGCCCTGAGGGTGCCGGTGGAAATCAGGCCTGCCTTTGAACTGTCAAGGGTCTTTAGTTGTAGCTTTCTGATGAAGTGTGCTCCATTCTACTGGGTAATCTCATTCAGTATATCCCACTCCACACCACTCCTGTGACCTTATTATGGTCAGGGACCATGATTGTATTCTTTATCCTGGAATATCCATGCTGCCTAGTCCAGTTCTTGTTTTTGGTAAGCACTGAATGAGGAAAATATGTAGCTGCTAAATTGCAATGTTTTAAAATATGGAAAGTCTGGGTTCAAGTTCTGGTTTGGTGATTAACCTCTGGTGTGATGTTGGCCAACTCACTCAGAGGTTATAACTCTCGGACCTTAGCTTCCTTAGCTGTCATTAAGGGAACAGGACTCCATTATTTCTAAGATTCTGGGGTAGCCATCCTCCAAGACAGTGCCCAGTGATCCCCATCTCCTGTCGTTACTTCGTCTTTGTACCTAGGGTGTTCGGTATGTCACTTCTGATAATAGATTATAAAAGGTACTATGGGCCAGGCACGGTGGCTCACGCCTGTAATCCCAGCACTTTGGGGGGCCGAGGTGGGCAGATCAAGAGTTTGAGATCAGCCTGACCAACATGGTGAAATCCCATCTCTGCTAAAAATACAAAAATTAGCCGGGCGTGGTGGCGCACACCTGTAATCACAGCTACTCTTGAGGCTGAGGCAGGAGAATCGCTTGAACCTGGGAGGCAGAGGTTGCAGTGAGCCGAGATTGCACCACTGCACTCCAGCCTGGGTGACAGAGCGAGACTGCATCTCACAAAAAAAAAACAAACAAACAAAAAAACACACACACACACAAAGGTACTATGGCTTCCTTCTTGGTCATTCTCTCTCTACTTTGGATCCCTCACTCTGGGAGAAGTTAGATGCCATGTGATGGGCACCCCTTTGGAGATGTAGCCAACAAGTAACTGAAGCCTTGGCCCACAGCCTGTGAGGAACCAAGAGCTGCCAGCAACCATACGAGTGAGCTTGGAAGTGGATTCATCAGCCCCAGCCAATCCTTGAGACAACTGCAGCCCTGGCCCACAACTTGACTGCAGCTCCATGCAAGAATCAGAGCCCAGACAACCCAGCTAAGCCACTCCTGCATTCCAGACCCTCAGAAACTGTGAGATAATCAATATTTGCTGATTTGAGGTACTTTGTTACACAGCAATAGACAACTCATACAAATTGTTTCTGGCTCTAAAATTTTATAAGCCTAAAGACCCTGAAATACAGCTATTGCATTCGGGAAAAGCCTGATTTACAGCAATTGTCAATCTTTCCCCTCCTGCCCCCAGCCAGAATCATAAAGAGATAATATAAAATATGTCAAAACATACTGTGGAATCACAATATTTATTTTATTTGTTTTTATAAGAGTTCCCAAAGCCTTGTTGATTTTGCTTCACTGAATCCTTTATTTAACAAATGAAGGCGGAAATCCAGATGAATTAGGTGACTGGAAGAATGCAAATGAGTTTCACTTTTGCAACATTTGCAATTCCTCAGTGGTGACTGAAAATGAGGTACAGGCTTGCTTTTTTTCACTTCTGCCTTATCATGAGAAATGTGTCTTGAGCAGTGGTAATACTTGCACTGTCTCCCCAGGCAGCCACGGACCCAGGGAACTCTCAGGGGAGAAGGGTGAGTGCAGCTTGCTAAGTCACCGCCAGAAAAATAGCTGAAGGTTGAAAACAGACAGCTGGGCAATGGGGCTACCAGGTCAGACTGGATTAACAGAAGACTTTTGACAGGACAAGTGACAAGAAGTGATTTTCTGTTTAAAATGAGACCACCATCCATGATAAACATGAGGCTGGGAAGGAAATTAAAAGCATGGAGGGTGGGTTCAGGAGGCCTGTGTCTTCTCTGGCTGCAGTTTGAGCCCTGGTGGTTCCCCAAATGAAAACAAACAGCTGATGGCCTCATCAGCTGATGACAAGGGCTGATGACAAGTGTGGGGATGAGTTTGGAAAGATGGTAAGAAGGGGCTGCAAGAGGAAAGAGAATGCTGAGGGTGATAAAGCACATTTGGAGGGAAAGGGTCTGTTCCGCCCACTATGGGTCTCTAGATTTGGTGTTCCATGGAAGAGACCCTCAACGTAGGTTTGTTGAAAGGATGGGAGTGCACGTGAAAATAAAATTAGGAAAAGGGGCGCAGTGGCTCATGCCTATAATCCCAGCACTTCGGGAGGCTGAGGTGGGCAGATCACCTGTGGTCAGGAGTTTGAGATCAGCCTGGCCAACATGGTGAAACCCTGTATCTACTGAAAATACAAAATTTAGCTGGGCATGGTGGTGCATGCCTGTAATCCCAGCTACCTGGGAAGTTGAGACAGGAGAATCACTTGAACCAGGGAGGCGGAGTTTGCAGTGAGCCGAGAGTATGCCACTATTCTGCAGCCTTTGTGACATAGTGAGACTCCGTCTCAAAAAAAGAAAATAAAAATAAAAATAA
Organism: Macaca nemestrina; assembly: GCF_043159975.1. Taxonomy (NCBI): domain Eukaryota; kingdom Metazoa; phylum Chordata; class Mammalia; order Primates; family Cercopithecidae; genus Macaca; species Macaca nemestrina. The sequence goes on from NC_092131.1 coordinate 92,218,016, forward strand.
AAGAAATTAGGAAAAATAAGAAAAGAGGTGTAGAAGGGTGGGAGATGACTCTGGAAGATTAAAAGTGTGTTGCTCTGAAAGCATTTGCTTTATCAAACGGGCTTTTGTTGCAGTATTTTCTTATTTAAGTAATGTGGTCATTTAGATAAACCCCATCTTGAACTTAGTAATTGCCTCTTGGATCAAAAAGATTGAAGCCACCATGACCATATTCCCGGCTACTCAGAAGGCTGAGGCAGGAGGATCACTTGGGCCCAGGAGTTCAAGGCCAGCCTGGGCAACATAGCAAGACCCCATCTCAAAAAAAAAAAAAAGATCTAAATAGTCTTAACTGGATGGGGAGCTTTGGACTTTTTGGTGTTGCTGTGGAATAAAGGAGAAGTATGGATAAGAGACAAGATGTGTGAGGCTGGAGGGAAGAGGGAGAAGCTGATGGGATGCCCAGTCTGAGAGTCAAGTCTTTCAGGGGACTTAAGACCAGAAAAGAGCCCTTCTTCTTCTTCTCCTGCTCCTCCTCCTCCTCCTCCTCCTTCTTCTTCTTCTACTTCTTTCTTCTTCTTCTTCCTCCTTTCCTCCTCCTCTTCCTCTTCCTCTTCCTCCTCTCTTCTTCTTTCTTCTTCTTCTTCCTCCTTTCCTCCTCCTCCTCCCCCTCCTCTTCCTCCTCCTCCTCTTCTTCTTCTCTCCTTCTGCTTCTCCTTCTTCTTCTCCTTCTCCTTCTCCTTCTCCTTCTTCTTCTTCTTCTTCTTGCAGAGTCTTGCTCTGTCACCAGACTACAGTACAGTGGTACAGTCTTGGCTCACTGCAACCTTTGCCTCCAGGGTTCAAGCCCTGGGTTCAAGCAATTCTCCTGCCTCAGCCTCCCAAGTAGGTGGGACTGGCACATGCCACCATGCCCAGCTAATTTTTTATATTTTTAGTAGAGATGGGGTTTCGCCATGTTGGCCAGGATGGTCTTGAGCTCTTGACCTCATGACCTGCCCACCTCGGCCTCCCAAAGTGCTGGGATTACAGACGTGAGCCACCACGCCCTGCCAAGACCGGAGAGTTATTTGGCTGCTAACCTCCCATTGACTTTAGCAAACCTGGCTACTTCACCAAGATCACTGCGGTAGCTTCCTTGCTCCTTCCAACAGATCCCTTTCCAATTGCTAGACCACACAGAGCTGAACACACTGCTGCTCCACCATGTGAGTTTTTCCTTTGTGAATGAAATAAAGACATGCTTGGGGAGTGAATAGCAGAAAAACCAATCCAAATGGAAATACTGTACTAGGGAACGGAATTCCAGAAGATAAAGGAACTCGGGTATTTTTTAGTGTATTAAAGAGCAATTTCTCCTCCTTTATATTTGTATACCCCAAGAGGATTATTTTTTCTGAAGCCAAGTGTTTGGATAGATGCGATAATAGATGTGAAAGTGTCTCAAGTCCAATAAGCTGTTGTTTTACTAGTGATGGCGGTACAGTATTTCACTGACTCTCCCCACATAACTGTCAAGAAGGGAGGAAGCAAATGTCAGTGATATTTTGCAACAAGACCAAGCCACAGAGGTTTGAACAATTTGCTCAGTGTGACAGGACGAGTCAGAGTGGGTCATGGGGTGACAAGTACCAGGAGATCTTGGGTCCTAGATATGCTTTTTCCACTGAGATCACACTGGGCTTTGACACAGAGATCTTGGCTGGGGGTGGCGGGGGAGCAGGGAGGCAGCAGATCCCAAACAGTCAAGTCTTTATCTGGCAAGTTAGTAGAAGGCTGTGGTGTGAAGATAACCCCAGACCACACACAAACCTGGGAGTAATTCCTGTTGAACTTTGTACAGCAGGACACAAAGTTAGAATACCTGGGCAGACGTGACTACTGAGTCAGGTGGAGGCTCAGTCATTTTCTGGGATTTGATTAGAAGGGAGGCACGAGAGACTCAGGGCTGCTAGTGTGGGAGGGGGTGCGTAATATTTGAAATAATAGCCAGATTCCCCTTCCCCATATTGTCAGCTTTGCAGGTCACTTAGGGAAGGATGATCAGAAAGTAGGGAAGGGCAAAGATTCAGACACTGGCCTTAGTTTTACCAATGCCTCAGTCTCGGGGTGATAGATGATACCTCGTGTATGCGGCACCTGGGAGAACTACCCTAGAGAAAGAACACAGCTTTTTGCCCTCCACCCTGAACCCCCAGGCCAGGAAAAATTTTTCCCCCTTGGCAGAGTGGAAGAGTTGTTGAGAAGGCCAGGAGTGGCGTGGTGCTTCCCAAGGAAGTGCTCCTGTGGTGTGTTCCCTTGGGCTCTACCCTGGGCAGAGGAACAACCAGGGAGGCTGTGGCATCTGGGAGGGTGGCAGGATTCCAGAGAAGTATGACTGGGCAGTGAGTCTAGGCAGAAAGGCCTGGCCAGACTCACAGCCCATCCTGTCAAGGGAGCAGCAGAATGTTTCCTGTGCATCTAAGAGACTGGATTGCATGATTAAATATACTTAATCGATTTTCAAGCAGCTCTATTCTCTTCTGAAAGCCATTGAATTTAGAAACACCCTTATATGACAATGTGATAAAAAAAAAAAAATCAGGATATATGTCAGATTTCCAGCCTACTGCTTTAAAATACATATTCTAATAAATTAAAATATAGCAAGTGCAACTAACACTCCAGATGCCGAATGGAGATGCCCATGTATAAAGCATTAGCTCTTCGGAGTGCTTCACCAAAGCTGTTTTTCAGGGACTGTTGAAATAATACTGGCATGGGGCTTTTCATTCTGATTTCTCCAGAAACTTATAATGGAACAAATATCTTTGTTTGTGTCAATGTAACAGAATTTAGGATAGTTAGGAAATATCTTTTCTTTTCTTTTTCTTTTTTTTTTTGAGATAAAGTCTCACTCAGTCACCCCAGCTGGAGTGCAGCGGTGCAATCTCAGCTTACTGCAATCTCTACCTCCCAGCTTCAAGTGATCCTTCTGCCTCAGCCTCCCAAGTAGCTGGGACTATAGGCATGAGCCACCACACCCGGCTAATTTTTGGTATTGTATGTTTAATAGAGACAGGGTTTCGCCATGTTGGCCAGGCTGGTCTCGAACTCCTGACCTCAAGTGATCCACCCGCCTTGGCCTCCCAAAGTGCTGGGATTATAGGCGTGAGCCACCATGTCCAGCCGGATATATCTTTTCTTATGATCATTTCACCCGATTGTCCATCACTGTTAGTAATTTACTCACAGTAAAGGAAGTCCCTAAAAGAGTGAATGGATTCTATTGTCATTCATACTATCAGTTCTTACTACTTACAGTCAAGAATGGAAAAGCCATCACCAGCAACTGTGAGGATGGGGTGAAGACCCAAGGAGGTACTATATGGAGCCCATGAATCAAGGATATCTGAGAAGTAAACCAAAAAGCAGGGCAGCCTAGGAGGAATACTCAAGCCTGTAAATAATAACCATGACAAATGTCCCGTGGCCAGCCTCCATCTGGAGTAGCTCCAGCTTGCCTGTCTTCATAAAGTGGCTTTAGTAGCTTGTGGATAGCAAAGGAAATACATTGCCCAATTTGGTCTCAAGTGAGTTTTGAGTTTCCTAAATCGGTTTTGATTGAAGTGTAGAATGGTGTAAATCCTAAGTGTACCACTCACAGAATCACAAAGTGAGCACACCCTTGTGCCATCACCAGGATCCAGAAACAGAAGATAACCAGCAGCCAGAAGCAGCCGCCCTCATGTCCCCTGCCAGGCACTATCCTTTCCCTTTAAAACCATAGACTGGAAGCTGCGCACGGTGGCTCACGCCTATAATCCCAGCACTTTGGAGGCCGAGACGGGTGGATCACTTGAGCTCATGAGCTCTAGATCAGCCTGGCCAACATGGAGAAAACCCATCTCTACCAAAAATACAAAAATGAACTGGGCGTGGTGGCACATACCTGTGGTCTCAGCTACTTGGAAGGCTGAGGTGGGAGGATGTTTGAGTCTGGGATGTGGAGGTTGCAGTGAGGTGAGATTGCGCCATTGCCCTCCAGCCTGGGCAATAGAGCCAGGCCTTATCTCAACACACACACACACACACACACACACACACAAACCAACAGACGGGGTGAGCCAGTGGAATGGAATCACACTGTATGCATTCTTATGTATCTGACTTCTTTCACTCCACATGGCAGTGTTATTTGTAATAGACCAGCACTGGAAACCACCCAAATGCTCAGCAAGAGAAATAATGAATAAGTAAACTGTAATCTATTCTACAATGGGATACAACACAGTAACCAAAATGAATGACCTGGCAAGAGACATAGCAGTGTGGGTGAATCTCACAAACAGAACATTGAATGAAAGAAGCCAGATTCAAAAGAATATACCATTCAAATGCAAACACAACCAGCAAGTAGCAGCAAGAGCTGTGATTCCCTCTGGGGAGGAGAGAAAGGGTAATGTCCCAAGAGTTTTAAATTTTAAATTGTAGCCATTATGGTAGGATTTAGAGTTAAGGTTTAGGATTAAGGTTAGGAGTAGTAGTTGAATTAGGATCAGGGTCTTACAGTGTTCTGATTACTAATGACATTGAACATTTATTTTCATATATTTATTTGCTATGTTAATAACCTCTTTTGTGAAGTGTCCACATCTTTTGCTCATTTTTCTGCAGTGCTGTGCGTCTTTTGCTCATTGATTTGCTTTTCTTTTCTTTGTTTTGTTTTGTTTTGAGAAAAGGTCTCACTCTGTCACCAGGCTGGAGTGCAGCGGCACCATCATTTGACCTCCTGGGTGTCAGTGATCATCCCACCTCAGCCCCCTGAGTAGCTGGGACCACCGGCGTGCACAACCACACCCAGCTAATTATTGTACTTTTTTGTAGAGTTTGGTTTCCCCATGTTGCCCAGGCTGGTCTCGAACTCCTAGGCTCAAGCGATCTGCCCATCTTGGCCTCCCAAAGTGCTGGAATTACAGGCGTGAGCCACCACGTCCTGCCTGCTTTGTTCTTTGTATGTGTAAAATACAAGTACTTTCTCGTATCTCTGGTTGTACCTCTATAGTTACACATTGCAAATATTTCACACTGGGTCTTGCTTTTTCTTTTTCTTAATGAGATCTTTTAAAAATTGAGATCTAATTTACATACCATAAAATACATGTTTAAAGTGTATGTTTCGGTAGTTTTTGGTATATTCACAAGGTTGTTCATTCATCACCACTATCCAATTCCAGAACATTTTCACCACCTCCCCAAAAAACTCCATTCCCTTTAACTATCACTTCTCTTTCCCTTCTCATCTCATCCTCGGCAACCACTAACCTAAACTTTGTCTCTCTGTATTTGCCTATTTTGGACACTTCATATAAACAGAATCATACAATATGTGTGACTGTTTGTGTCTGGCTTCTATTACTTAGCAAAGTGTTTTCAAAGTTCATCCATGTTGTGACATGTGTATTCCATTGTATACATATAATACATTCTGTTTATCAGTTTATCAGCTGATGGACATTTGAATTTTTTTTGCTTTTTGGCCATTATAAATAATGCTGCTATGAACACTGGTGTACAGGATTTTGTGTGAACATATGATGTCAATTCTTTTGAATTTATCACTGGGAGTGAAATTGTTGGGTCATATGTAACTGTATTTAACCTTTTGAGGAATGACCAAACTGTTCTTAAAAGCAGCCTCACCATTTTACATTCCCATCAGCAAGGTATGAGGGTTCAATTTATCTACATCCTTGCCAGCACTTGCTATTGTCTATCTTTTTTATTATAGCTATCCTAGAGAATAGAAAGTGGTATTTAATTGTGGTTTTGATTTGCATTTTCCTGATTGATGATGTTTAGCATCTTTTCATCTGCTTATTGGCAATTCATACATCTTCTTTGAAGAAATGTCTGTTCAACCTGGTGCGATGGCTCATGCCTGTAATCCCAGCACTTTGGGAGGCCAAGGCAGGAGGATCACTTGAGACCAGGAGTTCAAGACCAGCCTGGCCAACATGATGAAACCCCATCTCTACTAAAAATACAAAAATTAGCCAGACATGGCAGCACATGCCGGTAATCCCAGCTACTCAGGAAGCTGAGGCAGGAGAATCACTTGAACCCAGGAGGCAAAGGTTTCAGTGAGTCAAAGTCATGCCACAGCATTCCAGCCTGGGTGCCAGAGCAAGACTGTTTTTTTTAAAAAAAAAAAAAAAGAAAGAAAAAAAGAAAAAAGAAAAAGAAAAAGAAAGAAATGTCTGTTCAAATCCTTAGCTCATTTTTTAATTGTATTATTTGTTTCTTCATGTTGAGTTGTAAGAGTTATATCTGACTACAAGTCCCTTATCACATACATGATTTGCAAATAGTTTCTATCATTCTATGGGTTGTCTTCCATTTTCTTGATGGCATCCTTTGAAGTACAAAAGTTTTTAATTTTGAAGAAGTCCAATTTATCTATCTCTTCTTTGGTTACTTGTACTTTTGGTATCATGTCTAAAGAATCATTGCCTAATCCACAATCATAAAGATTTGCACCTATGTCTCCTTCTAAGAGTTTGATAGTTTTAGCTTTAGTATACGATCCATTTCAAGTTAATTTTGGGGTATGGTGTGAGGTAGGGATCCAATTTCACTCCTTGCATGTGGATCTGCAGTTGTTCAGCACTATTTATTGGAAAGAATATTCTTTCCCACCATTAAATTGCCTCAGCATGCTTGTCAAAAATCAGTTGACCATTAGTGCAAGGGTTTATTTCTGGATTTTCAATTCTATTTCATTGATCTATATGGCTATCCTTATCCCAGTACCACAAAGCCTTGATTACTGTAGCTCTGTAGTAAGTTTTGAAATCAAGGAAGCTTGAGTCTTCTAACTTCGTTCTGTTTTTGCAAGATTGTTCTGACTATTCTGGGTCCCTTGAATCAGAAAATTTTATATGAATTTTAGAATCAGCTTTCAACTTCCGCAAAACAAGCAGCTGGGATTTTGCTAGGAACTGAAGTGGATCTGTTGATCAATTTGGAGAGGATTGCCATCTTAACAATATTAAGTGTTCCAATCCATGAACATGGATGTCTTTTCATTTCTTTAAATCTTCTTTCTTTTAACAATGTGTTGTACTTTTCAGTATACAAATCTTGTACGTCTTTTGTTAAATTTACTCCTATATTACTCCCTATGATGCTACTATAAATGGAATTATTTTTTAGTTTCATTTTCAGATTCCTCATTGCTCATATATAGAAATACAACGGATTTTTGTATATTGACCTTGTATTCTGCAACCTTGCCAAACTCATTTATTCTAATAAGTTTCTTTGGTATGTATCCCTTTGAATTTTCTATATACAAGATCATGTCATCTGCAAATAGAGATAGTCTTCTTCCTTTCCAGTCTAGATGCCTTTTAGTTTACTTTCTTGCCTAATTGCCCTGGGAGCCTTTGGGACAATGACAAATAGAAATAATGAAAATGGACATCTTTGCCTTGTTCTTGATCTTAGGAGAATCTTAGGTCTTTTGCCTTTTCACCATTAGGTCTTTCTTTATTAAGAATTATGTTAATTGTGGGATTTTCATAGATGCCCTTCATCAGGTTAAGGGAGTTCCCTTCTATTCCTAGTTTGTTGAGTGTTTTTATTATGAGAGGGTGGTGGATTTTGTCAAATGCTTTTTCTGCATCTATTGAGATGATCATGTTGTTTTTTCTCTTTTATTCCAATAATATGGTATATTGCATTGATTGATTTTCTTATGTTGAGCCAAATAATGGTGCCTTTCAATAAATAATTCTTAATCTTAATATAGGTCAATTTATAATGCTTTACTTACCTTTTTTCTTTTTTGAGATGGAGTCTTGCTCTGTCACCCAGGCTGGAGTGCAGTGGTGTGATCGCAGTTCACTGCAACCTCCACCTCCTGGGTTCATGCTATTCTCCTGCCTCAGCCTCCTGAGTAGCTGGGATTATAGTCACCCACCACCATGCCTGGCTAAATTTTGTATTTCTAGTAGAGACAGAGTTTCACCATGTTGGCCAGGCTGGTCTTGAACTCAAGTGATGCATTCACCTCGGCCTCCCAAAGTGCTGGGATTACAGGCATGAGCCACCATGCCCAGCCAATGTTTTACTTCCTTTTTGTTTTTTTGTATACTGTGAAAGAAGTCTTTGTCTATCCCAAGGTCATGAAGGCATTCTCCTATATTGTCTTTTATATGTTTTTTTGTTTTACCTTTTATATTTTGACTTATAATCCACCTGTAAAATGTTTATAGAGATTAACATAAACATTAATTTTTAATTGACCGAGCACTATTTATTGAAAAGATCATACCTTCCTATTGCTCTGACTCGTCATAAATTGAGCATGTGTGTGTACCTCTAGACTATTCTGTTCTATTCGTCATTTGTCTAATCTTGCTTAAATACCACATTGTCAGCCGGGCGCGGTGGCTCAAGCCTGTAATCCCAGCACTCTGGGAGGCCGAGACGGGCGGATCACGAGGTCAGGAGATCGAGACCATCCTGGCTAACACGGTGAAACCCCGTCTCTACTAAAAATACAAAAAACTAGCCGGGTGTGGTGGTGGGCACCTGTAGTCCCAGCTACTCGGGAGGCTGAGGCAGGAGAATGGTGTAAACCTGGGAGGCGGAGCTTGCAGTGAGCTGAGACCTCCAAGAAGAAAGCTATACATTTTGTTACAGGGCATAAAAACAATATTTCAACTAATTGTGAGACACAGGCTGTCCTTGAATGTGAAGAATTAATCATGATAAATGTCAATGATTTCCAAATAAATATGTACCTTAAGTTAATTCCAATCAGAATATCAGAGGTCTTTTCCTGGGGCTATACAAAAAGTATTTAGCATTTATATTGGAGAAATTCTAAATGTTTTAGAACTGACAACAAAAATATTTAACTGTGAAAAGACAGTGAGTGGGATTCCCTTACCAGCTATTAAAACTTTCTACAAAGCTAATATAATAATTTAAAAACTGTATGACTTTAGCTTATAAATAAGTGTGCAGATCAGAAGACCAGAAAGTCAAAAAAAATCTGAGTGTATATTCAAATTTAATACATTATAAACATGGCATTTTAGTTCAGTGGGAGAGAAGATGGTTTATTTAATTAATGCTACTAACGTAATTGTTTATTCATCTGGAAAATAACACCTCCAGCCATGAATAAAATCATTATGAATGAATTAACCCTAAATGAAAAATAAAACAAAAAATAATAGAATAAATTTAGGAGAAAATGTGTATAATTTCAAGATTGGGGTGTGGCGGGGGTGGGGGTTGTTGCTTATGCGTTACAGGAAATCTAGAATCCAGAAGAGAAAAGACAAGTTTGACTATAAAAAGTTAAAACATGGCCAGGTGCAGTGACTCATGACTGTAATCCCAACACTTTGCCAGGCTAAGGTGGGAGGATCATTTGAGGAGTCCAAGAGAAGCCAGGGCAACATAGGGAGACCCTGTCTTTACAAAAATATTTGTAAATTAGCCAGGTATGGAGGCAGAAATGGGAGAATTGTCTGAGTCCGGGAGTTCGTGATTGGGTCACTGCACTCCAGCCTGGGTAACAGAGCAAGACCTTGTCTCAAATAAATAAATAAAAATTAATACAATAAAAGTTAAAACACAAGAACAGATTGGGGTAGACCGGGTGCGGTGGCTCATGCCTGTAATCCCAGCACTTTGGGAGGCTGAGGTGGGCGGATCACAAGGTCAGGAGATCAAGACCATCCTGGCTAACACGGTGAAACCCCGTCTCTACTAAAAATACAAAAAATTAGCCGGTGTGGTGGCGGGCGCCTGTAGTCCCAGCTACTTGGGAGGCTGAGGCAGGAGAACAGCATGAACCCAGGAGGCAGAGCTTGCAGTGAGCCAAGATTGTGCCACTGCACTCCAGCCTGGGTGACAGAGCAAGACTCCGTCTCAAAAAAAAAAAAGAACAGATTGGGGAAAATATCTGCAACATTCTTGATTCGTGAATTAACATCTGTAATACATAAGGAGCTCTTGCAACTGATAAGGAAAAAGACTCTCAACCCAACAGAGATATGCACAAAGGACGTGACTGGGTAATACATGGGAAGGGAAATGAAAATGGTCAGTAAGTGAAAGATCCCCAGACTCACTAGACAGGGAAATGCAATGTATTTTATAAGGTAACATGATAGGATTTCTCACAAATCATATTGGCAAGAATTAAAAAGCTTGATAGCATTCAGTGCTTATGAAGGTGTAGATGAAATAGTTCATACAATGTTAGTGGGAGAGTGAATTACTGTCCTTTGGACAAAGAATGCTGGCCAGAAGCTTTGGTTAAATGTCAAACATATACACCATCTAACCAAAGAAATCCACTGGTGGATGTTATACCTCAAAGGACACATATTTACAGTGGTTTTTCATTTTTCACAGCTATTGAAAATGAGTTAGGCCTTATTTCTGGGCTCTCTGCTCTGTTCCCCTGGTCTACATGTCTGTTTTTGTACCAGTACCATGCTGTTTTGGTTACTGTAGCCCTGTAGTATAATTTGAAGTTGGGTAAGGTAACGCCTCCAGCTTTGTTCTTTTTGCTTAGGATTGCTATTTGGGCTCTTTTTTGGTTCCATATGAATTTTTAAATAGTTTTTTCTAGATCTCTGAGGAATGTCCTTGGTAGTTTGATAGGAACAGCACTGAATAAGGCCACACTCCTACAACCGTCTGATCTCCAACAATGCTGACAAAACAAGCAATGGGGAAAGAGCTCCCTATTTGATAAATGGTGCTGAGATAACTGCCTAGTCACATGCAGAAGATTGAAACCGGACCCCTTCCTTACACCATATGCAAAAATCAATTCAAGATGAATTCAAGACTTAAATGTAAAACCCAAAACTACAAGAGCCTTGGAAGACAACCTAAGCAATACCATTCTGGACATAGGGACTGCCAAAGATTTCATGATGAGGACACCAAAAGCAATTGCCACAAAAACAAAGATTGACAAATGGGATCTAATAAAATTGGGAGCTTCTGCACAGCAAAAGAAACTATCAACAAAGTAAACAGACAACCTGCAGAATGGCAGAAAATATTTACAAGGTCTAATATTCAGCATCTATAAGGAGAAAACAACCTCATTAAAGAGTGGGCAAAGAACATGAATAGATACTTTTCAAAAGAAGACATATGTGGCCAACAAGTATAGGAAAAAAAGCTCAATATCACTGATCATTTGAGAAATGCAAATCAAAACTACAGTGAGATACCATCTCACACCAGTCAGAATGGCTACTATTGAAAAGTCAAAAAATAACAGATGCTGGTGAGGTTGTGGAGAAAAGGGAATGCTTATACACTGTTGGTGGGAGTGTAAATTGGTTAACTATTGTGGAAAGCAGAGTGACGATTCCCAAAAGAGCTAAAAACAGAACCACCATTCGACCCAGCAATCCCATTACTGGGTATGTACCCAAAGGAATATAAATCATTCTATTATAAAGATACATGCACACTTATGTTCACTGCAGCACTATTCACAATAGCAAAAACATGGAATCAACCTAAATGCCCATCAATAGTAGACTTTATAAAGAAGATATGGTACATATACACCATGAAATACCATACAGCCATAAAAAAGAACAAGATCATGCCGTTTGCAGAAACATGGATGGAGCTGGAGGCCATTATCCTTAACAAACTAACACAGGAACAGAAAACCAAATACTGCATGTTCTCACTTATAAGTGGGAGTTCAATGATGAGAAGACATGGACACAAAAAAAGAGAATAGACACTGAGGACTACCTAAGGGTGGAGGGAGGAAGGAGGAAGAGGATCAGAAAAAAATAACTATTGGGTACTAGGCTTTGTACTTGGGTGACAAAATAATCTGTACACAAACCCCAGTGACATGAGTTTACCTACATAACAAACCTGCACATATACCCCTGAACCTAAAATAAAAGTTTTTTTAAAAAAGAAAACGAGTTAGATCTAGAGTATTGACTATATGAGATATCCATAACATATTAAGTTGAAAAAACAAGTTTTAAGTACTATTATGAGCCAGGCATGGTGGCTCATGCCTGTAATCCCAATACTTTGGGAGGCTGAGGTAGGTGGATCACTTGAGGCCAGGAGTTCAAGACCAGCCTGGTCAGCATGGCAAAACCCTATCTCTACTAAAAATACAAAAATTAGCCAGGCGTGGTGGCACATGCCTGTAGTCCCAGTTACTCGGGAGGCTGAGGCACAAGAATCGCTTGAACCCAGGAGGCGGAGTGTGCAGTAAGCCGAGATCTCACCACTGCACTTCAGCCTGGAGGACAGAGTGAGACCCTGTCTAAACAAAATCAATGAAATCCAATTATAAAGAAGAAGAAGGAAAAAAATCAACTTCTATATATGCTTTATGTATTAAATGTTTTTTATGATACATGTGATTTATAATAACTGCATAAAGTGTTTCTACCTTTTAACCCATTGTTTTGGTTGCAAGATCACCAGTTCTCAAGCTTGGCTGCCCTTTGGAATCACCTGGGGATTTTTAAAAATGCTGATGTCTGGGCCCTCCGTCCAGAGATTCTGATTTAATTGTGATGAGGTACGGCCTGGACATCAGATTTTTAAAGGCTCCCCGGGTGATTTTAATGAGAAGCAAACCCTGAGAACCAGTGGCATAGATAACTGAGGTCAGAAGCCCAATTTTGGAATAATTTGAGGTATGACCTGTGAAGCTATTTTTGCAATTGTCCTATTAACCACTAGATGGCGTGTTATCCACACGACAGCATTTCAACAACCAGGTTTTTGCCGAACTCTTGGGGAGGTGAAGGACTTAGGCAAGCAGTAAGCAACCAAAGATGGAACGGAACAGACCTGGGACCAGGAATTGTGCCAGGTTCTGGCCTCATCCTGCATCATGTAGTGAGCATACAGCTTTTTTTTTTTTTTTTTTTTTTTTTGAAGTTCTGGGGGGAAAAATGATCATCTTTAAGCCTGGCCTTGCTTCAAGTCAAAGAGAGGAAGTGCTCCTTAGTCTCCTCCTGTTTCAGTGTCTTTTCTTGGCTGTGAGTTACAGAAAGTCATTCTTTGTGGAAAGGCCACACCCTCTGTTGTTTGGCTGCAAGGGTGAAATGGAAGGAGGCTCTTTGGAAATCTCTTAATTAAAAGTAAATAATTGACTGTGTATTAAACAGCCAGGGGGCAATATTTAAATGCTATTTATAGATTCAGATTAGTGGTGGGAGTAAACAGGACAGTCAGGAGAAAACTGTTAAATTAAAAAGATTCCCGTCACCCTCACACACAGGAGTGTGATTTTTTTTTTTTTTTTCTGAAAACAAGTACCTCTGGGCTTCATTTTTCTCCCTTTGATCTCAAAATAAACACCAACCTCCACACTTCTTGGTCATGCACTGCTGGTTCATTAAAGAGCCATATGCTGATTTCCTCTGAGTGTTTCCTGTGAGGGTCATGATTAAGGGCAAAGTCAAGAAACAATTTAAGGACAATTTTGCAATAAAATTAGCTCCAAAACTAAGTGTAATCACTGTATCAGTGTTTCTATTATTTGGACTTTTTCCCATCAGAATGTATAAATAGTGTTTTTAATGAATATACAATGTATGTATTTCTGAGAACCAAGAACTCTGACTCCATGAGGAGGCAGATAGTTTCTATATCCCAGAGCAGGTCAGTAATGTGAAGGATTTGAGATTTCCTTCGTAGCTATTCATCTATAAAGCAGCCAGTGAGCCATGAGGCCCTGCAGACCATCCCATCAAAAATCTCAACCAAAACTTGTATCAGTTAGGGTTCTTCAGAGAACCAGAAGCAACAGGATATATCATATATGATGAAGAATCAACTCAATTGATAATGGAGGCTGAGAAGCCCCCAAATCTGTTGGCAAGCTGGACACACAGGAAAGCTGATGGTATTGTTCCAGTCTTGAGGCCAAAGACCTGAGACCAGGAGAGCCAATAATGTAAGTTCCAGTTCAAGTCCAATCCCAAAGGCAAAGGACTGATGTCCCAACTCAAAGACCAGAGAGTGAAGACCCAGCTCTAAGGCCGAGAGAGTGAATTCTTGCCGACTCAACCTTTTTTTTTTTTTTTTTTTTTTCCTATTGAGGCCTTCAGTGGATTAGATGGAAATCAAGTAACTTTGTCAAAGTATGTTCCACAGAATTCAAATTCCTTGGGATGTTAATAAAGGCAATTTGGTAGAAAAGGGCTCCAATGCCAAATAAGTGTGGAAAATCCTAGGTAAAATAAACAGATATCTTTTCTGCAGACATTCTCAGAGCCTTTAATATGTCAATGTGCTTTGCAGTTGTCCAAGAAGAGGTGGTATTTTGCAAAGCTTTTCAAACTTATTTAACAAAATATCTTGTTTGGTATTTAGCACCTCTCTAAATCCTGGGAAATACTGCTTTATAAAGTACTTCAAAGCAGAGATTGTGCTTTATCTGATTGTTATACCCCAGCCTCTAGGTCAGTGCCAGCCAAACAAATTCAATAAATGTTTGAGGGGTCTATTAAGTGAAATGATGAATGACGAATGAAATAGCAGTAGAGATATGGCCAAGCCATAAACATAAATTCTACACCAGACTAGCCTGAGTCTACGTCAAGGACTTCCCAGAGCACTCCCAGAGAGCCAGAAAATGCAAAATGGATATTGAGAAGCTTAGAGTAGAACCTCAGCTCTCACCAGTATAGGAGATGCCACAGTGAGAATGGGATAAATGGACTCTTCCTTAGTGAAGCAGATGCCAACTGTGCCCTCATTGCTCTGCAACTGCCAGCACCTGCATTTCCGTCTGATATTTTCCCTTGCTGCAGAAGCCATCTCTGTTGTCCACTTGGCAGACCCCTGAGAGCAACCCTGGATCAATGATCAGCTGGAGTCAGTGTATAAATACCCCAGCTCCCTCACTGCCTAGATGGGATTAATTCTAGGCATGTGTTCTACACCACACCCAGAATGCTTGTGGTGGGTAGGATGTGCTTCCATGGCCACACTGATAAGTTGAGAATGGCTGGCTTCCTCCCCATTCCTGCCTCCTTCCCCAGTCCCCTGCCAGTGCCCCTTGAGATCATCTCTCATATAAACTACTTGCCTCCTGATGCTTGACTCAGGATCAGGGGTTCTGGGGGGCCTCTGATAAAATATTGCTTATCCTTTCTATGAACTCTCTCCTGTCTTGACTCTACCTCAGTTCCAGGACCACTGAACCCCTGGAAATTTCCCCTAAATTATTTCTTGAAGTCCTAGAAGGGGAACCTCCCATGTGCCCACAGTCTTGTTTGTCAGCTGCAGTCCCCCACTGCATGGCCTGTCTTCACTTGCATTCACTGGCATTAAGGAGAGACTTGGTGATGTGCCTCATACTGTGCCAGGTGCTGGGGGGGCAAGGTGAGTGAAACAGTCTTGGAGCCTACCTTCATGAAGCTTACAGGCTTTTTGGGAAAATAAGCGCAATCACATTATCACGCAGATCCACATGCAAGAATAATCTTTAATAAGTGCAGGCAATTAAAACCAAAGGGTGCAATGCAGAATAACAGGGGGTCTAATACAGTGGAAGTTATAAGAGAGGCTTCCCAGAGGAACTGGACTTACTGATGAGATATGAAGGATGAAGGAACTAAGTAGGTGAGGAGGTAGGGTGGGGAAGAGACCCAGGCAGAGCAAACAGCATATGCAAAGCACTGGGTACAGAAATGTGCCCTTTGCATGCCAATAGTCCTGATAAGTGGACATCCTGAGTTTTCTGAAGCCATCAGTGCTGTCTAAGGAGCTGCAGCAGAGGTAGGGAGGAAAGCCATCTTCCTAACTGTGCAAAC
This sequence comes from Macaca nemestrina, assembly GCF_043159975.1. Taxonomy (NCBI): domain Eukaryota; kingdom Metazoa; phylum Chordata; class Mammalia; order Primates; family Cercopithecidae; genus Macaca; species Macaca nemestrina. The sequence continues at coordinate 92,233,840 of NC_092131.1, forward strand.
TTTGTCCTCTGGGCCCCCAAACAGCTCTGCTTATTTCCTGAAGGTCACAAATGTGGATCTTGCAAGTCAGCTTCATCTCCTCTTCTGCAAACTGCTCACCAGCCCTTCTCTCTGCAGGAGGGTTGCACTGCCCCAGCCTCTTGCAGTTGGGCTTGGCCATGTGACTTGCTTTGGCCAGTGAAACTGGAGCAGAAGTGATGAGCTCCACTTTCTAGGGGAAAAGCCTTTAAGAGCTGATGCACAGGGGCTATGCTGTCTTTCCTCTTTGCCATGGCAACTGGCGGTGTTCCAGATGGGTTAGCTCTGTCTGTCCAGGACCACAATGACACATCAGCTGACCCTCAGTAATCATGTGGCATAAGCAAGAAATAAGCTTTTGTTGTTTTAAGCCACTGAGATTTGAGGGTTGCTTCTGTATGTAGCATGGTCTAGTAGCCCATCCTGACTGATGAACCTGTGAAAACTGGTCCAGAAAAGACACACACAGGCACGATAGCATGGCAAGTAACTGCCCCATCTCTGGGGCCCCATGGCTTGTGATGCTTGCATTTGAATTTTGGCTCTGCCACTTCCTCACTGAAAGATATTGGGAAAATTACTCAAGCTTTTTATGCCTCTGTCTCGTCATCTATTAAATGGCAATAATGTACAGCTTGGGCAACAAAGCAAGACCCCCATCACAACAAAAAAACAAAAACAAGATAAATTAGCTGTGACACGTGCCTGTAGGTTCAGCTAATCGTGAGACTGAGTCGGGAGGATTGTTTGAGCCAGGTCAAGGCTGCAGTGAGCCATGATAGCACTGCTGTACGTCTAGCCTGGGTGACAGAGCAAGACCCTGTCTCAATAAAAATAAAAAAATAATAAATTAGCAATAATTGTATTTACTGCATATCCTTGTGAGAATTACATAAATTAATTCATGTAGGCTGGGCACCGTGGCTCACACCTGTAATCCCAGCACTTTGGGAGGCCGAGTCAGGCAGATCATCTGAGGTCAGGAGTTCGAGACAAGCCTGACCAACATGGTGAAACCCCATCTCTACTAAAAATACAAAAATTAGCCGGGCGTGGTGGTGTATGCCTGTAATCCCAGCTACTTGTGAGGCTGAGGCAGGAGAATCGCTTGAACCTGGGAGGTGGAGGTTGCAGTGAGCCAAGATCACGCCGTTGCACTCAAGCCAGGGTGACTAGAAGAAACTCCATCTCAAAAAAAAAAAAAAAAAAAAAAAAAAATCACGTAAAGAGCTTGGGAAATTGTCAAGCACAGAGCAAGTACTCAATAAATGTTAACTTTATTATTAATATTTCCTCAAAAACAAATAACAGTTGGATGCTGCAGGTTGCCTAGATCCCTTTTTAGGAAAAATATTATCCAAAGGAAATCTCACTGGCTTCTCGCTTCAAGAGAGACAATCTCCTATATCAGGGGATGCAAACCCAAATGCCCCTGAGGAGTCACAGAGACACCTTACCATATTATTTTGATCCATGTTTGATAGAGACCCAGGTACGAAGAAACACAGGCTCTTCTATAATGAAAACAATGGTGCAAATGAAATGATAAGTGTTCAGCTTCCACGTGGGGTGAGGGAGCTACAAGCAATATTGGTGCTATAGGGGAGGGGTGCACTGGAGCCTACAAACCCGTCCAAAGGGGAGTTGGGGGCCATCTGCAAATGTAGGTGGAGCGATGCTAGATTTTCAAGTTTTGTTGCTTTAAGAAAAAAAGAAGTAAAGCCAGGCATGGTGGCTCATGCCTGTAATCCCATCATTTTGGGAAGCTGAGGTGGGCGGATCACTTGAGGTCAGGAGTTTGAGACCAGCCTGGCCAACATGGTGAAACCATCTCTCTACTAAAAATACAAAAATCAGTCAGGCGTGGTGGCAAACGCCTGTAATCTCAGCTACTCGGGAGGCTGAGGCACAGGAATCACTTGAACCCGGGAGGCGGAGGTTGCAGTGAGCTGAGATTGTGCCACTGCACTACAGTCTGGGTGACAGAGCGAGACTCCATCTCAAAATGAAACAAACAAACAAAAAAAAACAAAAGAAGTAAGGAGCCTGTAATCCCAGCACTTTGGGAGGCCGAGACGGGCGGATCACCAGGTCAGGAGATCGAGACCATTCAGCTAACATGGTGAAACCCCGTCTCTACTAAAAAATACAAAAAACTAGCCGGGCGAGGTGGCGGGTGCCTGTAGTCCCAGCTACTCGGGAGGCTGAGGCAGGAGAATGGAGTGAACCTGGGAGGCGGAGCTTGCAGTGAGCTGAGATCCGGCCACTGCACTCCAGCCTGGGCAATAGAGCAAGACTCCATCTCAAAAAAAAAAAAAAGGAGATTCTAATTTTTAACTGTGAACTTGTTTATTTTTAAAACATTGTTTAGGCCAAACAGATCACATCAGAAGGTTGAATGCAGTCGGTGGTTTGTATCCCTGTTCAAGAACCCGCACATGCTTGGGGCAGATGGCCTCCCTAATGTGTGTGCTTCTCTGGGTGGCTTTTCCAGAACCTAGGGAAACACATTCCCAAAGATGCATGCAGGCCTCCATCCCCTGCAAACATAAAAGCCCTCCCAGGGTTGAAATGACAATGTTTTCAGGATCCAGCACCCTCTCCAAGTTTCCCAGGCTCTGGTTCCTCTCTTGGACTGAGCTCAAAGCGATGTGAGTGGTCTCTTCTCAGCAGTTTTTGGGAGACATAAGCTTGTCCCAGGCTCCTGGCCTCAAAATAGGAGGTGAACGGACTGGGGATAGTGCAAGGCACCCCTGCCTCCTCACCTGCTCCACACCCTTCAGGTCCATATGTCAAAGACATACGGTCTTTTAGATAACTTTGAGCGAGGGGCCCGCAGCGGCAGCCCTGGAGCAATGCACCTGTTTCTCTATTTGGAATCTGGCTGTTCCTGTCCTCCTAGCAATGGTCAGTCAACAGCAGGTTTGCAGCCCCCCACTGGTCCTCCCAGAAGCCTCCTGTCTCTACAGGATTCCTCCCAGCCTCCCCTTTCTCCCCCACACAATGGGGAGAGGTCTGAAGGCCAGAGACTTCAGGAAATATCTTGCCCCTGACTTTTGTCTGTTAACCTTGGCCTGGGGGAAACAGTGAATTTACATCAGCCAGGGTAGAGCAGCGGATCTTTCCAAATCATCACCAGTGACTCTTTCTTTCTTTCTTTCTTTCTTTCTTTCTTTCTTTCTTTCTTTCTTTCTTTCTTTCTTTCTTTCTTTCTTTCTTTCTTTCTTTCCTTCCTTCCTTCCTTCCTTCCTTCCTTCCTTCCTTCCTTCCTTCCTTCCTTCCTTCCTTCTTTCTTTTCTTTTCTTTTCTTTTCTTTTCTTTTCTTTTCTTTTCTTTTCTTTTCTTTTCTTTTCTTTTCTTTTCTTTTCTTTTCTTTTTTTCTTTCTTTTTTTGAGACAGAGTCTTGCTCTTGTGTCCCAGGCTGGAGTGCAATGATGCCATCATGGCTTACTGCAACCTCTGCCTTCCGGGTCCAAGCTATTCTCCTGCCTCAGCCTCCCGAGTAACTAGGGTTACAGGTGCCCACCACCATGCCCGGTGGTATTTTTTTGTATTTTTAGTAGAGACAGGGTTTCGCCATGTTGGCCAGACTGGTCTCCAACTCTTGACCTCAAGTGATCCCACCTTGGCCTCACCAAAGTGCTGGGATTACAGGCATGAGCCACCACACCCAGCCCATCACCAGTGACTTCTAAGTTGACACCAAGCAGATTACTTACATTTTTTGATGATTCAGTCTCTTATCTGTAATGTAGGTGTAATAATAGCATATTCATGGTCATGTGCCACCTAATTCATTAGCATTTCCTAATCCCAGTGAGCTTCTTTGGGGGAGAGCAGCACTACACTATAGGATCACACATCTCAGTTTACTGGTAGCAGCCAAATGGGGAAAATGATACTGAGGAATGTGATTTAGAATACTTCACAATGATGCATTAATTATTTCACTGGATTGTCAGAGTTTCTTGCTGCAATTTATCTTTCCATGTGGGTTTCTGCAAATGGAGCTGGCAGACTTTTCCTCCCCAGTCCGACCCCAATTCCAATCCCAGTTCCAATTGTTGTTGAATTTCTTGCATGTGGTCTAATCCTACAGCCACACATGAACATGGGAAGAAACTGGTTTTTAATAACATGGAAGAGGCAGGAGAAAGAGAATCTTCCCCAAGTAATGAGACGTAGACAGCCTAACACTCTGGAAGAAGAAAAAACCTTTCTAGAGACTTTTATCCCCCAGAATCATCCTCATTAATATTAGAAGACATTTGCTGCCACTTTAAAAGAAGAAGCTTTGTAACATGTCTGTAACTAGCACAGAACAAATTAATTTATTTCAGGTGGATTCATAGCAGCAACGGGCAAAGCTCTTGCTCACACCTCTCCCCTCCAGCAGGTATACGGGGGCTGATGCATCCTTCCGTGGGAACTTTGGATATGGTAGGTCCTTAGAAAGGGCTCATTACCAAGACAAGAGTAGCAAACTGTTCTTTCTCTTGCAGGAACCCACCAGAGTGAAAGACACAGGCTTTAAGCACAAGAGGAGGATCTGGGTATGTCTCCAATCTTTTGTTACTCTCCAGATATTCTTGGCCCTGCACTTAAAGCGTGGGTGTATTAGAAGGGATGGGTATAGGGGTTAGGAGTGGGATCCATCCACACATGCTTCCAGCCCTGGAGACCAACAGCATGGATGAACCTCAGCCAGCTAGGGTCAAGAGGCCAGCCACCTTTGGGAAACCTACTCATTATTATTATTTTGATTTTTATTTTTTTGAGATGGAGTCTTGCTCTGCTCTGTCGCCCAGGCTGGAGTGCAGGGGTGTGATGTCAGCTCACTGCAACACCCGCCTCCTGGGTTCAAGCTATCCTCCTGCCTCAGCCTCCCAAGTAGCTGGGATTACAAGTGTGCACCATCATGCCCGGCTAATTTTTGTATTTTTAGTAGAGACGAGGTTTCACCATGTTGACCAGGCTGGTCTCGAACTCCTGATCTCAAGTGATCTGCCCGTGCTGGCCTCCCAAAGTGCTGGGATTACAGGCATGAGCCACCGTGCCTGGCCGGAAACCTATTCATAAGACCAAACAGCACCCACTAACCAGAGCTGTCTAGGGATCTATCTGTGAAAACACAGCAACACCAAGGCCCATATTCAGCTCTGACCTACTTAGTGATTGCTGACTGTGCCTTCCGGGTTGTTCAGTACTTGGAATGTTACCCCTGCCCATGGGCACGGAAGGAGGTAGCAGCTCCCACTCATCTATGTGCATGAGCTGACTTAATCTTCACAACAGTCTTGCTGTACAGAGGCTATCACTCTGCCTATTTTTAAAATTGAAATAAACTTCCTAGAACATAAAATTAACCACTTTAAAGTGTGTAATTCAGTAGCTCACAATGGTGAGGAAAGGGAGACTCCAATGCAGGCATTTGAGATCATCTAGTCAGTCGCCCAGAGAGGCAGGAGTCTCCCCTACAGGGCAAGGGCCAGGCCCGGCTCACTCATTTTTGTATTTTCAGAGCTGGTGCAGAGTCAGGACTCAGTAAATACTGAAGAATAAATGCTAGCGTAAATGGCAAATGAATGTCTATGCGCCCACACTATTGCATTTCACGACGATTCCTCTTTGGGGATAAGGGTCCTTCTGATTTCTTGGATTTTGCCTCCTCCTCTAGCTCTTGATAAGTGACGCCCCGGCTCAGAGCAAAGCAGGCTGGAAGGGGAGCCAGGCTTACACGCGGCTAGCACCTTGTTAAGACAGACATGCCTGCTTCCCTGCCATGGCCTCTAGCCAAGCTCTATCTACCCCTGAGGCTGTAACACCCTCCAGCGGCCCTGCCAGGGGTGGATGTGCCATCAGCTCTATCCTCACTAGCTGTGTGAATTTGGCCAAGTCACTTAGCTTCTCTGGGTCCCAGTTCCTCATTTATAAAATGGGACAAATAATAATAAGACTCTCGTGCAGGTAAGATGGGACCAAGTTTCTGCAGAGTTTAGCATGGCGATTCTGTTCTTAGACAGCAAAACTGCACAACACATCTTGCATGATGTCTACATGGAGGTGCACTGTACTCATCTCTCTATGTCTCAGTAGTTGGAATTTTTTTTTTTTCTTTTTTTTGAGACGGAGTCTCACTCTGTCACCCAAGCTGGAGTGCGGTGGCACCATCTCAGCTCACTGCAAGCTCCGCCTCCTGGGTTCACGCCATTCTCCTTCCTCAGCCTCCCAAGTAGCTGGGACTACAGGCACCTGCCACCACGCCTGGCTAATTTTTTTATTTTTAGTAGAGACGGGGTTTCACTGTGTTAGCCAGGATGGTCTCGATCTCCCGACCTCATGATCTGCCTGCCTCAGCCTCCCAAAGTGCTGGGATTATAGGCATGAGCCACACCCAGCCAGTATTTGGAATTTTTTTTTTTTTTTTTTTTGAGACTGAGTCTGGCTCTGTCGCCCAGGCTGGAGTGCAGTGGCCGGATCTCAGCTCACTGCAAGCTCCGCCTCCCGGGTTTCCGCCATTCTCCTGCCTCAGCCTCCGGAGTAGCTGGGACCACAGGCGCCCGCCACCTCGCCCGGCTAGTTTTTTGTATTTTTTAGTAGAGACGGGGTTTCACCGTGTTAGCCAGGATGGTCTCGATCTCCTGACCTTGTGATCCGCCCGTCTCAGCCTCCCAAAGTGCTGGGATTACAGGCTTGAGCCACCGTGCCCGGCTGGAATTTTTTATAATATTTTTTAAAATAAAGGGACTCTGGCTGGGCATGGTGACTCATGCCTGTAATCCCAGCAGTTTGGGAGGCTGAGGTGGGTGGATCACTTGAGGCCAGGAGCTCGAGACCACCCTGGCCAACATGGTGAAACCCCGTCTCTACTAAAAATAAAAAAATTAGCCAGGTGAGGGTGGCCCACACTTGCAATCCAGCTACTTGGGAGGCTGAGGCAGGAAGATCACTTGAACCCAGGAGGTAGAGGTTGCAGTGAGCCAAGACAGCGTTGCTGCACTCCAGCCCAGGCGACAGTGGGAGACTCCATCTCAAATAAATAAATAGGGCAGGCATGGTGGCTCATGCCTGTAATCCCAGCACTTTGGGAGGCTGAGGCCCGCAGATCATCTGAGGTCAAGAGTTTTGAGACCAGACTGACCAACATGGTGAAACACCATCTCCACTGAAGATACAAAAAAAATTAGCCAGGTGCGGTGGTGCACATCTGTAATCCCAGCTACTTGGGAGGCTGAAGCAGGAGAACTGCTCTGCCAGGAGGCAGAGGTTGCAGTGAGCCGAGATCTTGCCATTGCACTCCAGCCTAGGCAACAGAGTGAGACTCCGTCTCAAATAATAAATAAATAAATAAATAAATAAATAAATAAATAAATAAAGGATTCTTCAGGTGACTCAATGAGACATTTCCCATTTCTAAGGAAAAGGAATATAGATGCCCTGTTAGGGGCTTAGGGCAGGTCTGGTAAGTTTCAGAGAGGACAGCACAGAGAGCAGAGGAGAATAGTCAGTATTTCTTCCCTGTGCTCAGGAGGTGGATCAAATGCTCAGCTAACAGAAGCCAGCCTGGAGGATCCAAGCTGAATCCACTACACCCACAAAGAAGCCCCATGGTTGGGAGTACAGAGAAGTCAAGAGCTGACAATGAGACCCTCCTCACTCCCTTCTCACTCTCCTGAGATCTTGACTCTCTTCCATTCCCACCAAGCCACTCAGGCCGCTCTCAAACCACTCCTCCCAGCTACCCTCCAAGCCCACTGCCACCACTGTCTTACAGGTAGAACCTTCTCCTTGGTCCTTTCTTTTTAACCCAAATTATTTAACCCATTTCTGGTGTGTGTCCCATTCCCACTTGCCCAGACACCTGTCCTCTGAATGCCTCTGACAGGGCTGAGAGAAGGACCCAGGGGTCATCTTTAGTGCTGTTCATTAAATACTTCTCTTTTTTTTTTTTCCCGGGTAATGATAGGATTGGAGTTAGCCATGTGACATGGAGTTAGCTCTGTGACTTGCTTTGGCTAATAAAACGTGAGGGAAAATGACCTGTGTTATTTCAAGGTGGAAGCTTCAGGAACCAGCGCACTACTTGCTAAGCTCTGTCTTCCTCTGCCAGACACCTGGCAACACGCCGGCTCACAGCTCCTCTGCCCACCTAGGTCCTGGGGTGAGGATAGTGCCAGGACAAGCCCCTAGTCTCCCAACAATGGGCATGTGACATGATCAAGAAATAGATCTTTGGTTTTTTTTTGTTTTTTGTTTTTGTTTTTGTTTTTTGAGACAGAGTCTTACTCTGTCGCCCAGGCTGGAGTTTGCAGCAGCGCAATCTCGGCTCACTGCAACCTCTGCCTCCCAGGTTCAAGCGATTCTCCTGCCTCAGCCTCCTGAGTAGCCAGGATTACACGCGTGCGCCACTACTCCTTGCTAATTTTTGTATTTTTAATAGAGACAGTGTTTCACCATGTTGGCCAGGCTGGTTTCAAATTCCTGACCTCAGCATCAAATTCCTGTAATCCAGCTACTTGGGAGGCTGAGGCAGGAGGATCGCTCGAACCCAGGAGGCAGAGGTTGCAGTGAGCTGAGACGGTGCTGCTGCACTCCAGCCTAGGAAACAGAAGTACTGGAATTACAGGCGTGTGATTCCAAAGTGCTGGAATTACAGGTGTGAGCCACTGAGCCTGGCTGATCTTCATTGTTTTAAGCCACCAAGATTTGGGGGTTGTTTGTTACAAAGCATGACTAAACTGACTGGAACGGACTGCACAGGGTCTAGAGAGATGGGAGGCTGTTAGGTGAAACATACTGGCCATGGCTGATGGCTGATGACTGGCATTCTCCTCCAGGATACCAAAGCGCAGAAGCAGAGGTGGAAGGCCAGGGAGGCACAATTTCCACAGGGAGCCTTTTTAGTCATTGTTACTACACTAATGGAAAGACATGAGAGGACTCAGTGTAGAACTCATGACTGAACATGGTTAGCCTGCAGGAGAGGACAGAACACAGAGTATAGTTTCTTCTAGTCTTATCTTCCTACCAGCCATTGTCTCAGATCCCTCACCCTTGGGGTTCCCTTCCAGATTCACATCACACTCCACTTCCTACTATGTTCTTACATCCCTTAAGATTCCAGATCATGATGAAAATGAGCATTGGCATGTCTTGCACTCTTTGTCCAAGAACCAGCCCATTTTCCTTTCTACCTGTTCTTTCCCATCTCACATGGTGGTCAGTGGATACTTTTTTTTTTTGACAGAGTCTTGCTCTGTCACCAGGCTGGAGTGCAGTGGTGTGATTCGGCTGACTGCAACCTCCGCTTCCCGGGTTCAAGCAATTCTCCTGCCTCAGCCTCCCAAGTAGCTGAGATTACAGGCACGTGCTACCACACCTGGCTAATTTTTTTATTTTTAGTAGAGATGGGGTTTCACCATGTTGGCCAGGATGGTCTTGCTCTTTTGACCTGGTGATCCGCCTGCCTCGGCCTCCCAAAATGTTGGGATTACAGGCATGAGCCACCACACCTAGCCCTAGTCAGTGTATACTTTTTAAAGCATTTTTGTTTGTTCTTTCATTCACAGAGAATGAAATGCCTAAATCCTAAGTGTACGATGTAGTAAAATATCATCAGGCCAAGACCCCTGTAATTATCACTCAGTTGGTAAATTCTTGCAGGATGCCAAATTGGAACTTTAGGTGCTGGAGTGGTGAGCATTCCAAAGCAGTGGGCGTGAAGCCAGTCTTATGACTCTCCAAGCCTAGACCCCCTGGAGGGATTGGGTCATTAGGCATTAGAGAAGATTTATAAAGGGTACCGCTCCGCAGATGCCTAAGTTGAGAGAACCAACCCAGGCAGGGCGGAGTGAAGCTGCCTCCCTCCTTCCCTCAATCAGGAGAATGGGGTTTCAAGGGATCACATGGAGAGCTTGACATGTGTCCCTTGTCATCAAGGGGGACCCGGTGACCTGGTATCTGATGACTGATCAGGAAACTTTGAGGACAAGGGAGGAGCTGACTAGTTGAGGGCTACTGCACTGAATGGGTCTCTACTCCCACAATTTGATGGAACAGAAAATGTGTGACCTTTCCCCATGGAGCAGGTGTGACGCTGTTGGGCAATAGAATCCCAACAGGAAGAACCTGTGTGGAGTAGACTATCAGGGGTGTGAGCCTGCCTGGGGGAAATGCCCCGCCTTTGTCGTAACATATGCAGTCAAATATTTCCACTGGCGCCAGCCAAAGAACCCATGGAAGCCCCTTGCCAGGCCCCACAAGCAGAAAACCTCTTACAACAAGGCTGAGGAAGGAATGATGGACTTTGTTGCCCCCTTTCCTACTCCCCTCTTCCCCACCCCATTTCCCACTGCAGTGGCAGTGGCAGGGCCAAGGCCAGGTGTCCCTTCACATGGGTCATTGCTTAGGTGGTTCTTAAATGATGTGACTTTCCGCCGGGCGCAGTGGCTCATGCCTATAATCCCAGTACTTTGGGAGGCCGAGGGGGGTGGATCACTTGAGGTCAGGAGTTTGAGATCAGCCTGACCAACATGGTGAAACCCCGTCTCTACTAAAAATACAAAAATTAGCCAGGCAAGGTGGTGCACGCTTGTAATCCCAGCTACTTGGGAGGCTGAGGTAGGAGAATTGCTTGAACCCGGGAGGCAGAGGTTGCAGTGAGTCGAGATTACGCCATTGTACTCCAGCTAAACTCCATCTCAAAAAAAAAAAACTGGTTGTTTCACTCAACCCAGAAGAGTCTGAATTTGTCTGTCATCTTCAAGCTGTGGAAGAGAACTGGAAAGGGAGAAAATGCCCATTTCCCTTCCCCCATTCCTGTGCAGCAGGCCCTTGCCTGCAGGAGGTCCTACAGTGGAGGGGCAGCAGCTGTCACTGTGAAGGAAGGCAGAGACTCTGGTTATCAGCCAGCACCGCATGTAACCAGTGTCTGGAGAGGAGGCTGTCTCTGTTGTCACCTCGAACATTCTATGCCCCTAAGAGTGACCAGGAAAGACATGGAACTGACCTGAGACTTCATCCAGAACCAGAAAAGGCAATTCTGAGGGATATTTCAAGGGAAAACGTGAGAAAAAAAATCAGTTACTTTCATGATGACATCCCAGGAGTACTGCCTGCTCAATAAGCCAGTCTCCCACATTTTGACGTCTTAACTCTTAAATCGATGTGTGAATATCTCTAAGCGATGTCTGAGAGATGATTTTTAAAACAAAAATAGTAAACGTCCGTAATAATTTCGATGTAAGTAAACGATCTTCTAAAAATGCATAATGACACTAACAGCCTATGACGTGTCAGATGTCCTGTGCTCTAACACGGCTCCACCATAGCCCTGGCATTGGGCATCCCTGTATCCATTTTCACATAGAAGAAAGCTGCCAAGGGGCAGACCTCAGATGCCAGTGTAGATCAGCTTGACCACATTGTCTCCGCAGTCTCTTTAATCTAATGTGTGTCTGGAAGCTCCAGGGTTTTGAATGGTTCTCCATTTTCCAAAATGTGGGCATGCCTCGTGGTTCATTCAAAGACAACCCACAGATGGGCCAAGTCAGGATGGCTTTGTGATCAGGAACATGGCTTGGCCATTAGACAGCCTGGGCTCAAATCCCAGGGGGATTATCCATGAGTGATCTATCTTTAGAAAAGCTACCTAGGTGAAGGACTATGCTTCACACAGTGCCTGGCACATGCAGGAAGCTCTGTGTACACCATAGTAGCCACTGTTGTAATTATTCTTGCCCTTGGACTTGAAACCTGGGAAAAGAGGTAAATCCCTCCTGGAGAAGGCTTTCCTGTTTCCCAACCACTTATTGGATAATTCAGGGCTGGGACTTTGTTCTTGGAGGGCTACAAGTATAGGAGGGACACTGTCTGAGATAACTGAAGGGTACAGATCTAAACATCTTTCCCTCATCCATCTCTGCCTTCAAACATCTCCCCCACTGGCCTGTCCCACCATCTTAAATTTCATCGTTCACCTTCCTTTGGGTATTATCTCTGAAAGCTCCTGTTAACAAGTAAAAGGGCTAGCACACTTTGGGTTATAGCGCCCCTGCCACAACACCCTGGATTGCTTTGAGATATGGATGTGCGCTGGTGTTGCAGGGCTACCTGGCATCCTTCCTGCTTCCTTTCCAGGGGATTTTCCCTACTGTGGGAATCTCAGACACTGGGGCACACACAGGACTATGCTGGAGCACAGCTCACCGGCCCACCGGCACCAACTTTTAAATTCTCAGGAATCCTTCCAGCTGCTTGTTAAATGGTTGGCAAATAAAAATCAGTCATGGTGAGAATGTCTTCACCATGGAAGTCAGCAAATGCTACAAATCAGGGCTTTTCCCACTGGTGAGCAAGCTGTTAAACGTTTCTCAGCCCACCACCCAGCACAGCACTTGGGTTTAGCCACCTGATCCTCCCTCTGAGGCCTTGACTCTCAGGCAAGTGATCCAAGACACAGGAACAAGACAGAATCCATGTACTGCAGGGGCAGCTGGCCATGGCAGGGCAGAGGGGAATCTAGTGGGGGTGGTGGCAGGGCCCAAGGGTGCCAGAATCAGTTGCCCCTCCCTGGCATGACTTTGGCCAAGTCTTCCTCTTGCCTTCCCCTTCCTTCATTTCCTGCCCAATTTTCAAGCCGCCTTCTCTTGCCTTCCCATCCATTTCAAGAGCTTCCTTTTTCTTTTATGTTAACCAGAGCCAATTTCTGCTGAGGGGTCTGATTCATATAGGTGACTAATCATTTGACAGACAGAGGTCCCCGAGAAAAGCAAAGCAGCTCTCATTTTGATTCCTCAAGAAGGATGACTGCTTGGGGCAGAGCAGCCTTGGCTTACTTAACAAACATTTATGGAGCACCTACTGTGTGCAGGCACTGCCCTAGTGCCAGGACAGGAAAGGAACAGGTACGTCTCTGTCCCTAGGAACTTACCACCTAGCTAATGGAAGCAGCTCTCAAACAACTGATTATGCAATTAATTTTTCTGAGGATTGCTCCATCATCATTGGGTTATACCAAATTACTGATAAATATTTGAATACTGCAGTGGGTAAAGTACCATGCAATGTACAAATGGACATACCGAAAAAGATGAAACAGTCTGTGCCTCCCTCCCAAGTTCACAGTTTAGCTGACAACACAGGTACATGCTCATGCCGCTGAATAAACTTCCAACACAAGTTCCCACTTGTCAGAATCATGGGGAGCTGCAGCTTCCAACTTTGGGGATCAGGAAACGCTTATGTGAAGAAAGTGGGATTTGAACACAGCCCGGACTGTGATTAACAATAAGAAAAAAAAAAAAGAGTTCAACAACACAGACAACATACCTGTAAAATTAGCCACCTGAAATTCTAATGTCCAAAGGTGATCATGGTTAGCATAGCCATGAGTGGCCTTCTGCACAGCCACGGGATCCCGTTAGGCACACTCTTGTATAACCAGCTGTTTTCACTCAACAATATGTCATGGACATTTTTCCATGCCAATTATTCCCAATCTACATCACCATTTAAGCGGCCGGCAAATACTCCATTATACGGATGTACTCTAAATTAATCAAATCCCCATCGATAAACATTTAGTGTTGCGGTCAAGGGCACAGACTCTGGAGCCTCAGAGCGTGGCATCAATCCTGGCTGTGCAACTCCCCAGCTGGGTGACGGTCAGCAGAAACCTAGCATCTCTGAGTATGTTCCTCCTGTATTAAATGGAGGTGTAGTTGTTTCTTGGTGTGCGTGAGGAATTGGTTCCAGGAGCCCTATACCAAAATCCACAGATGCTCAAGTCCCTTATATAAAATGGTGTGATATTTGTATATAACCTGCACACATCCTCCTATATACTTTAAATCTTCTCTGGATTACTTATAATACCCCATACAGTGCCAACGCTTCATTTCATTCTTGTGGATCCAATGTAGCAGTAGTCCGCGCATGGCAAATTTGGGTTTTGCTTTTTGGAACTTGGCGGAATTTTTTTTTTTCCGGAATGTTTTCCATGCATGGTTGGTTGAATCCACAGATATGGAGGGCTGATTGTATTAACAATGCAACCCCCGGCCGGGCACAGTGGCTCACGCCTGTAATCCCAGCACTTTGGGAGGCCGAGGAGGGTGGATCATGAGGTCAGGAGTTTCAGACCAGCCTGGCCAATATGGTGAAACCCTGTCTCTATTAAACATACAAAAAAATTAACCTGGCGTGGTGGTGCACACCTGTAGTCCCAGCTACTCGGGAGGCTGAATCAGGAGAATCGCTTGAAATCGGGAGGCAGAGGTTGCAGTGAGCTGAGATCGCACCACTGCACTCCAGCCTCGGCGACAGAAAATACAGATAAAAATAAAAAATAATACAGTCCCCGCAGCATAGGGATGTTGTGAGTAGCTATTTGTAAAATGTTTAGAACAGTTTTTAGCACTGTTAAGCACTGCACTTAACAGTAAATGCTGTTAAGGCCAACTACTGTTACTGTTAAGCAGGACTGTGGCCATCCTCTGTGTTTAGAATGTTTATCTTTGTGCACCCTTCTCAGCACCTACTTAGGATAAACACCGAGAAGTGGAATGAAATCGTCAAACAGTGCACTTATTTTAAATCCTGATCAATGTCATCCAATTGCCCTCCAGAAATGCACCAGCCGCTGGTGGACAGGAGGACGCTGTGGCTGGCGGGAGGCTGCAGAGGAGACAGACCCTGCCTCCTAATTGGAGCACCGGGGACCCTCACCAGCCATCCACACCGCCAGCGAGGCTTGACTTGCCCTGTCTTCCGGGCGGCATTTTGGAATATAAAGCATGAGGAAAATAGGCAGCAAGTCAGATTCTCTCACTTTGATTTCTAGAAGGAAAGCTAGAGTTTAGGCCATGTTCGAAAATATAGGTCAAATCTCGGTTTCTGTGGTTACCAAACACTGTCAACCACCCACTCCCTCCCTCGGGGGCGATGCCAGGGTTCCGAGGCCGGGCATCGGGCCTGGCCCCCGCCGGGGTCCCGGGTCTGCTGCCCCGCGGGCCTGCAGGGTCTGCACCGGGGCGAGGGCCCGCGGGCACCCTGCCCTTCACTTCTTTTCGGGGGAGGGGCTGGTGGGCTTGACGGAGCTGCCGACGGGGTCCGGGGTCGCGCCCATCCCGCCTGGCTCCCCGCGCCCGCGGCTGCAGGGTGGGCACGGGCCGGGCCCGCTGGAGGAGGGGGAGGCCGGGCGCCGCGGGAACAATGTGCTCGGTTGTTGCCGACTGTCAGCCTCATTCCCGGATCCTCCTTTCCACGCCCCTTGGCCTAACTGCCGCGGGCCCGGCGCGCAGAGGGAAGAGCCCCCTTATTTGGTCTTGGAAAGAAAGGGGAAAGGTTATCCTCAGATGCCTGCGGCGTTGGGTCATCAGCCCGCAGCGGCCGGCACGCACGCGGAGCAGCTCCCACTCCCGCCGGCAGGGGGCGGCGCCGGGCAGCGCCGGGGAGCAGCCGCTGGTAAACAGGCCCGCAGGTTCCGCCGCGGCCGGCGCGGATCCGCTCTTCAGAGTGGGGAGGAGGTTGGCGTGGGGGCGGAGGGGGGGCGGAGGGGGGGCGACGGAGGGGGCGGTGTCACAGGCAGGGAAGAAGAGGGAAAAGAAGAAAACAAAACCTTTTTATGGCTAGTCAAGCTTCCAAAATTGGAAAACCGTTTCAGTTCGAGGGTGTGACTTTGCCATGTCGATTTCATGTGAAGCATTTGAGAGTGCACGGGGTGGGGGAAGGTGGGGGCGGGGTGCGGGGTGCTGCGGTAATCAGTGTTAAGATAAGCCGTGCCATTGGGGTGCAAGTTACTAAGATAATTAAAAAGGTACGATTTGGGGATCAGTGTCGGCTCGGGCACTTTCCTCGCCACCCCCTTCCCTCTCTTCCTCACTCCTCCCTCCAACCCTGCTTTTCCAGCCTCTCAGGTGAGCCTGGTGACGCGCAGGGAAGTCTCGCTCTGACCCCCAGGCTGGAGTGCGGTGGTGCGATCTTGGCTCACTGCAACCTCCGCCTTCCGGGTTCAATCTATTCTTCTGCCTCAGCCTCCTGAGTAGCTGGGACTACAGGCGCGCGCCACCAGCCCAGCTAATTTTTGTATTTTTAGTAGAGACAGGGTTTCGCCGTGTTGGCTAGGATGGCCTCCATCTCTTCACCTCGTGATCCTCCCACCTAAGCCTCTCAAAGTGCTGGGATTATGTTTCTAAGCACTAGCCACGTGCAGGCTGGGCCTTGCCCAACCTTCTTATCCTGCGGAGCTCAAAAAGAAGAAGCTGACCAAGCTGGGATTTGAACCCTGGTCCCCCCCGGTCCTTCACCCTTCAGCGTTAAGGCTTATTCCACGGTTAAGAGCACATTACCCCGCCAATCACTCCTCCAAATAAAGCTCGGGTAATATGTGTCATTCTTCGAAGACCTTTAAAAAAAGATCAAAACAGTAACTGGTTTGACTTTTTCAGCAGAACAAAGCAAAAGGGCATCAGCACTGGAGGTAAGTCTAGTGGGCAAGCCTGCTCCCTAGAGGTGAGAAGGAAGCCAGGGGGCATTCGTTTCACTCCAGCTGCCCCAGGGGCTCTTGTCCATCTCCAGAGAGGCTCTTGGGTAGCGTCCTGCCTCGGTACTTGTTACCCCACAGAGCCTTCCAAAGAGGGGCCTGGCAGGCGGGAAAGCTGTTGCTAACTCTATTTTCTATTTCAGGCAAGTTGCAAGCAGCCCTCGTGTTTTGCCTGCAGGTCCCACAGGGTCCTCCGCCCCTTCTCATTGTTCGAGCTGCTTCCTGAGGGGGTTACCAATAATTTTCACTCACAAGACCTGCATCGGGTTTCTTCATCTGGAAAGAAATTAATTTTCAAGACACACAATTACAGACAACTTTTAAGAGTCGCTGTGACAGTTTCATGCTTACCTTAGATTAGATGGTTCCAGTTTATTCTTTTTTAAAAAAGAAAATTTGCGTGAACAAAATTAAATCCAAGAAACATGGTTTTTCTCTAGCTTTTTGTGTGTGTGTGTGTGAAATAGTTAAAAAATAAAATAAAATAAAGAAAAGAAGCTGCTTCTACCAGTTTTGGGAGGTTTCCAGGTTTCCAGACATTTACTTAGCTTGATACATAGTATATTTCTGTGGGAAAAGGACAGCATGAATATCTTATAGCTTTTACTTCCAGCATTGTTGTATTGGTTACAGTCAACTCCACAGTATGAACAAGTTGATCAGCTCCGGTAAGGCCTCCCATTTCCTAGTGGAAAAACCCAGGCCTTTTCCACTGCTCTTGTGTCTTGCTCAGGACTGCACTTTTTGTTGCTAGTCCCTTGCTTGGCACTTCCTAGCTGACAGGCCAGGAGGCAGGCTCACTCTCCTTGGCAATGACTCTGCTAATCCCAGACACCAGCTTCCATGAGAACCAGCAGTCACTTCCAGCTGGGGGCAACCCCATCTGGGTTTGCCCTGACATCCCAGAGCCCAGGTCCCCATCCCAGGAGCCAGTAAGAGTCCTCAGCAGGGTCAGGAATGCAGCAGCATGGCTGCTGCCTTTTCCCTCCCAGATGCAGGCTGGAGCCTGGGGGTCCCTAACGCCTGCCTTGGCTCTGCACTTCTTCCTGAGGTTCTCCTCAGCATGAAACTACTCCCAAATGGAGATATGGTTCCATTCCATTGCCTGGATTCTGCTCTCTGTTTATGCCAAAGGAATGTCACACTGTCCCAGCATCATCTCAGGGGCTGCCCTATTTGGAGGGGCAGTGGTACCCAGCAATGGAGCAAGGACATAGGGAACAGAGCTGCACAGCCTTGGTCACACTCCTTAAACTCTTTGTGCTCCCCCTGTTGTGAGGATTTAATGATCGCTTCATATGTGAAGGACTTAACACAGTACCTGCCCCCTGGGGAGCACAGGTGGGCATACCTCCCAGGGTAGTTCAGAGGATTACGTGAAATAATGCCTGTAAAAACCCTTAGCCCAGGGCCTAGCACTTAAGAGAGGGCACAGTCATGTGGCCAGTAGTATAATCAGCTACTTCTTTTGATGGGTCAGCTATATGCTACAAACTAAGGCTCTTTACTTATACATTTGAATCTTTGTGGAAACCTAGAATGCAGACAAAATTATTGCGTATAAAAGGAACTCAGAATCAGGCTAAGTAAGTTACCCAGTGTCATACAGTTAGTATACAGCAGGGCCAGGATCCATCTGGCTCCAAAGTGTGTGGCTTTGCAGTTATGGGCAACCTTGGAAGAAAGAATAAATCATAAACAGTCCTATAAAGTGAGCTGCAGGGTCTTCATGGAGAGGAATTAAAACTGACTCCTCAGTGTGAATAACTGGCAGTTAGCCATGTGTCTTTGAAACAGATGTACAAGCCAGTGACAGAAGGCTAATTACACATGTAGATATAATGCCAGTGGACAGCAGCTACCTTTGGGTCTCCTGACTACTGTCTTCTTAAATCCTTCAAGCCACATGGCAGTCCTTTTAAGCCCAGTCCTTTTAAGGCTTGTCAGGACTCTTCCTGTTTTCTGGAAAAGACAGAAATCCAACCCAGACTGATTTAAGCAAAAAAGAAATTTAATTGGCTCATGAAACTGATAATGGAAGGGTCCAGCTTCAGGCATAGCTTGATACAGGAGATTAACAACATTATATCGACTGGCCTTCTCCATATCTTAGCCCTGTTTTCCTCCCTGTTGGCTTTATTCTCAGGTTGGCTCTTTCAGTGAACCTTTTTTGTCCCTTGTTGGCCAGGCCTAAGAGAACTTAGAGACTTGGGTCTCTAAAAGAAATCATGGTTCCCTTTATTAAAAGAGGTCAGGGATGCTGAGCAGGTAAGTATGACAGATGTCCACTACACCCTGCCTATGTACACCATGGATCAGAAAGATAGTAGAGAAAACGCCAGGCACAGGTGGCTCATGCCTGTAATCCTAGCACTTTGTGAGGCTTAGGTGGTCAGGTCACTTGAGGCCAGGAGTTTGAGACCAGCCTGGCCAACATGGTGAAACCCCCTCTCTACTAAAACACAAATATTAGCAGGGCATAGTGGTGCATGGCTGTAATCCCAGTTACTTGGGAGACTGAAGTGGGAGAATTGCTTGAACCCAGGAGGCAGAAGTTGCAGATTGCACCACTACACTCCAACCTGGGTGACAGAGCGAGACTCGCCTCAAAAAAAAAAAAAAAAAAAAGGAAAAAGAAGAAAAAGAATGATAATAGAGAAAAAACTTTAATGGTTTAATGGTGAATGTATTAGTCCATTCTCTCATTGCTATAAAGAAATACCTGAGACTAGGTGATTTATAAAGAAAAGGGGTTTAATTGGCTCACAGTTCTGCAGGCTATACAGGAAGCATGGCATCAGATTCTGGGGAGGCCTCAGGGAACTTACAATCATGATGGAAGGCAAAGGCAGAGCCAACATTTCACATGACCAGAGCTTGAGGAAGAGAGGAGCAGGGGAGTCGCCACACACTTTTCAACAACCAGATCTCGCAAGAAGTCACTATCTCCACGACAGTACCAACAGGGAAGTCCTCCCCCATGATGCAATCACCTCCCACCAGACTCCCACCTCCAACATTGGGGATTACAATTCAACATGCGATTTGGCTGGGGACACAAAGCCAAACTATATCAGTGATCAGTTCTGCTGCTAAGGGCACTCACAAACCAAGCACGCAGGGGAGGGGTAACTAGAAGTGTTTTGGGTTACACAGGAGACCCATACTCCTCCCATTTTGAGTCAGACTAGCCAATTTTAAATAGTAGAAAGGCCGGGTGTGGAGCCTCACACATGTAATCCCAGTACTTTGGGAGGCCGAGGTGGGTAGATCACTTGAAGTCAGGAGTTCGAGACCAGCCTGGCCAGAATAATCCCAGCTACTCAAGAGGCTGAGGCAGGAGAATCACTTGAACCTGGGAGGTGGAGGTTGCAGTGAGCCGAAATGGAGTCACTGTACTCCAGCCTGGATGACAGAGGGAGATTCTGTCTCAAAAATAAATAAATAAACAAACAAATAACAAAGAAAAACCTTGCTATCCATAAAGATTGGGTGTGAAGGACTTTAGAAATCTTCAATGTCCTAGTGTAGCAGAATGCTTTAACAATATGATACATAATAATATAAACAGAATACATAACAAAATGCTTTAACAATGTAAATATTACAAATAAGTATAAATGTACATATTTGCACATATGTGGTATTATATATAATATAATGATAATAAGTGTAAAAATGCAGTAAAGTCTTACTGAACCTACTGAACTAAAGATCCCTATAGACCCTTAATGAGAGTCAGTGCACACACAACTGTAAATAAAACATTACGAATCCACACTGAGGGTGGATGCCAGGCTGTTGACTAGGTTTGGTCACAAGCTGCGTGATGATTTGTTCCTCACACCAATCTGATGCAATTCAAACCAGTGCCTGAGCAAATTGGCAAATTATTAGATGTCATGGACCTCTGGTCACTTCTCTAACAGTTAAGCTTGAGAACAGTCACTGGACAAACAAATACTAAGGTGCTGCTTTCCTGCCATTAAACGTGCTCTGAGCTGAGGGAGAGGCCACCGAGGCACACTCCACATTTCAAGACTGAGGGTGTTGGAAAGTGGGCAAGCCTCCCACCTTCTGCCTGGGGAGTCTCCCAACACTTGTGTCTCCTCTCTGAACCTTTTACATACCACGCCCCATCCCGCACTATCCCCGTCTCTGGGATGGAGACTCTGCACCCCCATTCAGAGAGCAGTCGTGGTGCAATTGTCCTTGATGTCAATCCAGGGTGTCCATTTGTCCAAGAACACTTCAATGTCATGTCCCACACGTGAACAGAGGGCAGGTAAAAACTGACCCTGCACAGATGTCTGCATCTCCAGAATGTGTCAGCCCTCCTCCCATTTGTCTCCTGATTCTCTGCCTCCAGGCACTATCCATGTGCTCCTCAGGTGCCCCTACGGTGCAGGTCTATTTTGGATCTGAGGATAGTTACCAGCTACAGTCATGTATTGCTTAACAATGGGGATATGCTCTGAGAAATTTGTCATAAGGCGATTTCGTTGTCGTATGAAGATTGTAAAGTCTACTTACACAAACCTACATAGCCTGGTACACCCCAGGCTGTATGATATAGCCCATTGCTCTGAAGCTACAAACCTGTACAGCGTGTTACTGTCCCAAATGTTGTAGGTAATTGTAATACAGTGGTGTTTGTATATCTAAACAAACATAGAAAACGCAGAGTAAAAATACAGCATTATAATCTTTTTAAAAACAATTAATAAGCTTTATTATAGTACAGATTTAGACTTACAGAATAATTAAGCAAAACGACATAGAATTTCATGCACCCATCCACTGCTCTCTCACCCACCCCACCGTGGTTTATCCTATGAAATTCTTACATGTGGTACATTTCTTACAATCAATGAACCAACACTGATACATTGTCATTAACTATAATCCAGAATTTACACTAACATTCACTCTTTGTGTCATACAGTTCCATGGGTTTTGACAAGTGCATAATAACATGTATTATAATCTTTTTTTTTTTTTTTTTTTGAGACTGAGTTTTGCTCTTGTCACACAGGCTGAAGTGCAATGGTATGATCTCGGCTCATACAACCTCTGCCTCCCAAGTTCAAGTGATTCACCTACCTCAGCCTCCCGATTAGCTGGGATTACAAGCACCAGCTACCATGCCTGCCTAAATTTTGTATTTTTAGTAGAGACGGGGTTTCACCATATTGCCCAGGCTGGTCTCGAACTCCTGACCTCAAGTGATCTGCCCGCCTGGGCCTCCCAAAGTGTTGGAATTACAGGCATGAGCCACCGCGCCTGGCCTGCATGTATTATAATCTTATGGGATCACCGTCCTGTAGGCAGTCCATCCTTGACTAACATGTTATCTAGCACGTGACCGTATTGAGCATTCACCATCTACTAAATTCTTTTGTACATGATTTCATTTAATCCTGTGTCAGCCCTGGGTGGTCAACATTATTTATTAGCTTCACTTTACACAGAAGAAATTGGCGCTTAAAGAGGTCATGTGATCACTCACCGTAAATCTCACAGAGAGGAAGTAGATAAAAGTAGACTTAGTTCTGGGCTCAAGTCATTCATCCTGTCATGAATCAAGTAGTGACTGAGTATTAGTAGGTGCCAGGCAGGGTGCTGGGGCCTATGAATTTAGTGAAGAGCAGAAGACTGGACTTTGCTCTCAGGGAGTTTAGAATCTACTGGAGAGACAGATATTTGAAAAGCAATTATAATGCCTATTATTACAAAGTATATTTTATGCTGTGAAGGAGAGGTGCTGGCCAGGTGTTGTGGCTAATGTCTGTAATCCCAGCACTTTGGGAGGCTAAGGTGGGAGGATCGCTTGAGGCCAGGAGTTCAAGACCAGCCTATGCAACAGAGGAAGTCCCTGTCTCTACAAAAAATTAGCCAGGGCATGGTGGCACGCACCTGTGGTCCCAGTTACTCAGGAGGCAGAGGTGGAAGGATTGCTTGAGCCCAGGTGGTAAAGGCCAGAGTGAGAGAGGTGGTTGTGCCACCACACTCCAGCCTGGGTCACAGAGCAAGACCTTGTCTCCAAAAAAAAAAAAAAAAAAAAGCTTTTGTCGGAAAGCTTACCCTGAGGCAGAGTTTGTGTGTAAGGAATTCATCTGGGAGGTAAACTCAGACAGCGGGTGGGGAAGGGAGACAGGGAAGGGAGTCAGTGAAAGGAATATCAGTGGGAGATTTTCTGCCATGGGCAATGGAAGCTCAGGCCTGCTGGAGATCTCCTGAGGGACCATGTGAAACACACTTAAGGAGCGTCCCACCCACAAAGCCACTAGCTAGGTGCTCATCTCCAAATTCCGCTCATGGCTGAAGGACGCTCTTAAGAGAAGATTGATCCCACAGCACTTCCAACTTACCCTGAGCCAGGGGGCTGCCCCGCTGTAGCCACAGAGGACTCTCAGGCCAGAGAAAGGCAGATGTTGGAGGGACAGAGGTGTCAGCCTGTCGGGAGCTGTCCACCAAGGTCCCAGGGCACTGACAGTGTCTGCCCCGCTATCCCAGGGTGAGGCAAAGGTGCAGAAATTGGGCAGGGGTCTGAGAACCAGGAAGGATCAGAGGAGCTAACATGCTCCTCTGAGGTGTGTGTGCTGGGGATAGGGGGAGCGAGGGGGCTGAGTGGGCCAGGTGGAACTTGAACCGTGCTGAGAAGCACGTGAACTGCTGTGAAATGCTGTGATCCGGCTCACAGCTCACAGAGGGATAGGAGCACCCCTCTGGCTGCAGTTTGGACAGTGATCCAGAGAGGATCCAAATTACGAGAAGAGATTGGGTAGGAGGTTCTTGCTGGGGTCCAGATGAGAGATGATGCTAGCTGGGCCAAAGGAGCTGGTGACTGAGTTGTGGGGGCAGGAGTTAAAGTCAGCGGGACTGCCACTCTCTGTCTGCCTTGCCTCATACCCTGCCACATCTTTGTCAAGGGTGTTGTGGCTCCTCGCTGGATCCACTCCTGTGGATCCCTTATCTCAAGAGAGGATGAGACCATATAAGGAACACTTGAAAGAAAGGAGCGTGTGTGTTTGTAAGAGGTGCATCAATTTGAGCTCCTGGAAAGTAGTGGCAAAAATGGACTCAGGCAAGCTTACATAAGAAAGGCATTCATTGGGAGGCTAACAGAACTCATCAAACCTGACAGCTTAGGAAATGGACAGGGACCAAGATGGCTCCAGATGGTCAGGCAGCAGGAATCCCCTGTTCTTTCATTCCCCAAACATTTACTGTGTGCCTACTAGGTGCCAAGCAACAGCACATCCACAGGTAACAGAATAGCAGGTGGGATAAGAATGTATGAAGGCAAAGGAGGGCCCCAGAGCCACACAGGGCATGGAGGGGTTCTGTTTCAGATGCAGGGGACAGGAAGTCCTTTCCAGTGATGCGATCAGAAGAGATTGCTGAATGCAGAGAAGATGCAGCCTTGCAAATCTCCGTGGGGCCAGCATCTCCAGCAGAAGAATGGGGGCTAGAACAAGCTCTGTCTGTCATGGGAACAGTTAGACCCATGTGGCTACTGCCGACTTAGCAGGCCACAGTGGGCACTGTGGATTTCGAGTGAAATGGTGAGCCACTGGAAGGATTTGAACAGGGGGATAACCCTAACCCAATCTGATTTACATGCTGAAAGAATCCTTTTTTTTTTTTTTCAGACAGGGTCTGGCTCTGTTGCCCAGACTGGAGTGCAGTGGCTCAATCATGGCTCACTGCATTCTCTGTCTCCCTGGGCTCAAGCCATCCTCCGACTTCAGCCTCCTGAGTAGCTACAGGCGCACACCATCACATCTGGCTAATTTTTGCATTTTTGTAGACATGGTGTTTCACCATGTTGCCCAGGCTGGACTTGAATTCCTGGGCTCAAGCAATCTGCCCACATGAGCCTCCCAAAGTGCTGGGACTACAGGCATGAGCCACGGCACCCGGCCAACATGCTGAAAGAATCTCTCTGACTTCCACGTGTGGAACATGCAGTGGAGAGGCACCCAGAAGAGAGCCCAGGTGAGAGGCACCCAGGTGGGGGTCTCTGCAACAGGTGATAGGGGTTGAGGGAGCTGTTCCAGTAGGGAATAAGAAATAACCAGACCCTAGATATTCTTTGGAGGTGGAACTGACAATACTAGTGGATTAGATAAAGTACGAGGGAAAGAGAGAAGTTTAAGAACTCCCAGGTTCTTGGCCCAGTGAGATGCCAGTTACTGAGATGGGGATGACTAGGAAATCGGGAGATTTATTGTGTGTGGTGGGGGGTCACACTAAGACACACAAGAGCTTTAGAAGGATCCCTGAGGATAAATGTAAGCTGCAACTATCCCACATCTTTGTGTCCCTTGCTTAAGATCCAAAGTCCTGGGACATTACATGCAAGTTTCCTAGTGGTGCTGAGGCTGGACAGAGGCCAAGCCCCTGGGCACAGGCTTCAGGACAAGGCTTCTCAGGGAATGCCCCAGATGAAATTCAGTGTACTGTTAAAAGTGAAGTGGGATGTTAGATGACCAAAAAATGAGTGAGACTCCACTAGAAGAGGGTAACTCTGAGACTTGGATGATCTGCAAGTGTGCTGAAGGGCAGCTAGGTCAAGCAGGAGCCAGTGTGGACTATGGGCTATAAGGGCAGGGCTGGGCTGGGGGCAATAAGCAGAACATCCAGGGAGGTGGGTTTTGATTAGGTACATGGCAGAAACTCCCAGCCCCTTCCAACAGCCCCTAGGCCACAGGGATGCAGCCATTCCCTGGTATAGAATACATTTGAGCATCAGCTGGTCAAGCACTCAGGATGCAAAAGAAGCAAGCTAAGCATGGTGGGCAGTTGAACCAGGTGAGGGGCTCAAAGTGTTTGCACTGAGCACTCCCATCAGGAGAGTATTTTGAGGATGCAGCCTGTGTGTGTGTGTGTGTGTGTTTATGCAAACGTATATCACATTCTACCGTAATAATAATAGATATGCCTAGAATAACATCACAAAATAGACTTTTAAAAGAATGAGTGATAAATGAAATAAATCTATTTTGAATTTTTATTTTATTAATTAACACTAAAAATTATTTTTAAAATTTTTTTTATTATTTGAGATGGAGTCTTGCTCTGTCGCCCAGGCTGCAGTGCAGTGGCACAATCTTGCCCCACTGCAACCTCTGCCACCTGGGTTCAAGCGATTCTCCTGCCTCAGCTGGGAAGCTGAGACTACAGGTGCCCACCTGTAGTAGCTGGGACTACAGGTGCCCACCACCACCCCTGGCTAATTTTTGTATTTTAAGTAGAGACAGGGTTTCACCATATTGGCCAGGCTGGTCTCGAACTCCTGACCTTGTGATCCACCCACCTTGGCCTCCCAAAGTGCTGGGATTATAGGCGTGAGCCACCGCACCCAGCTAAAAATTATTTATCACAAGTATTAGATTAATTATTGGTATTTTAGGGCCATATGATTGAAAATATTTTATTATTGTTTCATGGATTTACCACTCTGTAATAGTGTAATGTGGAAGCCTAGCTCTAAATTTAGTTTCCTTGAATACTTAGTTTTAATAACTGTTGCACTTCATAAGATAATTTTCAAAGATGCCTGATTCCAATTGGCAGGCGGGCATCATTGGCCATAGTTAGTGAATCATGACTTTTTTTTTTTTTTTCCAGTTCCAGCCATCAACTGATCAAAACATTTTAAATGAGATTGGTTAGTAATTCTGCATTTCTTTTCATGTTAATCAGTTATTCTTGAAAACTAATTTGGAACATATTAGAGTTTTATATTGTTTTAACTCGGTAAAGTATACATAACATAAAATTTACTATCTTAAACATTTTTAAGTGCACACTTCAGTAGTGTTAAGTACACTCACATTGTTGTGCAATCTTCAGAACTTTTTCATCTTGCAAAACTCAAACTCTCTACCCATTAAACAACAATGCAGTTTTATACTTGTAATATTTGGGTTCAAACCTCAACTACATATTTCCTTTTTCACTTGGAAAATAAAAATTTTGTTTCTAAATTTTAAAATAGGTACGTAGCAGAGTTTATTGTGGCCACACATTGTTTTTTGGTAAGAAAATAAAAAACACAACATACTGGAAACATCTAAAAACATCTGTTTCACAATGATCTCTCTGTAGCACGTTTCTTTAAAAAGTAGTTCATTTCTAATTTATTATTCAAAGCAGCACTTTTACTTGAAGGTAGAGAGGAAACCAGTTTCTTCCTTCTATTTTACCTGCTATATACTTGTATTATTGAAAGCCACTTGTCGGCCGGGGGCAGTGGCTCACGCCTGTAATTCCAGCACTTTGGGAGGCTGAGGCGGGTAGATCAGCTGAGGTCAGGAGTTCGAGACCAGCCTGACCAACATGCAGAAAGCCCATCTCTACTACAAATACAAAATTAGCCAGGTGTGGTGGCACACGCCTATGATCCCAGCTACTCAGGTGACTGAGGCAGGAGAATCACTTGAACCCGGGAGGTGGAAGTTGAGGTGAACCAAGGTACCGCCATTGCACTCCAGCATGGGCAACAAGAGCAAAACTCCATCACACACACACACACCCCCCCCACACACACACACACAAACACACACAAAACAAAAAATAATCGCTTGTCTTCTCAGGAAAAGTCAGGAAATCGACAGCAGTTGATTTTGTTGCTGTTGTTGTTGTTGTTGCTTTTGGTCAAAGAAGACATTTGTTTCTTATTTAAGCACCTGGCATTATGACAGTCTATATAGATTTAACTGTAATTTAAACACCTTGTTTTCATAAAATTAATCACATTGATGACTTCTTCCATCATTTTGTGTGTGCTTTTGGTTTCCAGTTCTCTCATGCAATACTTTGCCTCTGAATGATGTAGTGAATCGTCTTGATTGAAATCTGACCTCAGACCTTTTTTTTTGAGATGGAGTCTCGCTCTGTTGCCCAGGCTGGCGTGCAGTGACGCCATTCTCCTTCCTCAGCCTCACGAGTAGCTGGGACTACAGGCGCCCGCCACCACGCCCAGCTAATTTTTTTGTGTTTTTTTAGTAGAGACGGGGTTTCACGGTATTAGCCAGGATAGTCTCGATCTCCCGACCTTGTGACCCGCCGGCCTCGGCCTCCGAAAGTGCTGGGATTACAGGCGTGAGCCACGGCGCCCGGCCTACCTCAGACCTTTTATAAAAAGAAAATTGCAATCAAAACAGTCATCTGGCTGGCCGTGGTGGCTCACACCTGTAGTCCCAGCACTTGGGGAGCCTGAGGCGGGTGGATCACTTGAGGTCAGCATGGCCACTATGTTTTGTGAAACCCAGTCTCTACTAAAAATACAAAAATTAGCCGGGCATGGTGGTGGGCACCTGTAATCCCAGCTACTCGGGAGGCTGTGGCACGAGAATCGCTTGAACCTGGGAGGTGGAGGTTGTAGTGAGCCAAGATCATGCCATTGCACTCCAGCCTAGGGCAACAGAGACTCCACCTCAAAACAAAACAAAAAACCCCAGCCATCCCTGCTGTGGTTAGTTACATTTACACTGTTTTCCCATAAAACATTGTTTTTAATAAAGTCATATACTATTGAGAATATATCTTCTCTGCTACATCTTTTCCTTAGTAGCTTCCAAACAATCAAATTATTTGTTTTTCATCATTGAAACAAAATCAAGCAAATACCATAGACTAATACATGTAAAAAAACCTCACTGTACTTTTATACAACTACACAGTAAATATCTCTTATTGCTTATTTTTCTAGTACTTTTATTTTCAAATCTTCAGCAGTATTTTCAGACAAATGAATGCATTTCACTGTCTTTATTTTTCTCTATATTAGTTATACTATTTTTACATGAAAAATAGATCAAATATCCAGAAATGATATGTGAATTTTGGTCTTTTGTGCCAAAAACCTTAGAAGAGATTTCTAAGTGTTTACCATTGCATTTAATGAAATGTTTTAAGGTATGGATTGAATATTTCATTACTTTCAAGATTGCCAGAAAAATTGGAGCGATTGGCTGGGCACGGTGGCTCACGCCTGTAATCCCAGGACTTTGGGAGGCCAAGGGGGGTGGATCACCAGGTCAGGAGATCGAGACCATCTTGGCTAACACGGTGAAACCCCGTCTCTACTAAAAAATACAAAAAACTAGCCGGGCGAGGTGGCGAGCGCCTGTAGTCCCAGCTACTCGGGAGGCAGAGGCAGGAGAATGGCGTGAACCCAGGAAGTGGAGCTTGCAGTGAGCTGAGATCGGGCCACTGAACTCCAGCCTGGGTTACAGAGCGAGACTCTGTCTCAAAAAAAAAAAAAAAAGAAAAAAGAAAAAAAAATTACATGTAAGTTTGGGATCCATCTTGCATTAATTTTTTAAGGTAGGGAACACAGTTCTCCCCAATTCCCACAAGGGGGCTATCCAGTTGTTCCAGTATCCCTTCCTGAAAGTGAATGTTAGCTTTCAAGTGTCAAATCAATCCTGATGACTTTATCTTACTATCAGCAAGTGTCTCTAGGTGCAGTGCACACTTAGGGCAATATTCATCATTGAGGACAGTTAATATGAACCCTTATTTAAGGGTTCATATTACTTGGCAATTATAACACTGTTTGGACTTCACTTCTAATCTGATTAGTTCATCATTTTTTATCTTTCAGTGCAGCTAAGAGCTTATAGTAGGAATAAGAGTAGGGTCAGTTCTGCAAATTTGGTTTCCTTATGTTTGCATTATTAAATGATATAACATACATATTATATAGTATAACCTTTTAGTATGTGATAATATTCCACATCTTTTTAAGCTACTCATTGATTTTGTTAAAAATCTCCACATTGATTGAGGGTTTGTCTCTTTCTCTGTATAATTTTGTCTTCTAGTTTTTTGAGACTGATTCTCACTCTGTCGCCTAGGCTGGAGTGCAGTGGTGCGATCTTGGCTCACTGCAACCTCCACCTCCTGGGTTCAAGTGATTCTCATGCCTTAGCCTCCCAAGTAGCTGGGATTACAGCTACATGCACCACCATGCCCAGCTAATTTTTGTGTTTTTAGTAGAGACAGGGTTTCACCATGCTGGCCAGGCTTGTCTAGAACTCCTGACCTCAGGTGATCCACCTGCCTCGGCCTCCGAAAGTGCTGGGATTACAGGCGTGACCCACCATGCCTGGCCTAATTTTGTCTTTTACTTGATATATTTTGAGGAAATGATACTAGGTATACATACATTTTAAATTATTATATAGTCCTGTTGAATTCAATCTTTTATCATGAAGTGATTGTCTTATTGCTGCTAAAACTATTGTCTGTAAAGCATATGTTGTTTGATACTAATGTGGCAATATCAGTTTCATTTTGTGATTTCTTCAATCTTTTAATTTTAATTTTTGTGGCCTTCTATTTTAGATGTTTTTCTTAAAAACAGTATATAGCTGAAATTTTGAAAAATCACCCTGTCATTGTCATTTACTTGGAACATTTAACCATTTACATTTTGTTATATATTTGGTTACATTTGTTTGTTTTGTTTTGTTTTTGAGGTGGGGGTCTGTCACCCAGCCTGGAGTGCAGTGACATGATGTCAGCTCACTACAACCTCCACTTTCCTGGTTCAAGCAATTCTCCTGTCTCAGCCTCCCAGCTGGGACTACAGGTGTGTACCACCATGCCTGGCTGATTTTTATATTTTTAGTAGAGACAGGGTTTCACCATGTTGGCCAAGTTGGTCTCGAACTCCTGACCTCAATTGATCCACCCACCTCGGCCTCTTAAAGTGCAGGGATTACAGGCATGAGCCACCACCTCATATTTGGTTATATTTGGCACTTTATTTTGTGCTTTCCAATTGTTCTACCTTGTATTAGTTTTCCAGGTATGGCTGTATTAGCCTGGGTTCTCCAGAGAAACAGAACCAATAGGATACATATGCCAATAGGATAATTAGGTAAATAATTGATTGATAGATGATGGATAGATAGGTAATAGACAAAGATATTTGCTATAAGAAATTGGTTCGTGTGATTATGGAGGCTAAGAAGTCCAAAATCTACACTCGGCAAACTGGAGACCCAGGAGAGCTGATGATGTCAGTTCCAGTTTGAAGGCAGGAGAAAACCAATGTCCCAGCTCATTCTTTCCTACTCATCTTTTTATTCTGTTCAGGCCTTCAACGACTTGGATGAGGTTCACTCCTATGGAGAGGGCAATCTGCTTTACTCAGTCTACCAAATCAAATTGAATGTCTTCCAAAAACACCTTCCCAGATACACTCAGAAATAATGTTTCATCAAGTATCTAAGCATTCTGGGGTTCAGTCACATGGACACATGAGATTACCCATCACATTGCCATAAGAAAGTGTTGCAAACTGGGTGGCTTAAAATGACACAAGGTCATTATCCACGTTTCTTGAGGCTGCAAGTTTGAAATCAAGGTGTCAGCTGGGCCATGCTCCCTCTGTTATTCTGTGTAGAATCCTTCCTTGCATCTTCCGAGCTTCTGCTGGTGGTCACCTATGCTTGGTGTGCTTGGCGGGCAGTTGCATCACTTCCACTGGCCCCGTTGTCACATGGACTCCTTCCCTTTGTCTGTCTCTTCTCTTCTTATAAGGACACCAGCCATATTAGGTTAGGGCTCGCCTTAATTCAGCATGACTTTATCTTTACATTGGCAAAGACCTTATTTCCAAATAAGGTAACTTTCACAGACACTGGGGCTTTGGATTTCAACATATCTTTTTGGTGAACCCAATTCAACCCATAATATACCTGCTCCATGCCTCTTTTTCTCTCCTTTCTTGCCTAAAAATGTGGGATAAATTTTATTATTTCATTTATTCTTTCCACTGCATTGAGAGTTTTATATTCTATTTCTATTCTTTTAGTTGCTATTCTAGAAATTATATATATTTGTATGTATTCAACATGCACATTACAATGAAGTATATTTAATCAGTACCTTTGCCCTCTCCCAGGACAATAGAAAGGTTTTAGACCACTTTAATTCCACGTGCCCTTCTCCCAACCTTATGTAACATTATTGCCATGTATTCAAATCTATTTTTAAAAATAATCTTCTTATTGTGAAATAAAGCCCAGAGACAGAAACCCACATGAATCAACTGTGTGGCTTACTGAATGATTTTAAGATAAACATCATTCAAGTCAGAAATAAAATTTTGCCAGTCTTCCCAGAAGCACCTCTGTCTGCTTCTTCCCAATGACAAACCCTCCTTTACCTCTTAAGTAACCACTGTGCTAGTTTCTATATTTATCATTTCCTTTAAAAATAATTTTATTTGGCCAGGTGTGGTGGCTCACGCCTGTAATCCCAGCACTTTGGGAGGCCAAGGAGGGCAGATCACCTGAGGTCAGGAGTTTGAGACCAGCCTGGCCCAACATGGTGAAACCCCATCTCTACTAAAAATACAAAAATTGGCCAGGTGTGGTGATGTGCACCTGTAATCCCAGCTACTTGGGAGGCTGGGGCAGGAGAATCACTTGAACCCAGGAAGCAGAGGTTGCAGTGAGCTGAGATTGCACCACTGCACTCCAGCCTGGGCAACAGAGCAAGACTCCATCTCAAAAATAATAATAATAATAATAATTTTATCAACCAAATGGTATATCCATAATACTATAGCATTGCTTTGCCGAGTTAAAGAATTTAACACTTCAAGTCTCTTTTAATCTGTAAATTCCCTCTCATCCTTTTCTTTTCCTTGGAGTTTATCTCTTGAGGAACCTGGGCTCTCTCTGAGTGGTTTAGCTTCCTTCAGCTTAGAGTTTGCTGCTTACATCCTTACGGTACACTGCATTTCCCTGCCCTCTGTATTTCCAGAAATTTGGGCAGCTGAATCCAGGAACTGGATCAGATTCAGATTTGATCCCTTAGATTGGCAAGACAATAGGAGGCATAGAAAGCCCTGTTGTCTCTTTTATTGATGTTAGCAGTTGTTGATGCTTAGTGCCTCCATCTAATAATTCACTGGGGATGCAAAATGGTGACATTCTACCTTTTTCATCATTTTGTTATTTAATGGTTATAATACTGTTCTAAGGAGATGCTTTCCAACTGCGATCTGGTTACCCAGCAGTACAGTTCATATAGAAATGGGAATAGATGCTAGATTCTTCCTTTATTTGGCAGTTTTCAAGATAATGAATCGGTTTCTTGTCATCCTCTGAGGGTGACTAGTTCTTTTTTATTGTTTCAATATTATCATGTACTCACGAATTTAAACATTATCTTTACCGTAGCTTCAAATTGTTCTGACTTGGGCCAGTGCAAACCTCTTTAGGTTAGTTCTTGAGTCCTTTGGACATGATGCTAGAAGTCTTTAACATCGCTGCTTTCTGACATGACAAGATGTTCCAGGCCCAGACCTGAATTCAGTCATTTATGCAAGAAGTCCTGGTCCTTTGTAGTGTGATGTGGAACTTGAATACATAATATCAGCACCAGCAAAGCTCACTTCTCTAGACTGGTCACTGTTTCTTTTCTGTGGCACTGAACACTCTCTCTGTCTCTCCCTGTCTCTCTCTCTCTCTCTCTCTCTCGATCTCTCTCTCTCTCTCACACACACACACACTTCTGAGTTTTTCTAATTCTAATGTATTAGAACACATATTCAAATATGTTGTACAAATATGCACAATATTTTTTTGAGACCGAGTCTTGCTCTGTCACCCAGGCTGGAGTGCAGTGGCACAGTCTCGGCTCACTGCAACCTCCACCTCCTGGGTTCAAGGGAATCTCTTGCCTCAGCCTCCTAAGGAGGTGAGACTACAGGCACGTGCCACCACATCCAGCTAATTTTTTGTATTTTTAGTGAAGACGGGGTTTCACCATGTTGGTCAGGCTGGTCTTGAACTCCTGACCTTGTCCTCCTCAGCCTCCTAAAGTGCTGGGATTACAGGCATGGGCCATCATGCCTGGCCAAAATTATATATTTAAAAATAAAATAGCTCATGAGTCAATATTGATACTTCTAATTCAAACTACCACAATTTTATTTAACTTCTTCTGTATTACATCTGTAACTCCTTTCTTCTCTATCACAAATCCTGGTTCTCAAGAATACAGGGAATCATGTAATTAGAATTTCTCATAATTAATAATTTT
Organism: Macaca nemestrina; assembly: GCF_043159975.1. NCBI lineage: Eukaryota > Metazoa > Chordata > Mammalia > Primates > Cercopithecidae > Macaca > Macaca nemestrina. Next base: position 92,267,480 of record NC_092131.1, read on the forward strand.
CCTGAATCCCATAGTACACACACAACAGACATGGAATAAAAATACTAAAATACTAATCTACTATCAATATGATTTTTAAAACATTAACATAAACCTTTTGCATATGTTCTCCCGTTCTCTCTCCATTTTTCTTTTTTTCTTTTTTTGAGACAGAGTCTCGCTCTGTCTCCAGGCTGGAGTGCAGTGGCGTGATCTTGGCTCGCTGCAACCCCCAACTCCCTGGTTCAAGTGATTCTCCTGCCTCAGCCTCCAGAGTAGCTGGGACTACAGGCTTGCGCCACCATGTCCAGCTAATTTTTGTATTTTTAGTAAAGATGGAGTGTCACCATGTTGGCCGGGATGATCTCGATCTCCTGACCTTGTGATCCACCCCCCCTCGGCCTCTCAAAGTGCTGGGATTACAGGCATTGAGCCACCGCACCCAGCCCTCTCTCCATTTTTCAACAGCTGTGCTATGTATTATCAGAACATATAGCCAAGACAGTCTAGATGCACACCTTTTCAGCCACTATTCGGTCCTAATTCTACAAGTTAAATTTAATCCTCGCCATCTGCCTTCACATCGGTAAGGATCATTTTGGTTGTCTGAAGTTTTGTTCTCTACTAAACTTCTTAGACTCATAGGAACAATATTCCCTTAGATCTTTCTTGTTGATAATAGTGTGTTTTTAATACTTGGAATTCAATTTGCTGCAATATAAAATCCTGGATGCACCTTTTCTTAAATATGTGACTATTTTTTTTTCTGGCATAAAGTACTGCTTTCAAAAAGTCTGACAATTATCTATTATCATTTCTATTCAAATTCCATTCTCTCTTTTTATGTCCAAATAACTTTTTTTTTTTTTTTTTTTTTTTTTTTTTTTTTTTTGAGGCAGAGTCTCGCTCTGTCACCCAGGCTGGAGTGCAGTGGCCGGATCTCAGCTCACTGCAAGCCCCGCCTCCCGGGTTTACGCCATTCTCCTGCCTCAGCCTCCCGAGTAGCTGGGACTACAGGCGCCTGCCACCTCGCCTGGCTAGTTTTTTGTATTTTTTTTTTTTTAGTAGAGACGGGGTTTCACTGTGTTAGCCAGGATGGTCTCGATCTCCTGACCTTGTGATCCGCCCGTCTTGGCCTCCCAAAGTGCTGGGATTACGGGCTTGAGCCACTGCGTGCGGCCGCCCAAATAACTTTTATTTTTATTATTTATTTTAGAGATTGGGTCTTGCTATATTGTCCAGGCTAGTCTCAACCCCCTGGCTTCTACCTCAGCCTCCCAAGCAAATAACCTCTCTAAAGTTCAGTAATTATATTAGAATATCTCCAGGTGTTAATAACTTTTTGTCAATATTCATAAGTACATAGTGTCCTCCTGAACATGTAATTTCAAATCCTTTAATTAAAATTTTGGGCGAGTTTTCTTGGGTTAATTATAGTTTTTAGTATTAATATTTGTTTTGGTCCCTCTCTTGGTATGCTTCCTCAGGTTTTCTTGAAGAAAGCATATAATCCTTGGCTATCATTTGCCACTGTTACTTTCTCCTAAATCCTTTTTATCCCTTTTTTCATTTCTTTTTTATTTGAAAACTTTTTAAAAATCTTATATTCCTCTTAAGGCATTATTTGTTGTTTATTCTTTCCCATGTTCCATCTAGTTTAGTTTTGATTTCTGAAGTGAATTTGCCTTTTACTTCTTATTTCTCTCACTTCATTTCTAAGTTTTTATAATGCTGATGTATTTCCATGTCTTTTATAATTTTTTTAATGTTTTTAGTTGTTTTGAAATAGTAAGTTACATTCTTTGGTCTATTTTGTGGGCATGCCTTTTGTGTGTTTTATTATTTTTGATCCTTATTCTCTTTTTTAAAAATTCTAACTTTGTACAGAATTTGACCTTAGTTTTAGGTGAAATTCATATTCTTGACTTTAGAATGAAGTGGGTTCAGGAAAGTTTTCTAACATCATAAAGTGTCTTCTTCTGTTGTTTTTGTGTAACATGCATCAAACATATAATGGCTTATTCTCTGAGATTTCCTGTCTCTGGTTCCTTCTCTTTTGAACTAGACCTTCTCTTTCCTTCATCTATATTGTCTTCATCCTGCTTAGTTTTAATTCTACTTCCAGCACTTTCTCCTTATTGGGACTGTGTCCTAGAAGAAAGCCCTAGACGGTTAGCTTTTAGGGTTCACGATCCATATATATCATTGCCCAGTATTTGCCCCTTCCAGAGTCAACTGCTGTTGTCAATTAGTTTTCAGTGTTTTCCAGCAAACTCCTGCCGGGGTTCTGCTATTCTCAGGTATATCGAATGCCACTCTGTTGCTTTCTTTTTCCCCTTTCCACACAGATTCCAAAATCATAAAGATCTTGAGGTTATTGGTGGTTTGTCCACATATCCACCTGTATTTTAGGGTTTTTGAAGATATCTTGTCACCGGTTTTTTTGTAATTGTTGTTTGCTAATATGTGGAGATTCAGTGCAAGAAAAGAGCTGTCACCACTATAATTTCCCCTAATCTCTCTCTCTTCTTTTAACCTCACGAGAAACTATGGTTATTTTGTACAGTCAGTGTTTATTTAGAATTGGCTATATATTCTTTCTTGCTTCTTCATTCCTTCTTTATCTTCTTTCTGGGACAAATTTCTTTCTGCCTTTAGAATTTTTTTTTTTTAAACAAAAGTCTACCAGTGGTGAAGTCACAGTTTTTGTTTGTTTCTGAAAGTAGATTTGTTTGTTTGTTTGTTTTGCTCTTATACTTGAAAAATGTTGTCCCTAAGGATAGAATCCTTGGTTGGTAGCCATTTTTTTCATTCTACTGAAGATATCATTCTACTATATTATGACTTCCATTCTTACAGCTGATAAGTCAGTTGTCAGTCTGTCACTCCATTGAAGGAAGTACATCTTTTTACTCTGACTCCTTTATGACTTTCTATTTGTTTTAGATGTGCTGAGGTTTCACTATAATATATCTAGATTTTCATTTACTTATCTTGCTTTGAACTCATTGTTAAATTTATTATGGAATGATTCATTATTGAACTATCAGTCATAATCTTTTAAAATAATGCTTCTGTATCATTCTCTCTATTCTCTCTTCAGGGACTCTGCTTAAACGTATGTTAGATCTTCTCTGTTTATCTTCCATGTCTTGTAACTTCTATTCTGTATGTTTCATCTTTTTGTTCTGCATCCTGGAAAATGTCTTCCAGCATATCTTCCATCTTATTAAATTCTTTCTTTGGCTATGTCTAGAATGTTTTATATGCATCCATTGAGTTCTTCATTTCAATTCTTGAACTTTTCATTTGTAGAAATTTTATTTCTTTTTCAAATCTTCTATTATACTCTATAGTTTCCTATTCCCTATATACATTTTTAAGGCTGTCTTTAATCTTTAAACATAGGAAGCACATTTGTTTATGATCTGTGTTTGACAGTTCTGAAGTATGAAGTCTTTAAATGCTTCTATTTTGTATTGTTCCTTATTTTCTCATTCACAGTGGCTATTTTCCTGTGTGCTTGATTATTTTTAGTGTATGCTGCTTTTTGTCACTAAAAATTATTTGTAGGAATAATTTGAGATCTAGAAGGAAGTATTCTCACAAGAGGATTTGTATTTGTTTCTGCTGAGTATCTCAAAGCACTACAGTCTGAGTTTCTTTCAAATGAGGTTCACAGCTAGCAGGGGTTTAGTGCTCCCAAATTGTGATACTTTGAGCTTCAAATCCGTTCAACCATTGGTTCACTTCTGGATCATATATACCTAGAGAGTGTATCCCTTTGAGGTCCCAGCTTATTTGGGAGATGGCTTCTTATGGTTTTGATTTCTATTCCTCTTTCCCCAAGACCCTGTAAAATCTAATGTTCCTATGTGTTTAGATCAGCAAGTGCCCTGAGAACAAAGGTTCTTAAGCTTCTCAATTTTCCATCAATTTTCAAGTACCTAGGAATTCCTAACTATGTTGCCAATTCCTTGATACTTTAAGAAAAGTTTAAAAAATATATTGTGTCCAGCATTTCTTTCTTTCTTTCTTTCTTTTTTTTTTTTTGAGACAGAGTCTTGCTCTGTCGCCCAGGCTGGGGTGCAGTGGCCGGATCTCAGCTCACTGCAAGCTCCGCCTCCTGGGTTTACGCCATTCTCCTGCCTCAGCCTCCAGAGTAGCTGGGACTACAGGCTCCCGCCACCTTGCCCGGTTAGTTTTTTGTATTTTTTAGTAGAGACAGGGTTTCACCGTGTTAGCCAAGATGGTCTCGATCTCCTGACCTGGTGATCTGCCCATCTCGGCCTCCCAAAGTGCTGGGATTACAGGCTTGAGCCAGCGTGCCTGGCCTGTGTCCAGCATTTCTATATGTTTTTAGCAGAGAGTTACTGAGTAACCTAGCTCATCACTTGTACACCAAAGGTTCCACTTGTCCATTTTGTTAGAGTTAGTTTACTTAAAACTAAGTACTATAATTTGTGAAGCTGCTTTATTTCATACACTCAGACAGCAATGTATTACGATGAGACCTCCCTCTCTTTCCCCAGGATTCCTGGTACCTTTCACACCAGAGATGTTTGACCAAAAGAGAGCAATTACATTATCTACATATTAGATAGTAGTAAAAATGAATTTCTTCTTCATATTTTACTTAAAATCAAAACAAAAAATCTAATATTTTCTTCCATACCCCAAAAGATCATCTCATGCATCCCTTTCTGAAATTAGGTTCTGTTAACCGGGGTCCTATGATTCTATTAAAACCTGCTCCAGTAAACAGATATGCTGTCAGAAATGTTCAGTAATTCCTGATCCCAGCTCTTTCCTTGAATGCAGGAGATCTTGGTCAGCTCATTTAAACTTCCTTTCCTTGGGCTGGGCTCGGTGGCTCATGCCTGTAATCCCAGCACTTTGGGAGGCCAAGGTGGTTGGATCACCTGAGGTCAGGAGTTCAACACCTGCCTGGCCAACATGGTGAAACCCTGTCTCTATTAAAAATACAAAAATTAGCTGGATGTGGTGGCACATGCCTGTAGTCCCAGCTACTCGGAAGGCTGAGGCATGATAATTGCTTGAACCTGGGAAGCAGAGTTTGCAGTGAGCCAAGATTGTGCCACTACACTCCAGCCTGGGCAGTAGAGTGAGTGTCTCTCTCTCTCTCTCTCTCTCTCTCTACATATATATATATATATATATATATATATATGTATATATATATATGTAGAGAGAGAGAGAGAGAGAGAGAGAGAGTTTATATATATATATATAGAGAGAGAGAGAGAGTTATATATATATATATATATAAAAACTTGCTTTCCATTCTCTGTGGTTGTATAATTTGATATTGGGGACGACTATATCACTTCCATGCGCATGTAAAGCCCCTATTTAATCGTAAAATGAAACATTTATTTCTGCTCTTCAGGCATCTGAAAACAAGTATATGGGATTTGAACGTGTCTTTTTGTGTGTGGTGGTGGTGGTGGTGGGGAGGAGGTGGGACAGGCATGGGAATAGCTATCCTGACATCCTTTCAGTGATTCTGCTGGATCTTTAAGATTCCATCTGATGGCTGGGTGCGGTAGCTCACACCTGTAATCCCAACACTTTGGGAGGCCGAGTTGGGCGGATCACCTGAGGTCAGGAGTTCAAGACCAGCCTGGCCAACATGGTGAAACCTCCGTCTCTACTAAAAATACCAAAATTAGCCAGCATGGTGGCAGGCACCTGTGGTCCCAGCTACTTGCTGAGACAGGAGAATCACGTGAACCCGGGAAGCAGAAGTTGCAGTGAGTCGAGATCGTGCCATTGCACTCCAGCCTGGGCAACTAAATAATTTTTTAAAAAATAGATTCCATTTGACCTAAAACAATAGTATGTTCTGTATTCTAGGTTTCTTTTCTGTTCCTGTAAGGGCTTCTAATGTCCTAATGCATTGAATTTATGGAAACTGAAAAATTACGTGAGGCACAGTGGCTCACACCTGTAATCTCAGCACTTTGGGAGGCCAAGGTGGGTGGAACACCTGAGGTCAGGCGTTCGAGACCATCCTGGCCAATATGATGAAACCTTATCTCTACTAAAAATACAAGAATTAGCTGGGCATGGTGGCACGTGCCTGTAATTCCAGCTACTTGGGACACTGAGGAAGGAGAACTGCTTGAACCAGGGAGTTGGAGGTTGCAGTGAGCTGAGATGGCGCCATTGCACTCCAGCCTGGTGACAGAGTGAGACTCCATCTAAAAAACAAAAAAAATTAGAGCAGTTCTGCTACAGTTGTTTCATTTCTGGTAATTTTTAGGTGGTCAGCCACAAAATTCTTACTGAGGCTGAAAGATGAGTTTGTTACAGGACAAATGTAATATAGCTATTATGTCTCAAGTTAAATAAAAGAGGGAAATAATTTGGCATAGGTCTGGATTATATGCTACACTTACTGCCCTATTTATTAAAAAAAAATTTGAAATCATTAAGCATAAAGGCAGATATATACATCTTACCAAGGTGTTACTTCAGGATTAAAGCTGAGATTTTCCTTTCCCCTCAAAGACATTCTTTGCTTAGACTTTTTTATTATCCTAACAAGGAAACAAGACTTTTTTTCTTATCCTAACAAGCCTGGATAATTTCCTTGCTTGATCCTCAGTGCTTAAGTGTGCACATGGGTCTGTGGTGTGTTTTGCTTTCTCAAGGAAAATGTAGCTATGCCATATTGCATTGGTTTTCCTTTTCTTCTCTTCATTTTTTCTATGATCTAGTTTTCACAACTTAAGCTTCCATTTAGAACCTGGAAGAAATTCTGTTGCTTTAAGGCAAGCATAAAAATTTGGAATGCATTGCTCTAACTCATCTCCAGAGTCTTTGGGAGAAAGAGTTTCCCAGTGCCCAGGCAGGGTCGGAATGCTGTTTGGTCCCCGACTCCTGGCTGCGGCAACATCCCTCACCTAAGGGATTGCAAGTCACCTGCCCCTGCTCCCAAATGTCTGGCTTGTGAGAACACTTAGAGAACACTGCTCCATCACACTGAGCAGGACAGGCTTCTCTTGGGCTCATCCTACTTCAGTTATTTTTCTTTCTACACCACATTTTCGGATCCCCTCCCCCTTTTTGTGTGTGTGTGTGTGCCTCAGTGGGTAGACTGGTGGGTTTGCAGGATTCCTGAGAAAGGTGTCAGCCACCATCTGTTTTCAACTCGGGAACATGAGAAGCTAGCCTGACACTGGTGCGAGATTGTAGTGGGACTCAGGCGCAGAGAGGGATGTTCACATCCTCTCTAGCATCTGATTTCAACAGCAGCGAAATGCCAAGCGGGGCCTCATTGCTTTGTGCTGGGGCTTCTTTTGGGGAAATCAGAACTGTATAGGAATCCATGAAAATAATGAAAACCACAGCTTCATTTCTGCTGTGATAGATGATCAAAGATAACCATTTGTTTCCATCTGCCCCACCTCTCTCGTCTCCTACTCCCAAGACTCCATAGACTAGAAGAATGAACTGATGCAGTGTTTTTTTCCTTCTATTCCTGTGGATTCACCACTCCAGCACCAATGAGTTGCCCCAAATAACAGGTATAGAGAGATAAGGTCAGGGTGGTCTGGGGCCCACTGTACACGTGCATCAGTTACTGTCCTGCCCATGGCACTAGGGCCATACCTCCTCAACAGGGGCAACACTGCTAATGGGTAAAAAAAAAAAAAAAAAATCGATCCAGGGATGGGACAGTGGGGACAAAAAAATCTGCATATTTTAATAATGGTTTGGGTCCCTCCAAAGGGACACAGTACATAAACAGATCTACAGTATATCTGTGGTACTAAAATTTCATGGGGAGTCGAGAAGCAATTAGGAAGAAAACGTTCAAAAAACCTACTTAGGGGCTGGGTGCAGTGGCTTATGCCTGTAATCCTAGCACTTTCGGAGGCTGAGGCAGCCGTATCACCTGAGTTTAGGAGTTCAAGACCAGCCTGACCAACATGGTGAAACACTGTCCCTACTAAAAATAAAAAAAAATTAGCCGGGCATGGTGGTGCATGGCTGTAGTCCCAGCTGCTCAGGAGGCTGAGAAAGGAGAATCGCCTGAAATCCAGGAGGCGGAGGTTGCAGTGAGCTGAGATCATGCCTCTGCACTCCAGCCTGGGCAACAGAGTAAGACTCCGTCTCAAGAAAAAAAAAAACAAAACAAAAGAAAACAACAACAAAAAAGCATTACAATTGTTCTTTTAATATCTGTCTCTCCACTAGATTCTACACTCCTTGAGAGCAAAGTCCAGTCTGTTCTGCTCTTCACTAAATTCACAGGCCCCAGCACCCTGTCTGGCACCTACTAATACTCAGTTGCTACTTGATTCATGAAAAGATGAATGACTTGGACCCAGAATTAAGTCTGCTTTCATCCACTTCCTCTCTGTGAGATTTTCGGGGAGTGATCGATCACATGACCTCTTAAGCACTAATTCCTTCTGTGTAAAGTGAAGCTAATAAATAATGTAGACCTCCCAGGGCTGATAGAGGATGAAATAAATGTACAAAATAATTTAGTAGATAGTGCCTGTAATCCTAGCTACTTGGGAGGCTGAAGCAAGAGCATTGCTTTAAACCAGGAGGCAGACGTTGCAGCGAGCTGAGATAGTGCCACTGCACTCCAGCCTGGGCGACAGAGCAAGACTCTGTCTCAAAAAGAAAAAAAAAAAAAAAAGCTACTTGGGGTGGCAATTATTCAATTAAGAAGATCAAGAAACAGTGCTGGGCCAGGTGCGGTGGATCATGCTTGTAATCCCAGTACTTTGGGAGGCCAAGGTGGGCAGATCACCTGAGGCTGGGAGTTCAAGCCTGATGAACATGGAGAAACCCCATCTCTACTAAAAATACAAAACTAGCCAGGCATGGTGGCGCATGCCTGTAATCCCAGCTACTTGGGAGGCTGAGGCAAGAGAATCGCTTGAACCCGAGGGGCAGAGGTTGTGGTGAGCCAGGATTGTGCCATTGCACTCCAGCCTGGGCAACAAGAACAAAACTCTGTCTCAAAAAACAAACAACAACAACAACAAAAAAAAAAAACAAAAAGGAGAAAGTACTTTGGATTCTGCTTTTTCATGTACCCCAGATGATCCTGAACTACTGGGATCTGTATCTTTGTCCATGAAGGTTTTCCCTTCATTCAACCAGCAAGAGACTGGGGTTGGTGTATAAATACCCCAACTCCCTCACCCGTGGGCTGCACTGGGCAATTCTGAAGCAGATGTTTCCCAGAGTTTGCCAACATGACTAAGTTCTGGTTGCCCCCCCTGTGGTTGCTCCTGAGGAATGTACCCTGTATCTGCTGCCTTCTTTTTAGTGTCTCACATCACCCCTTTCTTGCTGATTTCCCTTCACCTCCCAAGTAAACCACCTGCACTCAAATCCCTGTCTCAGAGTCTGCCTCTGTGGGAGCCTAAACTAAGATTATGTGTGTGTGTGTGTGTGTGTGTGTGTGTGTGTGTATGTGTGTTAAATGATTTGTGACTTCATTAAGTTAAAGAGAGCCCATGCATGAGAAGATTGTAATTAATCTAATTCTATGAACCTGAGGTCCACTAAAAAAAAGTTTTTAAAGCATAGACTCTGGAATCACACTGCCTGGCTATGTACACAGGCCCTATTCTCACCAATACAGCAGAAAGGGAAGGCAGCAAGAAAAGTTCTGCTAGGACTTTTTGAACTAGAAGTCATCTTTTGCATGACTAAAAAGGCCCAGACAGGTCCGGTGCGGTGGCTCACGCCTGTAATCCCAGCACTTTGGGAGGCTGAGGCAGGCAGATCACCTGAGGTCAGGAGTTTGAGACCAGGCTGCCCAACGTGGCAAAATCCCATCTCTACTAAAAATACAAAAAATTATCCAGGCATGGTGTCAGTCACCTGTAATCCCAGCTGCTTGGGAGACTGAGGCAGGAGAATCGCTTGAACCCGGGAGGCAGAGGTTGCAGTTAGTCGAGATCACACCACTGCACTACAGCCTGGGCGACAAGAGCAAAACTCCGTCTTGAAAAAAAAAAGAAGGCCCAGACATTGGGCTAACTGGGCAAAGAGCTATTAATGTATTAATAGTCTAATTATTTACTGTCTACTCAGAGCAATCTCACAGCCCTACCTTTGGGATTGAAAGATCCCCATCTCCAGTAAAATCCACAGCCCGTACCTTCCTTATAACCCACTGGGCTACTGAATCCAGACTCAGAATTATTAAACAGATAGGCACAGGCCTAATGTCATAAACTCTACTGAGCAATAGATCCCTGTGGCAGGAGAAAAATTCTCCATGCTTCTTTTCTCTCGGTTTGCAGCAACAGTGCAAATGTGGGTGATGGCCTTCAGACAAATCTTTAAAAGCCAGAGAACACAACTACAAGAGGAAGTCAGGATCCTTCCCTTCCATGGTTGAGCTTCCAAAGAAATGTTTTGCTCTACTGTAGTTCTGACTTTGACATGATTTATTTGTGAGTCAGAGATCCCGTGAACTGATAAAATGTTTAATACCGCTATGAAAACCTACATGGTAATTTCCCTTTGTACCTGAGCATTTACATTTAGACTTTTACTCCACATAGACTGCTTATTAGAGAATGGAATCACAACCCACGTAGCCCTTTCTTCTCCCTGTTCACTTTGGAGCCTACCTCCTAATTGAAGGCCTCAATTTCCTCTGCACATACTCTAATACTGTGCCTTCCTTCCCATCATCCTGTGACTTTTTCTTTCTCTCCTCCATCTGGCCATCACCACACTAACTCCACATGAGCAAACCTTCTCTGAAATAACTATTTCCAAAAGAACAGGCGCTGGTGAACTTTTTCCGTAAAAGGCCAAATAGTAAATAATTTACGTCTTGGGCCAGAAGTGGTAGTCCAAGATCATGTCACTGCACTCCAGCTTGGGTGACAAGAGTGAGACCCTGTCTCAAAAAAAAAAATAAAATAAAAATAAATAAATAAATAAATAAATAAATAAAATAATTTAGGTCTTGTGGATCCATATGGTCTCTGTTGCGACTACACAACTCTGTCTTGGTAGCACAAAAGCAGTCACAGACAACGCATACTTGAATGTGGCTTTTTTCCAATAAAGTTTTATTTACAAAAGCAGCAGTTGGTCCCATAGTCTGTACTTCGTTGATCTCTACTAGGGAACAACAAAAACAAACAAACAAAATTAATCATACCCCAGCTCCACTTAACAAGGTCTTAACAAATTGTCTTGCTTTTTTCTTAATGACTTTCTATGCAATAGCATGTACACAAGAATTTCTATATTTACTTCTAAAGCTGCTTTGAGACACAGCCAGTGTTGTACAGCAACATTCTCTATATATTCACCATACTCTGTCAGTTGAAAGCAATAATTAGGGTCCTCATATTCTTGCATTCGTTTCATAAAAACCACATACTGGCCACCAAGGTTACACCCGTGGGTACATTCATCAATGCTTCTTATTTCATTTTTCTTCTCATTGCATACAGTATAATTTCATTTACCACACTGGGCACAGTAACAAGGTTTTTCTCTAGCATGGACACACAATCAAAAGAAATAGGCAAATATTGGCTGTACTAACTTTGGCCCAAGGCATCTGTATGGAAACTTCAGAACAGAAATACAATTTCTCTGGTTTTGTCCACTCTCTGAGTCCAACTGTGCACAAATTACATGTCATTGTGGTGACACAAATAAGACTTCATTAACATGGCCATTCTGATCCTGGTAAACAAGTTTATTTACACTTGAGCACTGCTAAAGAATGAAGTCACAGAGAGAAGTTCATGGTGGGTGGCCCTGCCTTTTACACTAAGGCAGGCTTTGACAAAATCCCCGCACCTCACTTACACAAGCTGCTACTCAGCTAGCAGGGGTTAATGAAAGTTCGGGGTAGGTGCCTGTTAAAAGAGGATAACAACACTTGTAATCAAGGCTGGTCACATTTGTATTTAACGACATATGTCAGTGTTGTTTCTAGTGTGTGTTTTGTTTTGTTTTGTTTTTCCTGAACTCCTTGTTCCTTTGCTCTGCCAGAGGGTATAAAAAGGATAAACCAGGTTTATCTTCAGGGATACGTGATGGCTGGTTAGTTACCAGTTAAATCGGGTTTTGTTTGACTCATAACTAGATATGAAGTAGTCCGTGAAGATGACAAAACCTGGGAAGACAGGATTATCTGGGATTGTGAGAAAGACAAAGTTGAATCGTCCCACTGTGAGAAAACAGCAGGGGGTGTCTCTGTCTTCGGAAGCAGCCTGAACGTTGCTCACAGGTGACGGGAAAGCTCCGTCAAATGTTCAGGCTCCTTCCTAATGCGGGGTTGGTGGGTCTCACACAAGGAAAAGCAGAGGGACGTTCAAGTTTCCGATGCTGCATGTGCTGGGAAAATATGCCGCGGAGGATGCAAATGCGGAGGCAGGTCCCTGTGGTGACCTGGTCTGTATACAGGAGACACCGAGCTCATCTGCCCTCCTGAGCCGCCTGGCCCAATACCAGGCTCTTCCTCTGGGACAGCCAAGCCTGTCCTGCTCCAAGCTTCTTGCAGGCAGCCAGGAGCTGGAATTCCATCATTCTGGGAACCGAAAGAAACCCATGTGTGTGACAGCTCACAGCCAGATGCTAGAATGTTCTCTCCAGGGACTCACTGGGTAAGGGCAGGCTCCAGGAGGACAGGAGACAGGGCAGAAAGAACACCTGACATTCACGGAGTACTGACCACACCCTGTGAATGGAGGTACGTGCCTTAGGTCATGTGGCTGCATGTCATCAAGTTGAAATTACAGGAGACACACATCAGGCAGGATGGCTTTCTCCTCTCATCCTTTTCCTGGGAGGTTAGCTTCAGCCAGAAGAGGTAGAGACTTGTATAACCTATTTGGACCACAGCCTGCAATAGAGGAGTTGGTACCAGCCAAAGAAAGGTTTATGAGTCTGGGCGGGGTTCTGCTTGTGGGCCTCTGAAGCCACCTCCCCACAATTTCTGCAGGAGAAAAACTTGATCTAATTGGCCTTGAGCTGAGAATCCTTTGTTAGGGAGGGGTGGCAGGTTGTTGGGGTTAACAGAGAGAGATTGGGAGAATGTTGGAGGAAGAAAATGAGTGCCAAAGAATGTAGACTCCAGATGCACATCTCAGGTAAACTCTGAGCTAATACATACTCAACAGGTACATTTAAAAACAGAACCTGCACCATCCTCTACACGCTGGGGACCAGGTGCAGTGGCTCACGCCTGTAATCCCAACAATTTGGGAGGCCAAAGCAGGAGGATCGCTTGAGCCCAGGAGTTCAAGACCAGGCTGGGCAACACTGGTAAACCCCTTCTCTACAAAAAATGTTTAAATTAGCCAGGCATGGTGGTGTATGCTTGTAGTTCCAGCTACTTGGGAGACAAAAGTGGGAGAATCACTTGAGCCTGGGAGGTCAAGGTTGCAGTGAGCCATGATCATGCCATTGCACTCCAGCCTGGGGGACAGAGCGAGACCCTGTCTTAAAAAACTAAACTAGGCCGGGCGCGGTGGCTCAAGCCTGTAATCCCAGCACTTTGGGAGGCCAAGATGGGCGGATCACGAGGTCAGGAGATCGAGACCATCCTGGCTAACACGGTGAAACCCCGTCTCTACTAAGAAATACAAAAAATAGCCGGGCGAGGTGGCAGCGCCTGTAGTCCCAGCTACTCGGGAGGCTGAGGCCAGAGAATGGCGTGAACCCGGGAGGCGGAGCTTGCAGTGAGCTGAGATCCGGCCACTGCACTCCAGCCTGGGCTACAGAGCGAGACTCCGTGTCAAAAAACAAAAAACAAAAAACAAAAAACTAAACTAAACTAAACTACACTACACTAGACTATGGGAGGATGTGTGATCATCTGACAGCAAGATTCTTTTCTGATGACAGACCAGACCAATGCTATGGGCACAGACACAGGGTTCCATCCATTTAGAGGTGGTACCTGAGGCTCGGACACTGTGCAGGTGCCCAAAAGTTTACTCGCCTGGAGATGGGTCACACCCTACCTTGTTTCCACGTCAGCAGACTAGCCAGTAAGTCCACAGGATTTGACTGAGCATCCTAAGGACTAGGTTTAACAGCAAAAGGAAGTTTGTAACTGGTATACAAACAAGGTTTCAACCCCCAAGGAGCTTTCTGTCCTTGATGAGATCAACCAAATAGTCTCTTCATATGATAATAACAATTCACTGGATACTTCTACACACTCTGCTTTATGTACTACGCACACTTTAACTCACCAAATCCTCGCAACAGTGCTGTGCGGGTAGTGCTATTATTGTCTTTTTTTAAAAGATGGTACATAGAAGTTAGATTATTGAACAAGTTACACACCTCATTAAGTGTCAGGGCTGGGATTCTAACTGAGACCAAGGGCTCCAGAGGTGTGCGAGAATGAAGCAAGAGAGCTGCAATCACTTCCAAAGATAACCATGTTGACAGAGGGCTTTCCATTCCATATGCTTAGTCCTTGCAAGATATGAAGAGTCTTCATCTTTCAGATGAGGCGCCTGAGTATCAGGCGAGTGATATAACTTGGAAAAACTCACGTACCTGGTAGGTTGGCAGAGGTGAGATTCAAGTTTGGGTCTGTCTGGTTTGCAGCTGGTTATCTTTCCACCACTCCACTGTTGGCCAATTTAGAGGAAGGCTGGACTCCCTTAGCCTTTCTAGCTTCCATGATGTCTGGTTCCTGGGAGATTTCTAGAGCTATGAGCATTTACTCCCACTTATGAGCAAGGCAAGAGTTCTCACGAGTTGAGGTCTAATCATGGAAGGCTAAAGGGAGGATGAGATTGTTAAGGCTTGGTTGGAGGCAATACCCTGGTTCATAACCAAGTGTTATGGTCGCCCTGCCATTAGTAAGACCAGCTTCCAACTACAATGAATGGATTGGGGAAAGGTTATTTTGTATCTGAGGCTATTTCATTTTTAAATCCACAGGTGTCAAGTAGTGTTTTTGGAAACTGTAGAGATCAAATTTTAAAAATGTCAACTGGGAAGATCACAACTAGACAGGCCATTGTAATAAACACTGCCTGTAAGTCATCACCCACTAATTGAGTCATCTGTGAAGTTAATGCGGATTTTTGCATATCAGGGTGCCCAACCCTTCCAGGCAGAAGGATTATCACCTGAAGTGACCTGGGTTGGAGGCACCAAAGGGCATTCTTGGAGTAAGTGGCATTTTGGAACCTCTGAGGGTTAAAGCTGGCAAAGCTACATTTGTGGGAAACCCCAGGGTCTACGTTAGTTGCACACTGGACCAAAACAGGGGCAAGAAGCAAGGGAGGGCAGCACCAAGAGGACCAAGGCACTTGTCACTTTCTCTTTCAGGATTAGCTTGATCTGTGCATAGCAGAAAACTCCAAGTAACAAATGAGAATTACAGGAGTCATGGAAATAACAGAGAGAAAGCAAGAAGCATGATGGTTTGTTTATCTCTCATATAGTAGTCCTTATGCAGCCTGTTCAGGGTTAGTGTGGCCAATCTGTTCCAAAATGGTCTTGAGGATTATTTTAGTTCAAATAAATGCTGGCTACAGTGACAAATCTGCAAATGTCAACATCTTAACCCAATGAAGATGGTTCCCTCTGGTTATTCAAGAGTCCAAAGTGGGGGCCAGGCTTGGTGGTGCACACCTATAATCCCAGTATTTTGGGAGGCTGAGGCAGACAGATCACTTGAGGCCAGAAGTTTGAGACCAGCCTGGCCAACATGGTGAAATCCTGTCACTACTAAAAATACAAAAATTAGCCAGGCATGGTGATGTGTGCCTATAGTCTCAGCTACTTGGGAGGCAGAGGTGAGAGAATCGTTTGAACCCGGGAGGCAAAGGTTGCAGTGAGCCTAGATCGCGCCACTGCACTCCAGCTTGGGTAACAGAGGGAGATTCAGTCTCAAAAACAAGGCAAAACAAAACAAACAAAAATCCAATGCAGAGCTGGGCATGGTGGCTCACACCTATAATCCCAGCACTTTGGGAGGCCAAGGTAGGCAGATCGCTTGAGCCCAGGAGTTTAAGAACAGTCTGAGGAATGTGGAGAAACCCCATCTGTACAAAAAATACCAAAACTAGCTGGGTGTGGTGGCATGCACCTGTGGTCCAAGTTACTCGGGAGGCTGAGGTGGGAGGATCAATTGAGCCTGGGAGGTTGACACTGCAATGAGTCGTAATCATGCCACTGCACTCCAGCCTGAGTGACAGAATGGGACAGGACCCTGTCTCAAAAAAAAGAAAAAAAAAAGAAAGAAAGAAAGAAAAAGAAAAAGTCCAATATAAGTGTTCCTCCACAGTGGGCATTTTTCCTCCATGTAGGTCTAGCTCATTGTAGGCTCTTGTAAGTATTTGTTAAATAAACCACTTAAAGATATGTGTTCACAGAATCAGGGACACAGATTCCTTCTATCTTGTGGCTCTGCTATTACTTAAAACCTCAGAATCCTCTGTACTTGGCCAGATGATGGGGGAAGAGCACAAAGCAGAGAATGTGACTTGTAATGGGCCACATCTGGAGGTGGCCCACTCAAATCTACTCAAATGCTATTGGCTAGGAATTATTCTAAGCTCCAAGGAAGGCTGGGGAATGTAGCCTAGCTGTGTGCCCAAGAAGAAGGACAGACAGGTCTGGAGACCAGCCTCTGCTACAAGGACCCAGGCTCTTTTCAGCTCCTTAGCAGCATGTACCCTCAGAGTTTAGCCCTTGATCAAAAGTGGCAGCTAGCAAAGCTGCTTTCTACATGACAACCTGAAGAGCCACTGACTAAATCCTAGGTATAAGGCATCACTTTCTAAAGAATGAATCTCTTGAGGCCGGGCGCGGTGGCTCACG
Source organism: Macaca nemestrina (assembly GCF_043159975.1). Taxonomy (NCBI): domain Eukaryota; kingdom Metazoa; phylum Chordata; class Mammalia; order Primates; family Cercopithecidae; genus Macaca; species Macaca nemestrina. The sequence goes on from NC_092131.1 coordinate 92,284,289, forward strand.
CCTGTAATCCCAGCACTTTGGGAGGCCGAGGCGGGTGGATCACAAGGTCAGGAGATCGAGACCACGGTGAAACCCCGTCTCTACTAAAAATACAAAAAACTAGCCGGGCGCGGTTGTGGGCGCCTGTAGTCCCAGCTACTCGGGAGGCTGAGGCAGGAGAATGGCGTGAACCCGGGAGGCGGAGCTTGCAGTGAGCCGAGATCGCGCCACTGCACTCCAGCCTGGGCGACAGAGCGAGACTCCGTCTCAAAAAAAAAAAAAAAAAAAAGAATGAATCTCTTGAGTTAGTTTATATTTTTGCATCCATGAGACGAAGGAAAGAGAAAACAAAACAAAACAAAACAGAAATAAGGGCATGTGCCAAGTGTGCTTTAGTTTCCTCATTTGAGAAACAAAGGAGTTGACAGACATAAAATGCTTAGAAGGACACCTGGCTTATATTAAATGCTCAATAATAGAGAGCTACGGGAAAAGGACTGGGGATAGAGGGGAGAAGAAAAGGAGGAGAAAAAAGGAAGGTTGTCTTGAACCAGATTTCCCAAGGCAGAAATTTCCCAGGAGCTTCTGCTTACTTCCTATTGGTCAGAACTTAGTTATGTGGTCACATATTCCCAGCAAGGAGGCTGGGAAATGCTTTTATTTCAGGAACTCATATGCCTTGCTAAAGATTAGGGATTTTTTTACTATGGAAGAAAAGGAGAATAGGTATTGGAAGACAACTCATAGTTGCTGCCACATTCACCAACAGCCTAGACAAGGCTCAGATTTTAAGCCTGCTAAATTTTTAGGGAGTCAGCAGAATATCCTGGTTTAACAGACAGAACTGGGACCTGAGACATAGTCTTTAGCCAGGACTGTGGAGTGATGGGCAGTTTATTATCTCAGTATTGCTGAGGCCTGCTGGCCTCACCACTGGCCCTATGCATGCTACTCCCCACGGTTTGAGCACCCCACTTCTAAATGCGTGCCATCCATCAGGGAGTATGTGGGAACCTGAGCCATCTCCAGGGCTCAGGCTAACTCACCTAGGAGGGGCCCTGCCTCCTGAAAGCATTCAGGAGCTCCAAGGCAGAATCCAGGCTTCATTCCTGCCTCGGTCACTCCCTCTTTGCTCCTTGATCCTTCAGCACCCGAGGACCCCAGCGTCCTTACTCTTCCTCACTCTCACCCCAGGTTCTCTTCCTGCCTGACTGCCCAGGCACCATCCAGGCTTTGCCTCACCCTTTGGACCTGGTGTTATGGGTTGAATTGTGTCCCTGACACTCCAAATTCCTATGTTGAAGACCTAATCTTAACATTTTGGTACCCAAAACGCTAGTGCCTAAGAATGTGACTTCATTAGGAAATAGAGTCATTGCAGATACAGTTAAATTAAGAGGAGGTCACAGTGGAGTAGAGTAGGCCCCTAATCCAATACAACAGGTGACCTTATAAAAGGGACATTTGGACACAGACACACACACAGGGAGCATGCCATGTGAAAATGAAGGCAAGTATCCAGGCAATGCATCTGCCAGCCAAGGAATGCCAAAGATTGCCAGCAGTTAGGAGAGGGGCATGGAACAGATTCTCCCGCACAGCCTTCAGAAGGAAATATGAGTGCCCCACCTCCAAATGCCTGGAACCAACCCTATTAACACATGAATCTCAGACTTCTGACTCTAGAAGGGTGAAACAATAAAATGACCAATATTTAAGACACCCAGTTTGTGGTATTTTGACATGGGGGCCCGATGAAACTAACATACCTGGCCTGGCTTCAGGTTTTGGGAGGCTGAGATGGACAGATCGCTTAAGCCCAGGAGTTCAAGACCAGCCTGGGCAACATGGAGAAACCCCATTTCTACAAAAAAATTAAAAAACTAGCTGGGCGTGGTGGTATATACCTATGGTCCCAGCTACTTGGGAGGCTGAGGTGGGAGGATCACCTGAGCCTGGGATGTCGAGGCTGCAGTGAGTCATGATCACACCAGTGCACTCCACTCTGGGTAACAGTGAGACCCTGACTCAAAAAAAAAAAAAAAAAAAGTCCACTGTAAGGGTTCTTCCACAATGGGCATCTTTCCCCCATGTAAGTCGAGCCCATTGTAGACTCTTGTAAGTGTTTGTTAAATAAACCACCTAAAGATATGTGTCCAAGGGGCTGGGCACGGTGGCTCACACCTGTAATTCTAACACTTTGGGAGGCCGAGGTGGATGGATCACTTAAGACCAAGTGATCAAGGCCATCTTGGTCAACGAGGTGAAAACCCGTCTCTACTAAAAATACAAAAATTAGCTGGGCCTGGGGGCAGGCACCTGTAGTCCCAGCTACTCAGGAGGATGAGGCAGGAGAATTGCTTGAACCCAGGAGATGGAAGTTGCGGTGAGCTGAGATTGAGCCAGCCTTGCCCCAGCCATGCAGACCAGGGCTCCTCAGCTAGTCTCAGCTCTCAGTCCATCTTTACCTTGGCCTTCCCCATTCCAGCTCTGCCCCACTCACCCCCGCTCTGCCCATCTACCCTCCCTTTGTTGCCCCAGGTCTCTTTCCCTGAAACCCCCCAAGTTCTGCTGCTAACAGAGCTGGTGTTGATCGCAGTATTCAAGAGCCACACATTCACTTTCAGAATCCACCTCTCACAAAAGAGTTCACAACCAGTGAATGAGTATTTTAGGTGAAGCCGGAACCTCTTGCCAACCCTTAGGCTTTATGTACACAACAACATGAAGTAGAGTTGAGTATTCTTAGGGTAGATGAACATTGACGGCCACACTGAAAAATCAGATCAGTTTCTTAAGGGAAGGAGGCAATATTTTTTTTCCCAGAAATAAAGCAAAGGGTGTGCTCTCAGCACTCTCCCTGTTTAGAATGTGTGGATATGGCTTTTGTGCCTAGGCCATCTGGTTAACCTACATCTTCCCGTGTTTCTGGGCCATCAATGTAAGAAGTCCCCACCATTATCTACAAAGTATTTTTTGGTAACTGAAATAAGTGAAGTTCATGAGGGAGAAACCTAGGCAACAAGTGAAATAAAAAGGCATGCAACTAGTCTGACCATACCCAAAAAGGAAGTCCCATCACTGGAAACCTCCCAGGATGCTCCAGCAGAGGTACAACTGCCATGTGTCCCTGGTTTCTCAGGGCAGCCACAATTTCAAAGATCTGCTCCCACTGCAGTCCCAGCACTCTGGGAGGCCAAGGCAGGAAGATTGTTTGTGACTAGGTGTTTGAGACCAGCCTGGGCAACATGGTGAAACCCCATCTCTCTAAAAAAAAAAAAAAAAAAAAAAAAAAAAAAAAAAAAAAAGTACAAAAATTTAGCTGAGTATAGTGGCATATGCCTATAGTCCCAGCTACTAGGGAGGCTGAGGTGGGAGGATGGCTTGAGCCCAGAGGTCGAGGCTGCAGTGAGCCATGATCATGGCACTAAACTCCTGGGTGAGTTCAGACTGAGTACAACCATGTCTCGATAAATGAATAAATAAATAAATAAATATTTGTTCCCTTGAACACCCCAAGAATTCTCATACCCATGATTCGTTTTGGGTTCAGAAATATGGTCACCACAGATGCAGAAAACCCCAGCTCACCAGAGGGCACAGAAGAAGGAGGGGCACTAAAGGTGTCAAGGACGACTGGAGAAAGAGCCACCACCTGATGGAGCTGCCAGGTCTGGGGAGGGGAATGATCCCAAAGGCCCACCCCACACCTGCGGGGGAACAGGTCTTCTCCTCCAAACTGCTGAGCAAGTGCCATCTGGTTTCAATGGGCATCACAGGGAAACTTGAAATGGAAGAGAAGTTCCAAATGAACAATCCAGGAAGGCGGCATCCAGAGGACATCATAGTCCCTATTGGCCCCACTCCCTCTGCTGAGGGAGTATGTATGAGTGAGGGAGATCAGTACCCAGGCCTCCGGTCCCTTCTTTCAGCATCAGCCTCCAGGGAGGGTGGAGAGCAGAGGCAGCCGCAGGATGGCGGCCCAGGAGCTGTAGCCTGGTAATGGAACTATGGGTGGGTCACAGGTTCCCCTCCTGGTTGGCCCAGGCTTCAGAGAGCAGTGAGAGGCCTTCTCCCTGGGCAGGTGCCTGCACCTCCCTGGTGCACCCCCACCTGGGCTCCCAGTACCCCTCTGAGTTTTGCAGTTCCAGGAGTCATGACAACATGTGATCTTCGGTCCTAGGACCCACACTAGAAAAGAAAAAGGAAAGGAGGGGAAAGGAAGGGAAGGGGAGGGGAGGGGAGGGGAGGGGAGGGGAGAGGGCACGGTGGCTCACACCTGTAATTCCAGCACTTTGGGAGGCCGAGGTGGGCAAGTCATGAGGTCAGGAGATGGAGACCATCCTAGCTAACACGATGAAACCCTGTCTCTACTAAAAATACAAAAAATTAGCCAGGCGTGGTGGCGGGTACCTGTAGTCCCAGCTACTCGGGAGGCTGAGGCAGGAGAATAGTGTGAACCTGGGAGGCGGAGCTTGCAGTGAGCCAAGATTGCGTCACTGCACTCCAGCCTGGGCGACAGAGCGAGACTCCATCAAGAAAGGAAGAAAGAAAGGAAAGAAAGAAAGAAAATCAAAGTAAACTGATTGAACTGAAAAAAAAAAAAAAAAAAGCCTCACTGCAAGAATTTCATAATACACTCAGAAGTATTAACAGCAGAAGACCAAGCTGAGGAAACAATCTCAGAGCTCAAAGACCAGTTCTTTGGGTTAACTCGGTCAGACAAAAATAAAGGAAAAAAATTTAAGGCCAGGTGCGATGGCTCACGCCTGTAATCTCAGCACTTTGGGAGGTTGAGGCAGGTGGATCACGAGGTCAGGAGTTCAAGACCAGCCTGGCCAAGATGGTGAAACCCTGTCTCTACTAAAAATACAAAAATTAGCCAGGCGTGGTGGCATGTGCCTGTAATCCCAGTTACTCGGGAGGCTGAGGCAGAGAATTGCTGGAACCCTGGAGGCGGAGGTTGCAGTGAGCCGGGATTGCACCACTGTACTCCAGCTGGGGCGACAGAGCAGACTCCATCTCAGAGCCGGGATTGTGCCAGTGAACTCCAGCCTAGGTGACAGAGTGAGACTCCATCTCAGAAAAAAAAGAAAAAAAAAAGAATTTAAACCAACAACAACAACAACAACAATAAAGAGGTAACAGTCAAGAAGGAATGGGAACAACAAAAATATCAACATGTGAATAAATCTAAGTCAAAATGCTGAGAATACAGAACACAAGCATCTAATCTGAGGAGCTAAAAAAAAATCATCATAGAACTAAGGTGCTACAAACAATAGTACACAAGGTGAGAAGGAGTAATTGGAGTATAAGCATTCTAAGAACCTTATATTTTTCCAGAGAAAGCTTTAAAAATCATTGATTTGAAAATAAAGTGAAACATGCATATTAAGATTTCTAAGTTAGCTTCTAAAAGAATAGAAACATAGATATTAAATTTCAAAGGAAAGAAAAAAATGGGACTGGGGCAAAGGTGAAGGGAATCTCAACTCATTTAAAGGGCAAGAAATGGGCAGGGTGCCGTGGCTCACGCCTGTAATCCCGGCATTTTGGGAGGCCAAGGCAGGAGGATCACTTGAGGTCAAGAGTTCAAGACCAGCCTGGCCAACATGGTGAAACTCTGTCTCTACCAAAAATACAAATATTAGCTGGGTGTCATGGTGGGCGCCTATAATCCCAGCTACTCGGAAGGTTGAGGCGCAAGAATCGCTTAAATTCGGGAGGCGTATGTTGCATTGAGCCAAGATCGTACCACTGCACTCCAGCCTGGGTGACAGAGCAAGACTCCATCAAATAAATAAATAAACAAACAAATAAACAAACAAACAAATAAATAAATAAAAGAAGGCAAGAAATGAAGAGAAGATGATCTGCCAATAACCATGTTTAAGTGTTATTCTTAAAAGCAGATATTCATCAACAAATAACTAGACTTTTGGAGGAGAGATTTTTTTTTTACCCCCAGTATTTTTAAATATTTTAATAATATTTTAATTTAGTATTCATATATTATGAAAAAAATAAAGCATAGCTTATTTTTTCCTCCTGCATAGCTTAAAAAATTTTTTTTTCAAGATGTTCCAGCAGGTCAAATGTGGGCAGTATCCGTGTATCACACAAATCACTTCTTGGGAACCATAAAGGTAAAAATGAGTAACCAACCATAATTCGCTGTTTGAATATTATACAACTCTGCCACATACATGCATACACCAAAAATAATCTGCTAAGTACCGGTCTAATAGAATACAGCTGGATAGGGGGCAGTATTGGGAGGCGCTTTATGCAACGAAGACTCCGAAAAATCAACTTCATTGCAAAATGCAATGAAGAAATGAACGCAGCTTTCTCTGTGTTAATGGAATTTGCCAATCGTGGTTACAGACTCGGTTTCCAAAAAAAACACATTTATCTTAATTTTTTCAAGTAAAGGAAACCAAGTGGTCTATGAGGGTTTGGGCCATGGGAGCCTCCCTTACACACACACACACACACACACACACACACACACACACATCACAAGGAGTTCCCCTCCTGCCCTCCCCATGCACTCCCAGGACTCAGCCTCAGGGCAGTTCCTGGTGGTTCTGTGGCTGCCCTGCTTTGGAAGAGCAAGGAAGCATGGAAAGTTTTCTGTGCCTTGATAGTTAATAGGCATTGGTTTGAGCAGGTTCCTCTTAGGAGGGAAATGAAGCCATTGCCTGGGGATATAGAATGCAAAAGGTTTGAAGTGAGAAGGCTCAGAGTGGCCCAAAGAATGGGACAGGAAAGAAAGACAGGGAGAAGAGCAGTAGGGGGTGGAGGGACATGCCTGGATTTCAACAGTGGCCTTTGGATTCATGCAGCCTGTGTGCCCCACCTCTGCCCAAGCCTGCTGACTGCTGACCTTGGAAAAGCAAACCCACAACCATGGGTGGGCATACTAGAAGGCGTGGCATTTCTAAACCGCCACTTTTGCTTGCCAAAGCCCCAGACCTTCAGGTCCGACAGGTGTCACTGACCTGCAACTGCTCTTCCAGCCCTCCAGCAACCCTGACTTTAAAAGTCATGTGACCCCCGGGGCATCTGACCAAGCATTTAAATTTTTCCCTAAAGTTCCTTTCTATACCACAAAACAGCCATTTTCTACAGTCCTCTGAATTTCCCAGGGCTGAGCTGTAAATCTGAGTATCAGAGGAACCAGCAGCCAGCCAATGTCAGGAGCCCAGCAAAGACTGGTCAGCTGGCCGCCAGACTAGGGTTTCAAAGGTCAAAATGATAACGCTCAGCATCCACTGCCCTGCCACCACCCTATCCAAGTCCCAGCTGTCTGGTCATTCACTCTGTCCTGCCAGGCCATGGCAGGACCCATGTGGAGGGGGTCAGGACACCAACCATCTTATGCTGTGGAGATCCCATTTCATACAGATATCCTACAGCCCCTGATGTGTAGAAAGGGGGTGACAAGAACCATCTCTAGTGTAGATGCCACTACATGACAAGGAATCACAACAGAAGATGGAAATGCAGATGCCTGGGCCATCAGGGGAACTCACTGTGGACCTGGCCCTCACAGGAAGAACAGGATCCCTGGAAAGACATTCTAGGGGATGGGCTGTCCAGAGCCCTGGCCAGGTGGTCGATACACCCCATCACAAAAAAATCCCTCCCAGCGAACTTTCCTACAACCACAGAACCTATGAGGGTCTTTGCGGCACCTAACAGGAAATGTTTCCTCCATCCCATGCTCACGGAGCGCCTGCTGTGTGCCAGGTACAGGCAGGGCACTAGGGCTGGAGGATCAGCGCAGGTACTGCCCTCACTGACTGCATTATCTGCTTGGGTGAGAAGTAACTGACAACCTCCATGGCCAGGCAGACTTTCAGAGGCCACCTCATTCTTTCCTTTCACACTGATGAAGGAATGGGAATAGTCTATGGCAGTGTTATGAGAGTCCAAATATCCAGCCCAGCCCCCACCCATGGTCCCCAGTGAGGCCCTGCTCCCCAAGAACTGAAATCACAGACATGCTGGGTCCACGTTCTCCTACAGAGACACTTACACAGCACGGACTAGAGAAGATCCAAAATGACTGATGACTATTTGGTTTGGGGGAGTATTATTTTTTGAGATGGGGTCTCACTCTGTCACCCAGGCTGGAGTGCAGTGGTGCAATCTCAGCTCACTACAACCTCCACTTCCCAGGTTCAAGCAATTCTTGTGCCTCAGCCTCCCGAGTAGGTGAGATTACAGGCATGAGCCATCATGCCTGGCTATTTTTTTTGTATTTTTTTGGTAGAGATGGAGTTTCACCATGTTGGCCAGGCTGGTCTCGAACTCTTGGCCTCAAGTGATCCACCCGCCTCAGCCTCCCAAAGTGCTTGAATTACAGGCAAGAGCCACTGCGCCTGCCCTGGTTTTTAAAAATTTTATGTCTACATGAGGTCATCTCTGAAGGAGTCCCCTTAGAAACTGAATCATAAATTATTTACTTTCTAGGCCTCCAATTTTTTAGAGGGGACTCCACTTTTTGGAGGGGAGGGAGCATCCACTTTGAACCTCACCCTCATGACAGATTCCTTTCTCTGGGAATCAAACCGCCACCAACCCCATGGCCACACTGCCACTTACCATCCAGGTGACCTTAGGCAAGTTACTTCATCTCTGTGCCTCAGCTTCCTCACCAGTGAAATGAGGATAATAACAGTACAGTAGTCTCCCCTTATCCTCAGTTTTGCTTTCCAAGGCTTCAATTATTTGCAGACCACCACAGTCTGAAAATATTAAATGGAAAATTCTGGAAATGAACAATTTGAAAGTTTTTAATTGCATGTTGTTCTGAGTAGCATGACGAAATCTCGAGGCATCTGGATCTGTCCAACCAGAGGCATGAATCATCCCTTTGTCCAAAGGATCCACGCTGTCAATGCTACTTGTCTATTAGTCAGTTAGGAGCCATCTCAATGATCAGATTAATTGTCCTGACGTCGCAGTGCTTGTGTTCAAGTAATTCTTATTTTACTTAATCATGGCCTCAAAGCATAAAAGTAGGGATGCTGGCAATTCAGAAATGCCAAAGAGATGCTGTGAAGTGCTTGCTTGCTTGCTTTCCTTCCTTCATACACACACACACACACACACACACACACATATATTTTTTGAGACAAGGTCTCTGTCATCCAGGCTGGAGTGCCACGGCATCATCATAGCTCACTGCAGCCTCAACCTCCCTGGGCTCAGGTGATTCTCCCACCTCAGCCTCCCAAGTAGCTGGGACTACAGGTGTGCGCCACTAAACCTGGCCAATTTTTGCATTTTTTGTAGAGACAGGGTTTCGCCATGTTGCCCAGGCTGGTTTTGAACTCCTGGGCTCGAGCGATCTGCCCACCTCGGGCTCCCAAAGTGCTGGGATTACAGGCGTGAGCCACCATGCCCAGCTAGTAAAGTGTTTTCTTACGCGAAAAGGTGAAAGTTCTCAATTTAGTAAGGAAAGAAAGAAAAAAAAATAATCCTATACTGAGCTTGCTAAGATCTGCAGTAAGAACGAATTTCTATCCATGACGCTGTCTGTGAAGAAGGAAAGAGAAATTCGTGCATAGTATATATAGGGTTCAGTCCTGTCCTCAGTTTCAGGCACCTACTGGGGGTCTTGGAAAATATACTACTGGATAAGGGGGAACTTTTGGATCCATGTATACTATTTATTGTTAAAATCATTTAAGGTAATGTAGGAAAGGGCTTAGCACCATACCTGGCATAGAGTAAACTGTTTCTAAAGGTTAGTTTACTAAAAATGTATTCAATCCTCCCCCACCCAAAAAAACAAAGGAAAAGCCACCTTCCCTAATGCTTGACATCACTTTGAGCTCAGCCTCCTCCTTTTTCTTATTCCTGCAAACCCTTTGGAAATGGCAGCTATGCCCAACCCTGTTTAACGTCCCGAGATATACCAACTCTCCCCTCCCTGATCCTTTTTCTGGGCCTCTCCAAACCTGCACGTGTCTCAGTCTTCCTCAGCATCAGGCCTGCCTCTGGCCTCTTTCCTTTCTGGTCTCTCCTCCTTTGGGGCCTTGTCTCAAAACCAGGTCCTCAACACTTCTCACTCTCTGAGCTTTCTGCCCCTGTCCTCAGCTCCTCTCCTCCTCCCACGCCCCAAGGGATAAGACAGCCTTTCCAGGGGTTCCATCTGCTCTGTTCTCTCTCCACTAAGTAACAGGGGGTCCCTCAGAGCTCAGGTGCAGGCACTGGCTTTTCTAGAATTAGCACTTAAATTCCCCCTAAGCTCTGGAGTTAGTGTTTTCGCCCAACTCTTGGTATCTCCAATGGGAGGTATGTCCCGAAACGCTCTGAAATCACCATGTCTCTATTGCACCATTTCCCCCGCTGAGAGCCAGTTCCTCTATGGGTGTCACCACTGTCCCTGTTCCCTGCCCCCAAACCCAAGCTTCTGAGTCACCCTCAATTTTCCCCCTCACCTGCTATCTTTCTAGTCTACCAGCTCTCTCAGTTTTTTTTTGTTTTTTGTTTTTTTTTGAGACAGAGTCTTGCTCTGTCGCCCAGGCTAGAGTGCAGTGGCACCATCTTGGCTCACTGCAACCTCTGCCTCCCAGGTTCAAGCGATTCTCCTGCCTCAGCCTCCCAAGTACCTGGGATTACAGGTACCCGCCACTAAGCCCGGTTAATTTTTGTATTTTTAGTAGAGACAGGATTTTACCATGTTGGCCAGGCTGGTCTCGAGCTCCTAACGTGGGTGATCCGCCCACTTTGGCCTCTCAAAGTGCTGGGATTATAGGCTTGAGCCACTGCACAGGCCCCTCTCTGCTTTATCACCAGTGCAAATTGTCAGAACACCCTTTTCCAAATTTAAACACTTAACTGACTTCCTAAATGAAAGTCATAACGGCCGGGCGCGGTGGCTCAAGCCTGTAATCCCAGCACTTTGGGAGGCCGAGGCGGGCGGATCACGAGGTCAGGAGATCGAGACCATCCTGGCTAACACAATGAAACCCTGTCTCCACTAAAAATACAAAAAAATTAGCCGGGCGTGGTGGCGGCGCCTGTAGTCCCAGCTAAGCGGGAGGCTGAGGCAGGAGAATGGCGGGAACCCAGGAGGCGGAGCTTGCAGTGAGCCGAGATCGCACCACTGCACTCCAGCCTGGGCGACAGAGCAAGACTCCGCCTCAAAAAAAAAAAAAAAAAAGAAAGTCATAACATACACAATTCTCACAAAGGCTTCAGTTTTGTATGTAAACAGAAGGGAGGAGGTCAGAACAAATGGCTTTCTCCACAATCTGTTCTCAGTTTTGCCATGGGCCTGGCGGTTGGTTCTTATGCACACAGTCTCATCTAATCCTTACAAGGCAGGTTAAGTTCTTATAGATGATGGAAGGCCAAGGTAAAGGATGAGGGCGGTAACAGAATCGGGCTGTGTCTTTCTTTTTTCTTTCCACTGCACTCCAAGCTGAAATGACAGCAACAGATGGTCTGGTGGAACCTAAGAAGCTCTGCAGCACCGGGGAAATTAAAAACACATACACACTCTGAGAAATCCAGAGAGAGAGAGAGAGAGACAGACAGACAGACAGCAGAGAGAGCATACGCATGTGTGTGGCCCTGGGGCAGGTCAAGACCTGAATTATTTGGGGTATCTCCAAAGCCTCTTCAGACAGTACACCTGCCTCCTGAAAACCAGACACACCAACATTGAGGAGACTTATGCAGACAGAGCACAGCTCCCAGGGGGATGTTGTGTGCCTTCTCGCTGTGTTTCAGCACTAGAGCTCAGTGGAACCTGGGATACAGCCTTACCTGCAAGCCTAATTCTTAGTTTCCTGCTTCCTTGCTACAGGAAATCAGATTCCCAAGTAGACATGATTTGCTCAAGCCCTTTTTGGAAAGAGGCTACCAAAGTTCAGGCAATGGTTCAGCTATGCAAAACTCCAATCCATTAGGATCTAGTACATGTGGAAATTATTAATGTGCAACTGCTGTGTGTCATCTTGGCCATCAGCGACCATCAAAGCCACAGCAAAAGTTGAAAGAAATAACAGGAAAATCCTTAAACCGTTTTAAGCCAACTATACTTTTCCAGAAGATGAAATTACCATTACTTTTCCCATTAAAAGGTAAGGAGACTGGGTAGAGTAAGACAGATCTCTAAAGCAATCCTTGGAAGGAACCCTCGGACTCATGAAATCACTCACAGGCCTAGGGGCAGGCAGGAGCATCTGGGAGCACCTCGGTGTAATACTGCTCTACAATAAACCCCTAAGTGGGCAAAACCTCCTCCATTTTGTAGATGAGAAAGATGAGATTCAAAGAGCAAATCACTTTTTTTCCTTGCCCTAGTTCTCCAACGTGTAAACTGGAAACAGTACTTGCCATCCACAACCATGAAACCCAACTTTCTAGAAAGAAGCACAGAGAAAACAATCAAAAAACAAATAGTATCTCCCCTTCCAAAACGAAAGACAAAAAACCTTTCTCGGCAGGGCATGGTGGCTCACGCCCATAATCCCAGCACTTTGTGAGGCCTAGGTGGGTGGGTCACTTGAGGTCACAAGTTTGAAATCAGCCTGGCCAACATGGTGAAACCCCATCTCCACTAAAAATACAAAAATTAGCCGGGCATGGTGGCGAGCGCCTGTAGTCGCAGCTACTGGAGGGGCTGAGGCAGGAGAATTGCTTGAACCCAGGAGGGGGTAGGGGTGGGCCGGAGGTTTTAGTGAGATGAGATTGTGCCTTTGCACTCCAACCTGGGTGACAGAGACTCTGTCTCAAAACAAACACACAAATAAACAAGCAAAAAACCCTTTCTCAATCTCTAGGCCAACTAAAACGTCCACAAAAAATGTAACTAATCCATACAATTGGCTAATAGCTACCTTCCCTCCTTAACTCACCTAAAATCAGGAGAAAAGCAACTCAAAGTCACAGCTGTTAGAGCAAGTCATAAAAGAGCGTAATTCGCCGCTGAAGTTGCCTTCCAAGAAAAGGCAGAGGAGCCTTTATGAGATTTTTTGTTCCCTTACCAAGACGTGTGGCGGGAGAAGGTGGCCAGTATGCGGCTGAGCTGCTGCTGGGGCGGGCGGGCCACCTGAGGCCAGGGCGCCTAATGGGTCGGACTGGACGTGTAGGGGGCGGGAGCAGCCGGTCACCGCGCCCTCCTTCCCTCGGAAACGGGTCCCACTCCCACAACCGGTCCTGCCACGTGTCCCCACAAGGAGAAGGGAAGGAGCAGGAGGGAAAGAGGCACTTTCTCAGCATCCAAGGGCCCTACTCTTGCTCCTATCCCAGCATTTCAGGGGCTGGTGGGCTTTGGGGTGTTTTATTTCACGTGCTTTCAGATTCAGATGGTGCACCCGCTCTGCCTGGTTTTCTGGAGAGACGGGCCAAGCATGGCACCCCCTGGGGCCCGGGAAGCGACAGGCTCGGGGACGCGCGCGCTCCAGGTCCAGAACTGGCACGAAGCCCGGGCTCCTGCGACCCCGACCCACTCCAATTCCCCGCCCCCAACCACAGCCGAGGCGTCCCGGCCCAGGGAGGGTGGCGGGGGCGGAAGGGCGCTAGCAGTAACCAGAGGTGCCATAAAGAATTCTCCCCCACTGTGCGGTTCCCATTTCACAGACAAGACAGCGGAGGCCCTGGGAAGGCCGGGCCTTGCCCACGCTGCCGCGCCTGGGAAGCAAGCCCAGGTCAGTCCCTGCGCGCGGTGTCGCTGGGGGACCTCCGGGACAAGCCGTGACCGAGGCCGGGGCGCGCGTGGAATTGATGCTGGCAGTGCCTCTTCTGGCTCCCCCGAGCATTTCTTCCCCCTTTTTCCCGGAAGGGACTGAAACCCTCCCGAGGGTGAGTGCGGGAGCCCCGCCGGCCCCGCTCTAGACGTCCAGGAGCCCCGCCCGCCGGCCCGCGGCTGCAGTTCAGTCCCGGGGCAACAACAGGTGCGCGGCTCGCGGCACCCTGGCGCCGGCTAAGGGGAAAGTTTCCCTGGCCGCTGCGCGCTGTTTACGGGATCCTCTAGCAGCGCGGGGGCCCAGGTTTCGGGCAGGCTGAGCCATTGAAACCCGAGACGCGGGGAGGAGCTGTTGCGGCGCGCGGGGAGGGAGGCGGACTGCCCTGGGCCGGGCCAGAGCGGCTCCCCTTACCTGCAGCTTCGCGGGCGGCTTCAGCCTCCATCCTCGGGCTCGGGTGGCACCGCGCCCCGCCCCGGAGGCTGTCCCTGTGCCCCTCGCGTCCTCCTCCCTCTCCCATTCCTCCCCCGGGGCTGCCCCCGCTCCCCGCTCCCCGCTCCCTCCTCCTCCCCCAGGGTCACCACCGAACAGTCTTCCCTGCTACCAACCCCTGGCTCCCCCGACAGTTTGCAAGGAGCGTTGGCTCCACCTTCCCACCTGATTCGCCGCCCCCAGGAGAATTTACTATTTCTCTTTCATTGTGGGGAGAAAAAACCGTTAACGCCCCCACCCCCCACTCACACGCACACCCTCGCCAGTGCCCCGGGCCTGAACGGGCACATCTCAATCCCTTCCCACGCCCCGTCACACTTCTATTATTTCTGTTTCTTTGGAAAGAATCATTTGCGTTAACCCTTTTTGAAAATGTTCAAGTTTCACTCCAGTAAGCTTACTAGAAGGAAGGAGGAGGAGAGGGAGGAGAGAGAGGAGGAGGACGAGGAGGAGGACGAGGAGGAGGAGGAGGCGGCGGCGGCGGCAGCTTTGGCAGCGGCTTTGGCGGCTGCGGCTTTGGCGGCGGCTTTTGAGAAGGCTGTGGCGGCGGCGGTTTTGGCGGCTTTGGCGACTTTGGTGGCGGCTTTGGCGGTGAAAATTTAGACAGTTGAAAAATAGGCGGCGGCGGCGAAAATTTACACAGTTGAAAAATAGGCCAAAGCACACTGAACCTACAGGACATCCAGTAATCTTTTCTGCCCATTTCAAAGTCTTTCCCCTGTCCTCACCCAACTATTATAAGACCGCTTTTGCTGATACCTAACAATGTTATTTAGTAAATGTTCAGCTAGTATTCATTTGAAATAGAAATATACAACAGCAGGTAATTTTTCCCCCTGTATTTCTTCTTGGCCTGTTTCAGGGTGTTATCCAAGGGGAGGTGGAATGCAGTGGTGGTTTTAAAATGCCAGAAGCCTAGGAACCCAAAGGCCTCAGCAGGCTGGCACCTCCCCACCCCCGCCGGCGGCTCTTAGAGGCCGAAAGATTGAGGGTCGTGATCAACTCACTATACCACTGGAAGCCACGTGAGTAAGCAGCAAACTGTTTCTCATGAGAGTAGGGTGCTGGCAAACTGACAAACTGTGTCTGCCGCCCAGAAGGGCTGCTGAGGGCAGTCATGACCCAGGCGCAAGTGTTTTTATGATTAGACATAATTGAAGCCTGTTAGTAATGGGAAATGGTGATCAATTAAGCAGCTGACCAATCTTATCGCCTCCTCCCTGCTCATTGTCCCAATAAATACGAAGGGCTGTGGAAGCTCGGGGGGCTGCCTTTGCCAACTAGAAGCGGGACGCTCCCTTCTTCTTCCGCGTTTCCACTTCCTTTAAAACAGTTTCTTTTTTCTGTCTCTTTCTTTCTTTCTTTCTTTCTTTCTTTCTTTCTTTCTTTCTTTCTTTCTTTCTTTCTTTCTTTCTTTCTTTTTCTCTCTCTCTCTCTTTCTTTCTCTCTCTTTCTTTCTTTCTTTCTTTCTTTCTTTCTTTCTTTCTTTCTTTCTTTCTTTCTTTCTTTCTTTCTTTCTTTCTTTCTTTCTTTCTTTCTTTCTTTCTTTCTTTCTTTCTTCTCCCCTTCCCTTCCCTTCCCTTCCCTTCCCTCCCCTCCCCTCCCCTTCCCTTCCCTTCCCTTCTTCCCTTCCTTCCTTTATCATTTCTACGTTTGTGCCTTCGTTCAGTCTTGTAATGACGGTCTCAAGTAGTAACAGTAGTAACTGTCATAGTTATGGTCTCAAGCAGTACTTGTGGCAGTCAGCCACAGGCACACAGGACTAAAGGTTCATTAATGTCTGCTGTAAAAATGTAAAATATATTGCTTCAATGTATGAAGAAGTATATATTTTTTGGTGTACATTTTTTTACATTTTTAAAAGCTCTCTTGTTTTTAAAAAATTACACGTATGGGGCCGGGCGCCATGGCTCACGCCTGTAATTCCAGCACTTTGGGAGGCCGAGGCGGGTGGATCACCAGGTCAGAGATCGAGACCATCCTGGCTAACACGGTCAGTCAGGAGATAAGAGACCATCCTGGCTAACACGGTGAAACCCCATGTCTACTAAAAATACAAAAAAATTAGCTGGGAGTGCTGGTGGGCCGAGAACACGCCACTGCACTGCAGCCTGGGGGACAGAGCAAGACTCTGTCTCAAAAAAAAAAAAAAAAAAAATTACGTGTATAGTGCCTGAACAGTTCCTTTAAAATATGTGTGTGTGCGTGTATACAGTATATATACAGACTAATGAACTGAAAATTCCCTGCTGCTTATTCAACTCCTATTTCCAAAGTCAGTATTAGTCAAATACCTCCTCTTTTCCTTTTAGTTTCTGAGTTTTGTGTCTCGCATGAGTAATTTGAAACTACTCCAAAACTAGAAAATAATTCTTCTAAATTTACTTCTAGCATTCTTACTGTCTTGATTTTCAGATTTGAATTTTAATCCAATCAGAATTTACTGACCTATATGGCACAAGGAATGGATCTGGCTATATATTCTGGTTCCCACAGCATTAAATGGTATATTCTTTCTGCTACTAATTTTTGAATTATCTCTTTAACTGTATATTAAATTCTCATTTACATTCTAGCTATTTTATTGACAGTTTTCCTATTTCTACAACAATATTGCACTATTTTAATTACCCTAACTTTTAGCATATATTTGGATATCTGGGAAGGCAAGCCAGTTACATCTAGTCTTTAACATCGGTTTGCATTAACATTTTAAAAGTTTTGAATCTTCCCATTATAGAACATAGCATCCTTTGGTTTATTCGGGTCTTCTATGTTTTTTTTTCTAAAGTCCCACCATTTTCTTTCTTTCTTTCTTTCTTTTTTTTGAGACAGAGTTTCACTTTTGTTGTGCAGGCTGGAGTGCAATGGTGCGATCTCGGCTCACTGCAACCTCCGCCTCCTGGGTTCAAGCGATTCTCCTGCCTCAACCTCCCAAGTAGCTGGGATTACAGGCACGAACCACTGCACCTGGCTAATTTTTGTATTTTTAGTAGAGAACAGGGTTTCACCATGTTGGCCAGGCTTGTCTAGAACTCCTGACCTCAGGTGATCCACCTGCCTTGGCCTCCCAAAGTGCTGGGATTACTGGCATGAGCCACCATACCCCGCCAGTTCCACAGTCTTCCCCAAAGGGATCTCATACATTTCTGTTTGAAGGGTATTGTGGATGGGCTCTTTCTTTTCTCTAATTACGTTAGAGTTAGTTATTGCTGATATATAAGAAAACTCTTAGACCCTGAGAGGTGGCTCCTACCTATAATCCCAATACTTTGGGAGGCCAAGGCAGGAGGATCGTTTGAGGCCAAGAGTTCAAGACCAGCCTGGGCAACATAGCAAGACTCCATCTCTACAAAAAAGAAAAAATTAAAAAATTAACTGAGCATGGTGGCACACACCTGTGGTCCCAGCTACACAGAAGGCTGAGATGGGAGGATCTCTTGAGCCCAGGAGTTTGAGGATGCAGTGAGCTCTGATAGTGCCACTGTACTCCAACTCCAGCCTGTGTGTCGTCAGAGAGAGACACTATCTCTTTAAAAAGAGAAAGCTATTAGCTTCAGTATATACCAGTCTCATATCCAACCTTTTTAAAGAGGTCCAGTAATTTTTAAAAATCAGTGATCATAAATATTGAATTGTCTATAAGTTGGATCTCTAAGCCTTTCTCAAACCTACTCAGCCCCTTAGCACTCACTTCTGACACAAAAATTACCCTTGACCCCAATCAAGGAAAAAAGAAAAATGCCTCTTATGTGTGTATACTGGAAAATAGGGGCCCCTGGAAGGCCTGGAGCATGTTTTAATATGGCCCCCTCCTTCCATTCCAAGAGGCTATTAAGCTCTCTGCTGCACCCTCCATCTGGCCTCATTCGTCTACACAAGGATTTCCTCAGTGTTAAGAACACAAATGTTCCAGTCATTCCTAAGATATTTGTGAAATTTGAAAGAAAAATCCAGTATTTAAACAATAGGACTAACAAGCTACTGGATTTTAACAAGTAGAAAACTTCCTTTTGCAACAGTTGTTACTTTGTAGTCAAGGAGCTGTAGTCCCTAAAAAAAAAAAAGTGATCAAGACTTAGCAAAAATCTAAGGGAAAAATATAAGAAGAAAAATAAAGACAAATCCTTCTCTTACAAAATGTAACAGAAATATCACCTTGTGATATATCATAGAAAACTGCCAGGAATTGTATTGTATTGTATTGTACTGTACTTTTTGAGACAGAGTCTTGCTCTGTTGCCCAGGCTGGAGTGCCATGGTGCGATCTTGGCTCACAGCAAGCTCTGCCTCCCGGGTTCACGCCATTCTCCTGCCTCAGCTGCCCAGTTTGCTGGGACTATAGGCACCTGCCACCATGCCTGGCTAATTTTTTGTATTTTCAGTAGAGATGGGGTTTCACCATGTTAGCCAGGATGGTCTCAATCTCCTGACCTTGTGATCTGCCCACCTTGGCCTCCCAAAGTGCTGGGATTACAGGCGTGAGCCACTGTGCCCGGCCAGGAATTTTATTTTTAATTTAATTTAATTTAATTTAATTTTTTTTTCTTGAGATGGAGTCTAGCTCTGTCGCTCAGGCTGGAGTGCAGTGGTGCTATCTCGGCTTACTGCAGCCTCTGCCTCTCTGGTTCAAGCGATTCGCCTGCCTCAGCCTCCCAGGTAGTTGGGACTACAGGTGCGTGCCACTACACCCAGCTAATTTTTGTATTTTAAATAGAGATGGGGTTTCATGATGTTGGCCAGGCTGGTCTCGAACTCCTGACCTCAAGTGATCTGCCTGCCTCAGCCTCCCAAAGTGCTGGGATTATAGGCACGAACCACCGCACCTGGTCCTGCCAGGAATTTTAAAACATCCATTCTCAAAACTATTAATTCAGAATTCACAGGTGAGGTTGTAAATTCCAGTATCTTCAATATCAGTTTCCCATGGGATGTTGAAGATTATCCTAGCATACCAATTTCTTGATGGTTTTAAAACCATTTGAAATGGTTGTTTCAGAAAGTTATAAAAGTCTCATCTTTTTCATTTTTAGTTTTTATTTTTTTCATTTTTAGAGACAGGGTCTTGCCCTCCCATTCAGGCTGGAGTGGAGAGATCATAGCTCACTGCAGCCTTGACCTCCCAGGCTCAAGCGATCTTCTCTCAACAGCTGGGAGAAGCTCCTATTGTAGCTGGGAATACAGGAGCATGCCCCCATACCTCGCCTCAAGTTTTTAATTTTATTGATTGATTCATTGATTGAGATGGAGTCTCACTCTGTCACCCAGGCTGGAGTGCAATGGCACGATCTTGGCTCACTGCAACGTCTGCCTCCTGGGCTCAAGCGATTTTCCTTCCTCAGCCTCCTGAGTAGCTGGGACTATAGGCACCTGCCACCACACCTGCCTATTTTTTGTATTTTTTGTAGAGATGGGGTTTCACCATGTTGGCCAGGTTGGTCTTGAACTCCTGACTTCAAGTGATCCGCCTGCCTCAACTCAGCCTTCCAAAGTGCCGGGATTACAGGCATGAGCCACTGCACCCAGCCTCAAGTTTTTAATTTTAAAAGAAGTAAATGGTGTAAGCATTTGAGAAGCATGCTTTAGTATAAAGTTTAAAAACATGAATGTACAGTGTCCAATACCTCCAAGAAGATGAATTAGAGCTTCAGGTTCCTAACCTACCTGGGCACAGCAGCCAGATCCCACCTTGAACAATCAGCACATTCACATCCCGGTTGGAGTGCTGGGGGGTGGGAGAAAGTTCTTACCAAATTTTTAACAAATTAATTGTACCAGGAAAAAATTGTTTGTAAATTTTTTTTTGTAAAAAATTAATTGTACTAACTGCTTCTGTTAATTCCTAGTACACATCATAAATAGTATAATTTTGAAAACAAAAATGTTGGCCATGTCTCTTCAGAATGCTCTTCTAACAATGGATGAACTTAACAAAAAAGGGAAAGCAATGAGTTTTTTGATGAAATATTCAGAATCACTTTTAGTTCTTGTTTCCATTTTAATTATAATCTATTTACTCATTTAACTGAATATTTGTTAGTTGTATACCATAAGGTCACCATATCAGCAGCCATATCATGTGCCCTATAAGAGAAATATTCAAGTGAAAGATTTTGCAAATGACAGCTCACAGCCCTAATGTAGCCATTGCCTGTTTTTGTACAGCCTGAGAGATAAGAATAGTTTCTACACTTGTAAATAGCTGAAAAAATCCAAAGACACAAAATCCATGACACATTGGCATTAAATTCAAAATTCAGCATCCATAAATAATAATTGGAATGCAGTCATACCCATTTACTTACATATTATCTATTGCTGCTTTCACGCCACAACAGCCAAGTTGCAACTGGCCCACATAGCCTACAGCGTGGGCCAGGTGTAGTGGCTCACGCCTGTAATACCAGCACTTTAGGAGGCTAAGGCAAGCAGATCACTTGAGGTTAGGAGTTTGAGACCAGCCTGGCCAACATGGTGAAATTCTGTCTCTACTAAAATTAGCCGGGTGTGGTGGTGCACACCTGTAATCCCAGCTACTCAGGAGGCTGAGGCATGAGAATTGCTTGAACCGGGAGGCGGAGGTTGCGGTGAACCGAGACTGCACCACTGCACTCCAGCTTGGGCCACAGAGTGAGACCTTGTCTCAAAAAAAAAAAAAAAAAAAAAAAGCAAAAGCCCACTACATTTATTCATTTATTTTCTGGCCCTTTTCAGAAATCGTGTGCTGGCTGGCCCCTGCTGGGGTACAAAGCTGCAGAGGCAGAGGTGTAGGGGAGGGTGAGTTCTGAACGCTGCCTTGGTAGAGTGATATTATTGGAGGATCCCGTAGTGCTTTGACAAGAAGCAATTTGGCCATGGGTTGTGTTTTACAGTAGAGCTAAGTCGCTTATCTGGAAACAGTGATGTTAGACATAGAGAAAGACTTACGTTATCATTATTTTGGAAATCACAAGTGCTTCTTGCTGATTGATTTATTTTCTCCCCACCTCCCAAAGGATTTTGACCAGTTTAAATTTCATTTATGTCAAGTGTACAAAACGTGTTGTTAGAGCTGTTTGTGTCAGTGACAGTAAACAAACCCCTTTAATCATTTTTCTTGCTAGAGCAGGAAGTTACCACTTGCCAATGAGAAATTTAAAACAAATCCCACAGTTCTGAGTTTAGTTCAGCATGTGAAATAGTTTAGGTCTTGGGATCTTGTAATCTTGGCAACTCCCATTTGCTGTCCCTGGTGAGAACACCTGTGTACTGTTGCTTACTTTTCGGTTCACTAAGAGGGTTGCACCTTGCCCTGTTAATCCTAGAGTCAAATCTGATTACAAACATTTTCCTCTCGGGAATCCAGCTTGTAAGGAAGATCACTGTGCTTTCTGTTAAATAAAACAGCTCCATTTAGTTCCCTTATTCGTTCTCAGGCTTACTGTATTTCATCGGCCTGAAGACTGTGTTTGACATCAATTATTAGAGACCATTTGTTTTTACAATGGAAAAAGAAAGAAAAGTGCAGATGTTGAACCTCAAAATCCATACTTTTTGGAGCTATTTTCATTCCAGAATGTAGGACTATGCTGGGAGTTTCTTGTGTGGGGAGAGGGGAGGTGAATGAATACACAAATAGACATATCGCTGTGACTAAGTAAAATATTTTATATCTGTTGTTTTCTTTTTCTATTAATTTCAAAATTAGAGAAAGTTTCAGAACAGAAAAATAATAAGTGAATTACAGGAAAGTGAAAACTCCAGGACACATTCCGGTTTAGTTAAAATAAGAGTAGCTCATGTCAAATCAAAAAAATAGTAATGATGAAAATTTCAGCTTTGTTATCAGAAAAGTAGTATGGTTAAAGACGGGCAGTCTTAGCACTTAGGGAGTCTGCTTAAACACAAGTTCCCATTCCCAGACCTCATCGGTGAATGTTGATAGTAGAGTTGGACCCTAGCAGCAACCAACTTCACAAATATGGGCATTTCTGACTGGGCATGGTGGCTCATGTCTGTAATCACAGCACTTTGGGACGCTGAGGCAGGTGGATCACGAGGTCAGGAGTTCAAGACCAGCCTGGCCAAGATGGTCAAACCCTGTCTCTACTAAAAATACAAAAAAATAGCCAGGAGTGGTAGCAGGTGCCTATAACCCCAGCTACTCGGGAGGCTGAGGCAGAGAATTGCTTGAACCTGGGAGGCAGAGGTTGCAGTGAGCCAAGATCACGCCACTGCACTCCAGCCTGGGCAACAGAGGTAGACTACATCTCAAAAACAAACAAACAAAAACACCAAATGTGGGCATTTCTTAATGGCCCAATCTCTTCCTTTAACAGCGCAGGGGAAGCCAAGCCCCCATGATGGAACTAGGTAAGTGACAGGAGCCAGGAGAGCTGCTCACCAGAGGAGGTTGAGACCAAGTCCACAAGTGCCTCAGGGAATGTGAGAAACTGGGTAACTTCTGTGAAATAAGGCAAGTCCAAAGTCCTCTGCATCCCACTCAACACAAGGTGGGCCCCAGCTTCTCAGGGCAGGGAGTGGGAGACCAATGGGAGCAAATGGCACTTCCCACCTGTTCTTGGCTGTAAAAAAGCCTGCAGCCCACACCAGGAGCCAATTAAAGGGAACTGAGCCTGGTTCAGAATCCCAGAAAGCCATCAAGTGGGGTCTAATCCCTGGAGGTGATCCCAATTAAAAGGGAGCGCTTTATATCAGGAGGACAATTCAGAAGATGCAGCTACGTGGTCCTGCTGTCACACTGAGCTTTCTAGAGGCCGCACGGTGCTTGAGAGGCTCTGCCTGCTTTCCTGAAGGGAGCTTCTCCTACCCAGGCCTAGATGGGAACAGAGAATTATGGCTCTTCTTCCTCTTACTATATAGCTTTTGAAAAATAGTATTTTTACTTAAGAAAAAAAAAATTTTAAGAATATTTTTAGAGACAGGGTATCGCTTTGTCACCCAGGGTGGGGTGCAGAGGTGCAGTCATGCTTGACTGGGCTCAAGTGATCCTCCCGCCTCAGCCTCCCAAGTAGCCAGGACTACGGGCACACACCACTTTTTAAAAAATTTAATTGACGCAGTCTTGCCATGTTGCCTAGGTTGATCTTGAACTTCTGGCTTCAAGCTATCCTCCCACCTTGGCCTCTCAAAACGCTGAAATTAAAGGCATGAGCCAGTGTACCTGGCCAAAAGTTTGTTCTGTTTTGTTTTGTTTTTTAATAGTATTCTCTGAAAGATCAAGATGTTGCATAACAGCTTCTTCAGTAGAGGGGATAGCCCCAAATGTTAGTTTTTTCAGTTATTCTGACACAAAAAGAGGAGGACTGTCTGCAGAGCCAAGTGGCATGCCACGGCTGTGCCTCACTGTCAGTGGCACATTTAAGGAGTCCAGCAGAGTGTCAAGCAAGCACTTTTCGCAGGCAGAAGGCAGGGTGGTGAGTGCAGAGCTACCAAGCCTGCACAGACACTAACTAGGTGGCAAGCCTCTGTCCCTCAGGGCTGATGAAGCTGGGGACAGTGCCTGGGGCACAGAAAGAATCCATACATGATCCGGTGCTGTGATCCTTGTTTCCCAAAACAGGAAACCTGAGCACAGAGGTTAACTTCCCTGAGGACCCACAGCAGCAGAGATTTCAATCAATATTTTAAAGGCAGGCGCCGTAAGATTCATCTATGGTTTTGTTTTCTTTCTTTTTCTTTTCTTCTTCTTTTTTTTTTTTTCTTCTGCTCACATGTAACGTATTTTGTGGAATGAGTTTCCAGAGCAATCAAATTTTACCAAATCACAATGGCCAAACACAACGAGGGGCTCTGGCAGGGAGCGGGGATTACTAAAGAGGAAAAAATAAGATCTAAATAAACGACTTGTAGGGTAGCCCACAGTGCCCAGGACGGTACCCCTTTGAGCACGTTCTACCCGTCCCAGACACCCCTCCATCCCGGGCAAACCGGGACAGCTGGTGGCCAAACCCTTAGCTCATCTTTGAACCATCCTGAACAACAAACTGACCCACGCCCAAATGTCTAGAAAGTCCCTGCTGGCGCTCCGACCCGCTGTCCCGAGCTGGATCGTTCTGCTTTGAAGGGGCATCGCCTTAACACTCTCCCCCAGATCCTTGGCCTTTCGGGGCCCAGAACGCTACGGAAGCCCGGCGGCCAGGAGGCGTTGGGCTCCCGCTCCATAGCGGCTCCCCTCCCCAGGCCAGCACGCGGCCAGGCGGAGGAAACGCCGGAGCTCAGAGAGCACAGAGCCCGGCCATTGGGCAGCCGCCTGACCCAGGAAGCACAGAGCGAGCTCCCACTTCGTCTTCATGGATTCCCAGCCCAGCTGCGTGGTGGTGACTGGTAAGACTATATAATTTTTTTCTCTCCTATTTGTTGCTGCTTTTAGCCTGGCCTTGGAATGCGCACTGGCTTGATCCTGGGTCTTAAACAGTTCCCTGAGGGGAAAAAAGAGTGGCAACTGGTGGTGCTGCTAATTCCAGATGGAAACGAACTTCCTGCTGTGCCCCATTAATAAACAATCAGGAACACAGGCATTTCTGCTTCTGTGGCTCATTCGCTTCAAATAACTCTTGAGTGGCACGCACGAAGGTGCCGCTGGTGGCTTAGGCTCCGACCTTGCCTTTCAACCCAGCAGGGAGGAAGCTGAGGCTGGTACCTGCTTTCCCTGAGTGGGGCCTGAGGCAAGTGAGGTATCCCTTGGGGGTGCAGGCTCATAGCAAGGAAGAGGAATCTGTAGGCCCAGAAGCCACAGGGCCCTCACAAGGCTTGCAAGCCCCTCTACAACGGCCACCCGCAAAAGAACACACAGGCCCCGCTCCCAGAGTGAGAGCTTCCATTTCTCAGGGAGCTCTGAAGCACCCTCTCAGAGCCATTAGCTGGAGACCCTGAGCCCCAGAAGGTCGACTTGGAAGGAATGGTG
Organism: Macaca nemestrina; assembly: GCF_043159975.1. Lineage (NCBI taxonomy): Eukaryota > Metazoa > Chordata > Mammalia > Primates > Cercopithecidae > Macaca > Macaca nemestrina. The sequence continues at coordinate 92,309,381 of NC_092131.1, forward strand.
GCTGCTCACTTCTGCAAACACCAGTGCATCCAAAGTCACCCCCACCCACATGTGCCTCACCAAGTCAGCATCCCAGCGGGACCCTGGGGGTCTGATCTTCACAAAGCTCTTTATTTTTATTTTTATTAATTTTTTTTTTTTTTGAGACAGAGTCTCACTCTATCACTAGGCTGGAGTGCAGTGGCCCAATCTCGGCTCACTGCAACCTCCGCCTCCCAGGTTCAAGTGATTCTCCTGCCTCAGCCTCCCAAGTAGCTGGGACCACAGGCACCCATCACCACGCCCGGCTAATTTTTGTATTTTTAGTAGAGATGGGTTTTCACCATATTGGCCAGGATGGTTTCGATCTCTTGACCTCGTGATCTGCCCACCTCAGCCTCCCAAAGTGCTGGGACTACAGGCATGAGCCACCACGCCTGGCCCTATTTTTATTTTTGTATTTTTAATTTTTCTGAGACGGTCTCCCTCTGTTGTCCAGGCTGGAGTGCAGTGACTCAGTCATAGCTCACCGCAGCCTCAAACTCCTGGGCTCAAGTAATCCTCCCACCTCAGCCTCTGGAGTAGCTGGGACAACAGGCACTCACCACCACATCCCACAATGTATTTTTAGTTTTTAGTAGAAACAGGGTTTTCCTGTATTCCCCAGACTGATGTCTTAACTCCCTGGCTGAAGTGATCCTCCCGCCTTGGCCTCCCAAAATGCTGGAATTATAGGCATGAGCCATCGTGTCCAGACTTCATTTTTAGTTAGACACATTTGGCCAGTTTTAAGTTTTCTGAATTGTGTTGGATGAAGAGACAGGGTTTCCTGGATGAATGGGAAATTGAAAGTTGTGTCGCTTAATTTTTTCAGACTATAATTCAAACTCCTGTTGACTTTCTGAGAAAAAGAAAGTTATTTGGGAAACCTTTAACTCCCTTGCTCTTATTTGTGTTATTTTGGTTCTGGAGATTGAATGGTTCAAATTACTCTTGAATTCCTAAGGAAACTGTACTCCTCTACATGCAGTGCTTGTCATGAATGAAATACGGACATTGAAGCACCATCTTAGAACCACACTGACCCCTGCCTTTGTCTTGTCAGCCTGTGGTTTGCTGGCAAACTGGAGATTGTTTGATGAAGTAGCTGATAATCAGCCGCGATTTGAGAATGCCCGCTGGATTCCAGAGCATGGCCTTCCTGTGTTAGAAATGCTTTGAGCTGCCAGGGGCAGTCTCTTCATTTAATTGGATTTGCTTCGTGTGTAAATCTCACCAAGACAATTGGCATGTAGACAGATGGTGGGAGAACCAGGGCTCTGATAAATTGCTTCGAGATCAAGGTGTTCAGACTGGCACCAACAATAACAAGAGTGAGAAAGCATGCATCCCTCCCATGGGCCTCTCAGAATTCTAAGAGATTTCTCCTGCTCCTTTTGCAAGTTCCACTGGGGGGCCGACAAGTTTAAAGTGAGGTTTGACCCTGCAACATAAAAGCTTCAAACCTTCACTTGCAGAGTTGATTTTTCTAATTTAAAACAGATAAGAGATGTCTTATTTGCTGATAAAAATATGATTCTAAAGCAGGATGTGATTTTTGTGTGTTACTGCATTTTTATTATCCCAGGAGGTACCTGGCTTCTCAGTGCTTTTTTTTCTTAATCTCACCATTTTCTATAACTGCTTTTTTTTTTTTTTTTTTTCTGGCTGTTTCCAGAGGCAGCTGAAGTCTTATTTATTCTAAAGGATTTGGCCAAATCAGAGGACACCATGGGCTTTTTGGGACATCCTGTCCAAAACTTTTTCATTCCCTGAGAACGTTTTTACCCCCTCGTGAGTCAACCCTGTTTGTGGGTCCAGACCCCGCTGTTCAGGAATTGCAAAGGCATAATTCAAGTTTCTCTCCAGAACTGGTTCCTACTGTAAAGGCCTGAGGTCCAGGGAGCTAGGTTTTCAGAGACTGACATTTAATCACAGCCCTTTCCTCATCTAAGAGTTTGAATGAATTGAGAAATGTGTCACAGGAATCAGAGATGGAACAAAACCTCAGCTGTGCTCCAGGATAAAGCTGAGTTAGAGAATTCCACTTGTACCTGCAGCCCACCTAATTGAGCACCCCACTCCGTCACAGGCATATCTGGCACTGGCTAGTCTCCCACACAGGAGGCCACATAGTTTTTAAAACTTTTTATTTTGAAATAAATATTCATAGGAATTTGCAAAGAAGTGTACAGAGAGGTCCCCTATACCCAGCCTCTCCTGATATTGACATATTAACATTTTCAATGTAAAAGCCAGGATATTGACATTGGTATAATTCAAAATTTGTATGTGCATGCAGGGTGTAGTTTCATCTCGTGTGTAGCTTCCTATAACCACCATCACAATCAAGATACATAGCAGTACCATCACCACAAAGCTCACTGGTGCTAGCTCTTTACAGCCACACCCACCCCCTTCCTCCCATCTCAAACACCTGGCAACCATTAGTCTGTTCTCCATCTGTATAATCATTTTATTTTACAAATATTTTATGTAGGCTGGGCACGATTGTGTCTGGAATTGGTGGGTTCTTGGTCTCGCTGACTTCAAGAATGAAGCTGCAGACCCTCACCGTGAGTGTTACAGTTCTTAAAGATGATATGTCCGCAGTTTGTTCCTTCAGATGTTCAGATGTGTCCGGAGTTTCTTCCTTCTGGTGGGTTCGTGGTCTCCATGGCTTCAGGAGTGAAGCTGCAGACCTTCATGGTGTTACAGCTCATAAAGGAAACATGGACCCACGGAGTGAGCAGCAACAAGATTTATTGCAAAGAACAAAGCTTCCATGGCATGGAAGGAGACCCAAGCGGGTTGCCACTGCTGGCGCTGGCAGCCTGCTTTTATTCCCTTAGCTGGCTCCACCCACATCCTGCTGATTGGTTCATTTTACAGAGAGCTGATTGGCCCATTTTACGGAGAGCTGATTGGTCCGTTTTGATAGGGTGCTGATTGGTACATTTACAATCCTTTAGCTAGACGCAAAAGTTCTCCAAGTCCCCACTAGATTAGCTAGACACAGAGCACTGGTGCCTTTACAAACCTTGAACTAGACACAAAGTGCTGACTGGTGCATTTACAAACCTTTAGCTAGACAGGAAAGTTCTCCAAGTCCCCACCCCACTCAGGAGCCCAGCTGGCTTCCCCTAGTGGATCCCCAGTAGGGGCCACGGGGAGGGGGAGCTGCCTACCAGTCCCGCAGCTGCCCACCCGCACTCCTTAGCCCTTGGGCTCGAGCTGTGCGGGAGCCCACCGGTGTGGGGGCTCCGACATGGCGGGGCTGCAGGTCGGGAGCCCTGCCCCACAGGGAGGCAGCTGAGGCCTGGCGAGAACTCAAGTGTGGTGCGGGGGCCGGCAGTGCTGGGGTGGCCGGCAGTGCTGGGGGACCCGGCACACCCTCCGCAGCTGCTGGCCCGGGAGCTAAGCCCCTCGCTGCCCGGCGAGGCGGCACCTGCGGGCAGCTCCGCCTGCGGGCCACAGAGCTCGCGCCCACCCGTAACTCGCGCTGGCCCTGGAGCGTGGTGCGCAGCCCGGGTTCCTGGCGGTGCCTCTTCCTCCACACCTCCTCGCAAGCAGAGGGAGCCGGCTTCGGACTCCTCCAGCCCAGAGAGGGGCTCCCACAGTGCAGCGGAGGGCTGAAGGGCTCCTCAAGTGCGGCCAGAGTGGGTGCTGAGGCCCAGGAGGCGCTGAGAGCGAGTGAGGGCTGCTAGCACGTTGTCACCTCTCACAATGACTCACACCCATAATCCCAGCACTTTGGGAGGTTGAGAGGGGTGGATAGCCTGAGACCAGGAGTTCAAGGACAGCCTGGGCAACATGGCAAAAATACAAAAAATTAACCAGATATGGTGGCATGCACCTGTGGTCCCAGCTACTCGGAAGGCTGGGGTGGAAGGATCACTTGAACCCAGGAGATTGAAGCTGCAGTGAGCTATGATCCTGGTACTGCATTCCAGCCTGCGTGACAGAGTGAGATCCTGTCTGTAAATAAATAAATAAAAATAGGGCCAGGTGCGATGGCTCATGCCTATAATCCCAGCACTTTGAGAGGCTGAGTGGGGTCAGGAGTTCCAGGAGTTCCAGAACAGCCTGGCCAACATGGTAAAATCCCATCTCTACTAAAAATACAAAAATTAGCTGGGTGTGGTGGTGGGTGCCTGTAATCCCAGCTACTCAGGAGGCTGAGGTAGGAGAATTGCTTGAACCCGGGAGGCGGAGGTTGCAGTGAGCTGAGATTGCACCACTGCACTCCAGCCTGAGTGACAGGGCAAGACTGTCTCAAAAAGGAAACAAGCAAAAATAAAGAAAAAAACACAAATATTATATAAATGAAATCTGCAGTATATGTCCTGTTGAGATTGGTTCTTTTTCACTTGTCATAATTTCTTTAAGGTTCTCCAAGTTGTGTGTATCAATAGTCACTTCATTATAAAAAGTTTTTAAACTACTTCATTGAGATATAATCCACATGCTACACAATTTACCCATTTAAAGCGAGTAACAATCAGTGGCTCAGTATAGTCACAGAGTTACATGTTCATCACTACAGTCAATTTTAGAACATTTTCAGCACCCCAAAAAGAAACCCCACACGCCTTAGCTGTCACCACTCATGTCCCCCCACAACACACATACCCAGCTTCTGGCAACCACTAATGTCCTATAGATGTGCCTATTCTGACATTTCATATAAACGGAGTCATTTTATGTGTGGTCCTTTGCATCTGGCTTCTGTCACTTAGCATGTTTTCAAGGTTGATCCACATGGTAGCATGTATCAGTACTTCGGTGCTTTTTATTGACAAATAATATTTCATTGTGTGCATTTTACCGCATTTTGTTTGCTGTTCATCAGTTAATGGACATTTTGATGTTTCTACTTTTTTTTTTCACTGCTGAGTGTATTCCATGAGATGGGTGAACCATGATTTGTATGACTGTTAACCCACTGAGTAACATTTGGGTAGTTTACAGCTTTGGTCTATTACAAATAAAGCTTCTATGAACATTTTTGTATACACTTCTGTATGAATATAAGTTTTCGTTTCTCTGAGATAAATGTCCAGGAGTGCAAATGCTGGTACATCTACTTTCAATTAAAAAAAAAACAAAATTGTCAAACTATTTCCCAGAGTGACAGTACCATTTTATATTCCCACCACCAATGTGTGAGTGACCTAGTTTCTCCTCATCCTTGTCAACATTTGGTGTTATCAGTCTTTCTATTTTAGCCACTTTGATAAGTGTTGGTGACATCTCATCCAGATTTTAATATGTATTTATATGATAGCTGGTGACGTTGAACATCTTTTCATGTGCTTATTTGTCACCTGTATATCCTCATCAATGACATGTCTCTTCATGTGGTTTGCCCATCTCCTAATTGGACTGAGTTTCAAGAGTTCTTTATGTATTTTATATACAAAGCCTTGGTGAAATACATGATTTGCAACTGTTTTCTCCATCTGTAGCTTATCTCTTCCTCCTCTTAACAGGGTCTGTTACAGAGCAAAAGTTTTTAATTTTGATGGAATCCAGTTTGTTAATTATTCCTGTTATGCAGCCTGCTTTTGGTTTCAAATCTAAGAACTCTTTGCCTAGCCTTATAGCCTAAGATTTTCACCTTCCCCCCAAAAAACTTATAGCTTTTTTTTTTTTTTTTCTGAAACAGAGTTTTGCTCTTTCACCCAGGCTAGAGTGAAGTGGTGCAATCTCAGCTCACTGCAACCTCTGCCTCCCGGGTTCAAGCGATTCTCCTGCCTCAGCCTTCCTAGTAGCTGGGATTATAGGTGCCCACCACTATACCTGGCTAATTTTTGTATATTTAGTAGAGACGGGGTTTCGCCAGGTTGGCCAGGCTGGTCTCGAACTCCTGACCTCAGGTGATCCACCCACCTCGGCCTCCCAAAGTGCTGGGATTACAGGCATGAGCCACCGTGCCCGGCTACTTTTGCTTTTTATATTTAAGTCCATTATTCATTTGGGTTAAGTTTTGTGTAAGGGGTGAGGCTTAGGTTGAAGGGTTCAGTTTTTTGCCTGTTGTTGTCTGATTGTTCTAACACCATTTGTTGACAAACCTATCCCTCTTCCATTGAAACTGCTTTTGCACCTGTGTCAACAAACAATTGGGCGTATTCATGTGGGTCTATTTCAGGGTTCTCTACAAAACATGCTTTTTATTCAGACATTTGTGCACACATGTTCTTAAGCCCTCCCAACTTGGCAGTGGGTCAGCTCCATGTTCTTTCTTTGCTCCCCAACAATGCCTCAGAGATGAGGACTCTGAGAATGCTCCCAGGTTGGCACAGTTGCAGCCTCCATGGGAAAGGGGACGTGCAAAGATCCCTAGGGCCCAAGATGGTCGGAGGAGCAGGAAGAGAGTCTTACGGGGTGGGGCCTGGTGCTTGAGAGCAGCCAGGAGTAGAGGCCCCAGTCCCAAGGTCTGGCTTGAGCAAACCTGGGCATGTTTGGTTTCAGGTTTTGGGCCCTTCCGGCAGCACTTGGTGAATTCCAGCTGGGAAGCAGTGAAGGTAAAAACCCTGCAGCTCAAGACCCAGGAGCTCAGCGCCCAGTGAGTTTCTTCTGTGGCTGCTGAGAAACCCCCAGCGTGCAGGGCCCTCAGTAACCAGATCTGCAGGGGCGGGAGAAAAAACAAGTGCATGGGCCCCTGAGAGAACAGCTTGTTTTTGGCCCTTGGGTTGTGACTTGACTGCCTCACGCCCCTCCTGCCTCTGAAATAAAGAAAGGGGCCTAAAGGGACCCTCCTGGGAGGGATGGGGAGTGTCCCCAGAGCAGGTTCGCTGGCCCAGAGCTAGGTTTCTATTGTCTGCGTCCCGTCTGGCTATGGGGCCCGGGAAAGTCATTTCCCCCAGCCTCAGCTTTCTCATTCATGAAATGAGGGAATAATAGAGCAGATGTTGCAGGGTTGTTCTGAGGATCCAAAGAGGTAAGTATGTAATGTAAAACCACTTTGTACAAGCAGCTATTTTAGCACCTGGGCACAGAGTAAGCACTTAATAAATGTCTATTGTCATAAACAGCATGCTTATTTGTAAGAAAGTAGCCAACTAGGACAAAGCACAACCTCAGACAGGCCTTGAGGAGGAAACTGCCTCTTCTCCTTGGGGCACTTGTCTGCTCTCTGTCCCCATACAACTGTCACTCAGGTGACACACCGCCAAATGCTTATTCACACTTGGCCATCAATTTCATGCCTCTGTTGGATCAAGGTGGGGTCTTTAGTCTATTCTGAGTTTCTCGGTCAATTTGAAAATGCAGCAAAACCACTTGTACCATGCATTTGCAGCAGCTGTAGCATCGGTTTTCTAGGCTGTCAGTACAGATGCAGTCAAGGAAACTCTCAACTCCTGAGTTAGAATTTAGGTTTCTTTCAACCAGGAAAATGCTGAGGGAATCCCAGAGCCACTGCCAAGCCTCACTGCTGCACACAACATACCAGAAAGGCCAGCTTGGGGCTTTCATGGGCTCCTGTGTGTCTGCAGGCAGTTCCTCAAAAAACAGGACCTTTTCTGCCAAATCCTGGATGATCCTGAACCCTTCCATTTCTTTTTGCAGTCATGAGAATGGAAAAGAGCCAAGCCTCCTGGGTTTAGCTCCCAGTTCCAACAATTGCAAGCTGTGAGACCCAAGACAAGTCACCCAGCTCTTCTGTGTCTCAGTTTTCTTATCTGTGAAATGGGAAGGTGTGATGATTCAGGGAGTTAACACATGTAAACCCCTTAGAACTGGGTGGGGCATTCTGTCAGTGCTCACAGATATAATTCTTCTATTACTAAATGGCTAGTCCATGAGTCAGGGTTCTCAGTTGCAGGCAAATAGGATCTGTCTCTGATGATTCACAGATAAGGTAGATATCACTGGGTAAGATAGAGCCTCTGTGCATGGCTGGCCAAGCAGAAGGTAAAGAACAGCGCTGAGGACCAAACACCCACACGTGCACACATGCATACACACATGCATAAATACATATACAACACATACACACACAATACACACAGGCATACACACATGTATACATATATACATATACAACATGCACACACATAACACATGCAGACATATACACATGCATGCATATATACATATACAACATGCACACACAACACACATACATACATGCACACCCATACATATACATGTGTACACACACATATACACCCCTATATACACATGCATGTATACACCTAGCCATATGCACACACATACACACATACCAAGAGCTTCAGGTTGAGGTGAGTGAGTGGTTAGCACACATACACAGGTGAGGGTGAATTTCATGATCAGCATTGTGAGCAGCAAGGTGGGGTGGAGATGACACCAAGGCTCTTTCTTTAAGTCAGACCCTTGAGGGACCTTGTGGTCTGACCTTTCTTTAAGTCAGTCCCTTAAGGGACCTTGTGGTCTCAAGCACCCTGACTCCTGCAGAAGCTTGTGCAATTTCTCTTGAATGAAAACCTCTGATTTTTCACAAATTAAGATGAACTAAATGTCAGTTTCCAATTAAAGATCACCAAATATACAGAGAAGCAAACTACCATGGGTAAAAATCAGCAGAAGCAGATTTAGAAGCTCAAGGACTTCAGCTACAAGAATGATCAGACAATAGCATAACTACATATGAAATATTTAAAGATAGAATCACAAAAGTAAGCAAAAAGACGATGAAAAGATCAGGTAAATTGAAAAGGAAATTAAAACTTACAGAAATTTAAAACACAATTGTTGAGGTGAAAAATTTAACAAATGATTTAAAAGGCAGGTTAGAATTATGGTAAATGAAAGGCACCAGTCACAAAAGACTACATATGGTAAGATTCCACTTACCTAATTGTCCAGATTAAGCAAATCTATTGAGACAAAAAGAAGATTAACGGTTTTCTAGGGTAGATGAAGAGGAGGAAGGTGGTGGGGAAATGGGGAGTGACAATGAATATGGGGTTTCTTTTGGGAGTGATAGAAGGATTCTAAAATTGATTGTAGTGATGGTTACATAACTCTGTGCATCTATTAAAAACCATTGAATTGTAGACTTTATTTATTTATTTATTTATTTATTTATTTATTTATTTTGAGACAGAGTCTAGCTCTGTCACCCAGGCTGGAGTGTGGTGGTACCATCTTGGCTCATTGCAACCTCCACTTCCTGGGTTCAAGAGATTCTCCTGCTTCAGTCTCCCAAGTAGCTGGGATTACAGGCATGTGCCACCATGCCTGGCTAATTTTTATATTTTTAGTAGAGATGGGGGTTTCACCATGTTGCCCAGGCTGGTCTCAAACTCCTGACCTTGGGTGATCCACCCACCTCAGCCTCCCAAAGTGCTGGGATTACAGGTGTGAGCCACCGCACCCGGCTTGACTTGTACACTTTAAATGGGATAATTGTATGGGAGGTGAATTATATGTCAATAAAGACAGATTAGATATACATACATATGCATATATGGAAGTTTAGAGAAAAATGAAGAGAATATTAGTGAACTGGAAGATAGATCTGAAGATATAACTCAAAAATTATAGAAAGAAGACAGAAAATAAATGTGGACAATAAAATGTAATGTTCTAAATACATTTAATAGGAGTTCCAGAAGGAGAGAACAATGAGAATGGAACAGAAGCAATATTCATAGAGAAAATGACTGAGAATATTCCAGAAGTGATGAAAGGCATGAATCCACAGAGATGAGCACAAAATAGACCAAACAAGGACAAACAAGATCCACACCTATACACATTATAGTTAAGCTACAGAGCACCAAAGACAAGGAGGTCTTTAGCCAGAGAGAAACAGACAGATTACTTGCAAAAATTGACAACCTAATTAGACTAAGAATAAATGTCTCAAAGGCAACAGTAAAAACCAGAATACATAGAGTAATATGTTCAAAGTGCCAAAAAGTTATCAACCTATAATTGTGTACCCAGCAAAATTATGTTTCAAAAACATGAAAAATGAAGCAAAGACATTTTTATAAAAACAAACACCAAGAGTTTACTATCAAAGGCACAGCCCTAAGGGAACAACTAAAGGACGTCCTTCAGAAGGAAGGAGAATGATCTGAGAAAGACGGTGTGAAATGCAAAGAGGGGTAGTGAGCCTGCAGGCAAAATCTAAACTAGCATTATTTGTATAAGGTCGTAGTAATAATGGCTCCATTTTTTTTTTTTTCTTTTTTGATACAGGGTCTCACTCCAGTTGCCCAAGCTGGAATACAGTATAGCTGGGATTATAGGCACGTGCCACCATGCCTGGCTAATTTTTGTATTTTTTAGTAGAGGCAAGGTTTTGCCATGTTGCCCAGACTGATCTTCAACTCCTGGACTCAAGCAATCCACCCACCTCAGCCTCCCAAAGTGCTGGGATTACAGGTGTGAGCCACCACACCTGGCCAATAGCTTCTTTTTAGGCTTAAAATAGAGAACTGAACTAAAATGTAAGACAACGAAAGCTTTTATAAGCCAAGAAGGATGATTGAAGTTTAAGGTTTTTGTTTTTGTTTTTGTTTTTTGAGACAGAGTCTTGCTTTTTCACCCAGGCTGGAGTGCAGTGGCATGATCTCGGCTCACTGCAACCTCCGCATCCCAGGTTCAAGCTATTCTCCTGCCTCAGCCTCCCGAGTAGCTGGGACTACAGGTGTGCACCACCACGCCCAGCTAATTTTTGTGTTTTTAGTAGAGATGGGGTTTCACCATGTTGGCTAGGATGGTCTTGATCTCCTCACCTCGTGATCCACCCGCCTCAACCTCCCAAAGTGCTGGGATTTCAGGAGTGAGACACTGCACCAGGTCAAAGTTTAAGTTTTTTAAGGTCCTTGTATTCTACAGGACAAGCATCCAGATATCAGTTTTAGACTTTGTTAAATTATATATGTATGGAAAAATTTCAAGAGTAACTATTTTTTTTGTTTTATTTTTTCAAAACAAAATTGTATACCCAGCAAGATTATGTTTCAAAAACATGAAAAATGAAGCAAAGACATGTAATTTTTTAAATTATACTTTAAGTTCTGTAATTCATGTAATTTTTTTCATGTAATTTTTAAAATTATACTTTAAGTTCTGGGGTACATGTGCAGAACATGCAGTTTTGTTACATAGGTATACACGTGCCATGGTGATTTGCTGCACCCATCAACCCATCACCTACATTAGGTATTTCTACTAATGCTATCCCTCCCCCAGCTCCCCACCCCCTGACAGTCCCCAGTGTGTGATGCCCACCCCCACCCCCTGGTGTCCATGTGTTCTCATTGTTTAACTCCCACTATGAGTGAGAATATGCGGTGTTTGATTTTCTGTATCTGTGTATTTCTAGTTCTATATCCTTGAGGAATCACCACACTGTCTTCCACAATGGTTGAACTAGTTTATACTCCCACCAACAGTGTAAAAGTATTCCTATTTCTCCACATCCTCTCCAGTATCTGTTGTTTCCTGACTTTTTAATTATCACTATTCTAACTGGCGTGAGATGGTGTCTCATTATGGTTTTGATTTGCATTTCTCTAATGACCAATGATGATGAGCTTTTTTACATATGTTTGTTGGCCGCATAAATGTCTTCTTTTGAGAAGTGTCTGTTCATATCCTTTGCCCACTTTTTGATAGTATTGTTTTATTCTTGTAAATTTAAGTTCTTTGTAGATTCTAGATATCAGCCCTTTGTCCGATGGATAGATGGCAAAAATTTTCTCCCATTCTGTAGGTTGCCTGTTCACCCTGATGATAGTTTCTTTTGCTGTGCTGAATCTCTTTAGTTTAATTAGATATCATTTGTCAGTTTTGGCTTTTGTTGCCATTGCTTTTGGTCTTTTAGTCATGAAGTCTTTGCCCATGCCTATGTCCTGAATGGTATTGCCTAGGTTTTCTTCTAGGGTTCTTATGGTTTTAGGTCTTACGTTTCTTATGTTTAAGTCTTTAACCCATCTTGAGTTAATTTTTGTATAAGGTGTAAGGAAGGAATCCAGTTTCAGCTTTCTGCATATGACTAGCCAGTTTCCCAAACACCATTTATTAAATAGCGAATCCTTTCCCCATTGCCTGTTTTTGTCAGGTTTGTCAAAGATCAGATGGTTGTAGATGTGTGCTGTTATTTCTGAGGCCTCTGTTCTGTTCCATTGGCCTATATATCTGTTTTGGCACCAGTACCATGCTGTTTTTGTTACTGTAGCCTTGTAGTATAGTTGGAAGTCAGGTAACATGATGCCTCCAGCTTTGTTCTTTTTGCTTAGGATTGTCTGGGTTATGCGGGCTCTTTTTTGGTTCCACATGAAATTTAAAGTAGTTTTTTCCAATTCTGTGAAGAAAGTCAATGGTAGCTTGATGGGGATAGTATTGAATCTATAAATCACTTTGGGCAGTATGTCCATTTTCATGATATTGATTCTTCCTATCCATGAGCATGGAATGTTTTTCCATTTGTTTGTGTCTGCTCTTATTTCCTTGAGCAGTGGTTTGTAGTTCTCCTTGAAGAGGTCCTTCACATCCTTTGTAAGTTGTATTCCTTGGTATTTTATTCTCTCTGTAGCAATTGTGAATGGGAGTTCACTCATGATTTGGCTCTCTGTTTGTCTGTTATTGGTGTATAGGAATGCTTGTAATTTTTGCACATTGATTTTGTATCCTGAGACTTTGCTGAAGTTGCTTCTCAGCTTAAGGAGATTTTGGGCTGAGACGATGGGGCTTTCTAAATATATAATCATGTCATCTACAAACAGAGACAATTTGACTTCCTCTCTTCCTATTTGAATGCCCTTTATTTCTTTCTCTTGCCTGATTGCCCTGGCCAGAACTTCCAATAGTATGTTGAATAAGAGTGGTGACAGAGGGTATCCTTGTCTTGTGCCAGTTTTCAAAACGAATGCTTCCAGTTTTTGCTCATTCAGTATGATATTGGCTATGGGTTTATCATAAACAGCTCTTATTATTTTGAGATACATTCCATCAGTACCTAGTTTATTGAGAGTTTTTTTTTTTTTTTTTTTTTTTTGAGACGGAGTCTTGCTCTGCCACCCAGGCTGGAGTGCAGTGGCCGGATCTCAGCTCACTGCAAGCTCCGCCTCCCGGGTTCACGCCATTCTCCTGCCTCAGCCTCCCAAGTAGCTGGGACTACAGGCGCCCGCCACCTCGCCCGGCTAGTTTTTTGTATTTTTTAGTAGAGACGGGGTTTCACCGTGTCAGCCAGGATGGTCTCGATCTCCTGACCTCGTGATCCGCCCGTCTCGGCCTCCCAAAGTGCTGGGATTACAGGCTTGAGCCACCGCGCCCGGCCTATTGAGAGTTTTTAGCATGAAGGTGTGTTGAATTTTGTTGGAGGCCTTTTCTATATCTATTGAGATAATCATGTAGTTTTTGTCATTGGTTCTGTTTATGTGATGGCTTATGTTTATTGAGTTGCATATATTGAACCAGCCTTGCATCCCAGGGATGAAGCCAACTTGATCATGGTAGGTAAGCTGTTTGATGTGCTGCTGGAATCAGTTTGCCAGTATTGAGGATTTTTGCATCAATGTTCATCAGGGATATTGGCCTGAAATTCTCTTTTTTTTGTTGTATGTCTGCCAGGTTTTGGTATCGGGATGATGCTGGCCTCATAGAATGAGTTAGGGAAGATTCCCTCTTTAGCTATTGTTTGGAATAGTTTCAGAAGGAATGATACCAGCTCCTCTTTGTACCTCTGGTAGAATTTGGCCATGAATCCGTCTCGTCCTGGACTTTTTTTGGTTGGTAGGCTATTAATTAGTGCCTCAATTTCAGAACTTGTTATTGGTCTATTTAGGGATTTGACTTCTTCTTGGTTTAATCTTGGGAGGGTGTATGTGTCCAGGAATTTATCCATTTCTTCTAGATTTTCTAGTTTATTTGTGTAGAAGTGTTTATAGTATTCTCTGATGGTAGTTTGTATTTCTGTGGAATCGGTGGTGATATCTCATTTCTCATTTTTTATTGCATCTATTTGATTATTCCCTCTTTTCTTCTTTATTAGTCTGGCTAGCATATTATCTATTTTGTTGATCTTTTCAAAAACCAGCTCCTGGATTCATTGATTTTTGAAGGGTTTTTCATGTCTTCATCTCCTTCAATTCTACTTTGATTCTAGTTATTTCTTGTCTTCTGCTAGCTTTTGAATTTGTTTGTTCTTGCTTCTCTAGTTCTTTTAATTGTGATGTTAGGGTGTTGATTTTAGATCTTTACTGCTTTCTCTTGTGGGCATTTAGTGCTGTGAACTTCTCTCTACACACTGCTTTAAATGTGTCCCAGAGATTCTGGTACATTGTATCTTTGTTCTCATTGGTGTCAAAGAACATCTTTATTTCTTCCTCAATTTCATTATTTACCCAGTAGTCATTCAGGGGCAGGTTGTTCAGTTTCCATGTAGTTGTGCGGTTTTGAGTGAGTTTCTTAATCCTGAGTTCTAATTTGATTGCACTGTGGTCTGAGAAACTGTTATGATTTCCATTCTTTTGCATTTGCTGAGGAGTGTTTTACTTCCAATTATGTGGTCAATTTTAGAATAAGTGCGATGTGGTGCTGATATGAATGTATATTCTGTTTATTTGGGGTGGAAAGTTCTGTTGATGTCTATTAGGTCCTCTTGGTCCAGAGCTGAATTCAAGTCCTAGATATCCTTGTTAATTTTCTGTCTCATTGATCTGTCTAATATTGACAGTGGGGTGTTAAAGTCTCCTACTATTATTGTGTGGGAGTGTAAGTCTCTTTGTAATTCTCCAAGAACTTGCTTTATGAATCTGGGTGCTCCTATATTGGGTGCATATGTATTTAGGATGGTTAGCTTTTCTTGTTGCATTGATCCCTTTACCATTATGTAATGCCCTTATTTATCTCTTTTGATCTTTGTTGGTTTAAAGTCTGTTTTATCATAGACTGGGATTGTAAACCCCACTTTTTTTTTTCTTTTTGGCTTTCCATTTGCTTGGTAAATATTCCTCCATCCCTTTATTTTGAGCCTATGTGTGTCTTTGCACGTGAGATGAGTCTCCTGAATACAGCACTCCAATGGGTCTTGACTCTATCCAATTTGCCAGTCTGTGTCTTTTAATTGAGGCATTTAGCCCATTTACATTTAAGGTTAATATTGTTGTGTGAATTTGATCCTGTCATTATGATGCTAGCTGGTTATTTTGCCTGTTAGTTGATGCAGTTTCTTCATAGCATCAATGGTCTTTACAATTTGGTATGTTTTTGCAGTGGCTGGTACCAGTGGTTCCTTTCCACGTTTAGTGCTTCCTTCAGGAGCTCTTGTAAGGCAGGCCTGGTGGTGACAAAATCTCTCAGCATTTGCTTATCTATAAAGGATTTTATTTATCCTTTACTTATGAAGCTTAGTTTGGCTGGATATGAAATTTTGGGTTGAAAATTCTTTTCTTTAAGAGTGTTGGATATTGGCCCCCACTCTCTTCTGGCTTGCAGGGTTTCTGCCGAGAGATCCGCTATTAGTCTGATAGGGTTCCCTTTGTGGCTAACCCGACCTTTCTCTCTGGCTGCCCTTAACATTTTTTTCCTTCATTTCAACCTTGGTGAATCTGACGATTATGTGTCTTGGGGTTGTTCTTCTCGAGGAATATCTTTGTGGTGGTCTCTGTATTTCCTGAATTTGAATGTTGGCTTGCCTTGCTAGATTCGGGAAGTTCTCCTGGATAATATCCTGAAGAGTGTTTTCCAACTTGGTTCCATTCTCCCTGTCACTTTCAGGTACACCAATCAAATGTAGATTTGTTATTTTCACATAGTCCCATATTTCTTGGAGGCTTTGTTCATTTCTTTTCACTCTTTTTTCTCTAATCTTGTCTTCTCACTTTATTTCATTGAGTTGATCTTCAATCTCTAATATCCTTTCTTCCGCTTGATCAATTCAGCTATTGATACTTGTGTATGCTTCGTGAAGTTATTATGCTGTAGTTTTCAGTTCCATCAGGTCAATTGTGTTCTTCTCTTAACTGGTTATTCTAGTTAGCAAATTGTCTAACCTTTTTTCAAGGTTCTTAGCTTCCTTACATTGGGTTAGAACACGCTTCTTTAGCTGGGAGGAGTTTGTTATTATCCACCTTGTGAAGCCTACTTTTGTCAGTTTGTCAAACTCATTCTCCGTCCAGTTTTGTTCCCTTGCTGATGAGGAGCTGTGATCCTTTGGAGGTGAAGCGGCATTCTGGTTTTTGGAATTTTCAGCCTTTTTGCACTGGTTTTTCCCCATCTTTGTGGATTTATCTACCTTTGGTCTCTGATGTTGGTGACCTTTGGATGGGTTTTCTGTGTCTGGACATCCTTTTTGTTGATGTTAATGCTACTTCTTTCTGTTTGTTAGTTTCCTTCTAACAGTCAGGCCCCTCTACTGCAGGTCTGCTGGAGTTTGCTGGAGGTCTACTCTGGACCCTGTTTGCCTGGGTATCACTGGCAAAGGCTGCAGAACAGCAAAGATTGCTGCCTGAAGCTTCTTCGCAGAGGGGCACCTTCCAGATGCCAGCCAAAGCTCTCCTGTATGAGGTGTCTGTTGGCCCCTACTGGGAGGTATCTCCCAGTCAGGGTACATAGGGGTCAGGGGCCTACTTGAGGAGGCAGTCTGTCCCTTATCAGAGATCAAACACTGTGCTGGGAGATCCGCTGCTCTCTTCAGAGCCGACAGGCAGGGACGTTTAAGTCTGCTGAAGCTGTGCCCACAACTGCCTCTTCCCCCAGGTGCTCTGTCCCAGGGAGATGGGGGTTTTATCTATACGTCCCTGACTGGGGCTGCTGCCGTTTTTTCAGAGATGCCCTTCCCAGAGAGGAGAAATCTAGAGAGGCAGTCTGGCCACAGCGGCCTTGCTGAGCTGTGCCCAGTTCGAACTCCCTGGTGGCTTTGTTTACACTCTGAGGGTGAAACCATCTACTTAAGCCTCAGGAATGGTGGACACCCCTCCCCTCACCAAGCTCAAGGGTCCCAGGTCGACCTCAGACTGCTGTGCTAGCAGTGAGAATTTCAAGCCAGTGGATCTTGGCTTGCTGGGCTCTGTGGGGGTGGGACCCACTGAGCCAGATCACTTGGCTCCTTGGCTTCAGCCCTCTTTCCAGGGGAGCGAATGATTCTGTCTCGCTGGCATTCCAGGTGCCACTGGGGTATGAAAAAAAAAGTAAACTCCTGCAGCTAGCTAGGTGTCTGCCCAAACAGCTATCCAGTTTTGTGCTTGAAACCCAGGGCCCTGGCGGCCTAGGCACCGGAGGGAATCTCCTGGTCTGCCAGTTGCGAAGACTGTGGGAAAAGCACAGTATCTGGGCTGCAGTGCACTGTTCCACCCAGTACAGTCTGTCACAGCTTCCCTTGGCTGGGAGAGGGGAATCCCCAGACCCCTTGTGCTTCCCAGGTGAGGCGACACCCCACCCTGCTTCAGCTCGCCCTCCGTGGGCTGCACCCACTGTCCAGCCAGTCCCAGTGAGATGAACCGGGTACCTCAGTTGGAAATGCAGGAATCACCTGCCTTCTGTGTTGATCTCGCTGGGAGCTGCAGACTGGAGCTACTCCTATTTGGCCATCTTCAAGAGTAACTATTAAAGCATAGAAATAGAGTATGTGGTTTCAATAAAATTACAAAACAGATAAGAAAACAAACAAAGTTTCAGTCATAGAGACCAAAAATCACCCCATAGAACAAGGTGAGTAAAGGCACCACTGCCATCTCTGCTGAACACGAGGCACTGTAGTTGTCCTCATGCCAGCGGATACTGCACCCACCACCACCCCATCAACACTCCTGCCCGCCTCGTGAGACTTTACTTTTGCCCTGGGAAGCTTGATGTTTTTGCTTCTATCAGAAACATTTGCTCCTGATGGAAAGTTGAGGGTGAGTGCATCATATTGGCTGAGCCTAAGTCATGTGACCCTGTCCTGGCTGCATGAGAGATTGTCTAGCCTTTTCAGCAGGTGTAGTGGGAGCCAGACTCTATCTACCACCAACACTCCAATATCAGGGGTTGCCCCAAACAGAGGAAGGCCAAAGAAATAACAAATGCCCATATGAATATCAAAAATTAAATCATCTCTCTTTTTTTTTTTGAGATGGAGTCTCACTCTGTCTCCCAGGCTGGAGTGCAGAGGCACAATCTTGGCTCATTGCAACCTCTGCCTCCTGGGTTTAAGCAAGTCTCCTGGCTCAGCCTCTCAATTAGCTGGGACTATAGGTGCACACCACCACACCTGGCTAGTTTTTGTATTATTAGTAGAAACAAGGTTTCACCATATTGACCAGGCTGGTCTCCATCTCCTGACCTCGTGATCCGCCTGCCTTGGCCTCCCAAAGTGCTGGGATTACAGGCATGAGCCACCACACCCGGCCTATATCAGCTCTTTGAAGTCTGACATATATTTATCCATTCCTGATGTGGAGCACAAAGACTATTATAACGTTAGTCTTTTCCTCTTCGATTTCCATCCCAACTGGGTGTACTGCATACAATTTTGACACTAATTATCTGGAGTTAGCACAGACCCCATAGGCTAAGAGCAAAGTTTTCCATTAAGTTGTCCCCACTTTAGATGCCAGCCACACTTCAAGGGGTCACCAGATCCACCTGCACTTCTGGCCAAATGGCTATTAATTCAGGAGTTCCTACAACCCCAGGTTCAGTGATTCACCAGAACTACTTACAGAACTGTAGTTACAATTACAGTTTCATTATGAAGGGTGAGGTCTGGGAGGATCCCAAATCCATGCCCTCTCACTATGGAGTTGGCATGTTACCCTCCTGGCACATCCATACACTCATCAAGAAGCTCTACTTAGCTTTGGTATCCAGAGTTTTTGTTGGAGATTCATTATGTAGACGTGACTGATTACATCATTGGTCATGTGATTAAACTCAATCTTCAGTCCACCTCCCCTTTTTGAAGATCTGGTACCAGAAAGTCTAACTCTCTGATCACTTGATTGCTTTTTCTGGTGGCCAGATCACATCCTGAAGCTATCTTCAATGGGGGGCCCACATGAGTCACCTCATTCCCATGAAAGACACTTCTATCACTCATGAAATTCTAAGGGTTTTTTGAAGCTCTGTGCCTGGAACCAGGGACACAGGCTAAGTATACTCTGTCTTATACCACAATTCCCTATAAGGGTTCCTGTTTAGGGAGAGGACATGGTCCATAAACAAAATAATTATAACACAAAGCAGATTCGGAGAAGAGCTGCATGCTGCACTATAGGCATCTGAGGAAGAAAAGAGATTCATTTCATTCTGGAGAACATGTGAAAGCAAGCAACATAATGAGGAAGCTAAAGCAAAGTGAAAAGAGACTGTACCCTGGAGGGAGGGTAGCTGGGAAGGCAGGCTGCCTGGTGGAAGCAGCAATGAAGGCTAACTTCTTCCGGAAAGCTGGAATAAATTCTCAAAACGATCACATGCTCTTTACCATACCAGACACTATGCGGAGTAGTTCACTGAATTCTTCCTGCCTTCCAGAGACACTGAAATTGTTCCCACTTTGCAGATGAGGAAAGCGATGCTCAGAGAGGTTGTACATCCGGCCTGAGGGCACTTGCCACAAAGTGGTGGTGCCTGCATTCCAACCTCAGTTGGTCCTGTTGAGAGAAGGCCAGGTTCAGCCCACTTGCGCTCTTCCCCTGGGGCCAGAAAACATTTAGTTCAGAGGAAGAGGATCACTTCTAGCACAAGAATGGGGGTTTTTTTGGTTTGTTTTTTGTTTTTGAGATGGAGTCTTGTTCTGTTGCCCAGGCTGGAGTGCGGTGGCACCATCTTGGCTCACTGCAACCACTGCCTCCTGGGTTCAAGCAATTCTCCTGCCTCAGCCTCCTGAGTAGCTGAGATTACAGGCACCTGCCATCACGCCAGCTGATTTTTGTAGTTTTAGTAGAGACGAGGTTTCACCATGTTGGCCAGGCTGGTCCCGAACCCCTAACCTCAGGTGATCCACCTGCCTTGGCCTCCCAAAGTGCTAGGATTACAGGCGTGAGCCACTGCACCCAGCCAGTGGGTTTGAAACTTAGTAAAACTCAAGAGATAGAAGGACCCAAGGACCTGAGGGTGAGCAAAGTGAGGGTATTCACCCAAATGCCTCAGCCCTACATCCATCTCTTCATGGCTGTCCCTCTGCCATGAGTTCATATTTGCCTCTCTTCAAGTTCTGCTTCCAGTGCCTTAGACATAGACTGCACTACAGGCTGCTCAGTCTTCTTGCTCACCATGGGGCCGTGTGCGTGGTGACCAGAACAGAAGCCCCAGTAATAGCGGATGATGCACAAGGAGCACTACCAGGAATGGCATCTGGAAGCAGCAGTTTCCTAGGCTGGCAGGCCCACGTCCAGGGTTCCGGTACCCTCTGCCAGTCGAATTTGCCTTTGCACCATCCTTGCTATCAGTCTCTAGCTTTCATTTTCCCCTTCTTGGTGTTATTTTCGTCTGGGCAGAGTCCATTGCAACCTCTTTAGAAGCTCTCTTCACTATCAATCTGCAGGACCACTGTCTCTCTTCCTGGGCTATCCTGCGTCACTCCAGGTCCTCCACCAACACGTCTGTAGACTCCACCGGGATTCTGGTTTGGGACCTCATTGGTAGTACCCACTGAAAGTGCCAGCATATGGCCAACAGTGTCCATAGTAGGTATAATCATCTAAGTGGCTGTATTAAGGTAAAGTTCATGTACATTCATTTGACCCATTACACAGATATAGAAATAGACTTAGATGGGCTGAATAATGAACAAAAGGGCACATAGCATCTTGTGTCAATACAAGCATCTCACTGTCTCTAGGGACCTGTGTAACATATTCCCATCTCCACTGAAGGCCCGGCTGTGTGTTCACTGGTTACATGAATGAATATTTTTCTTTTCTATCCTCCTGCATTCTCCCAGCAAAAGTCAACTTTATCAGTATCATGAGCATTACCAAGCAATGGTTAAAGAGTACTTACTCCAGGCTGAGCGTGGTGGTTCACGCCTGTAATCCCAGCACTTTGGGAGGCCATGCGGGTGGATCATGAGGTCAGGAGATTGAGACCATCCTGGCTAACACGGTGAAACCCCGTCTCTACTAAAAAATACAAAAAAATTAGCCAGGCGTGGTGGCGGGCACCTGTAGTCCCAGCTACTCAGGAGGCTGAGGCAGGAGAATGGCGTGAACCTGGGAGGCAGATCTTGCAGTGAGCTGCGCCAATGCACTCCAGCCTGGGTGACAGAGCAAGACTCTGTCTCAAAAAAAAAAAAAGAAAAGACTACTTACTCCACTGCCAGGCATTATAAATGGGAACTCATGGAATTATAGATAGTAAGGAAAAAAATGTTCAATTCTATACCAGCAGCATTTTGCCTCTAAGAGAGGTAAGCTATTAACAAATAATAACTAAAATGCATTTTTATTGTGGTTGCTCATAAATGGGAAAAGGATGTTTTGAAAAGAAGAAAAATACGGAAATATTATTGTAAATGCTAAAAGTTCACAAGGAAAAGAGGCGGTTCCTACAAACTCCCAGAAAAGCGACTTCATGCTGTTTACCAACAATATGTGCCAAAATATTTAACATTGAGCCAGACTATGACGGGCACACTTCCCTTCCTAGTCTCAAGTTTTACATAGTGACCTATGCAGTGGTTACATCATTATCCCCTGGTTTCTGGATACTCTAATTTTGGAGCCACTACCACCTCATATTCATTCAAAAGAAATTACATGCTTAGCTCTTCTTTTAAGTGCCTCAGCCTGGAGAGTCAGCAAATAAAACAAGGGTTTTTGAAAACACACCCCAGGTCAGTTGGGCCAAGACGTTACATAACCGCACTTAAAATACTCATAGCCTAGGGAGCCAAGAGGTCAGGGCTCTTCTCATATTTGATTAACTTGATATGCAGAATAATTTATCTTTGCCCCAAAGATGAGGTGGCCTGGTGCCTTTCTTACATGTTGCTTTAAACAATAATAATAATAATAATAATAATAATAATAATAATAAATAAAAGGCAGTGAATCAGAACAGTCAAAGAATTTCCAAGCTGAACGGCGCTTTAGGATGAAAACTGAGTCCTGTTCAGGGATAGGCAAGTAACTGCAAACCTTTCCAAGTAAAAGAGAATTGTTTCTCTTGATTCTTCTTTATTTTTTTTTCCCAAGAGAACCTTTATTCTTCCCACCAAATCCCAGGACAAAATATTTTTCCAACCTAGGTGAATACAAACATATATATGACAGACATTTTTCCAATTAGTCCAGAGTGGGTTTGTTTTGTTTTCTTGATTAAAATGAGAAAGCCTCAGGCGGGGTGCGGTGGCTCATGCCTATAATCCCAGCACTTTGGGAGGCTGAGGCAGGTGGATCACTTGAGGCCAGGAGTTTGAGACCATCCTGGCCAACATGGCGAGACCCTGTCTCTACTAAAAACACAAAAATTAGCTGGGTGTGGTGGTGGGTGCCTATAAACCCAGCTACTCAGGAGGCTAAGGGATGAGAATTGCTAAAATCTGGGAAGCAGAGGTTGCAGTGAGCCAAGATCATGCCACCGCACTCCAGCCTGGGTGACACAGCAAGACTCTGTCTCAAAAAAGAGAGAGAGAGAGAGACAGAGAAAGCGTCAGATAAAAATAACCAGAATGAGGAGGAAGGGAGACCTCAGATGTGTCTCTAGTTTACAGAGATCTCACCTATGATAGCCACCAGCTCAGTGCCAACTGTGTCCTGGGCAACCACTTCAATGAGTTGTCTGAACATTGGCCTGCATGGTTGGATAACCCAAATGTGCTTTCCCATGACGTCTTACACCTCCTTTTTTTCAGTCTGGTGACTGTAGTGTGAGCCCACCTTGTCTGGGAAGAGAAGTAACCAAGTAGTGATGCACAGTTCATGCTGGCCTTGGAACAGCATGAAATAGGACTGTCCTTGCATTCTCACTTTGAAATGACACAAGAATCCACAAGAATATGGGGACTGTGTGAGCCCATGGCAAAGAGCCTGTGCCCTGGGTAGAAGGCTTGCTCTGATAGCCCCAGCCACCTGCATAAGGGGCAACACTCCAGGGAACTCCTAAGGATCGAGGCGAGTGCAGATGGAACCCACACCTTGGTGGAGGAGACCCCACGGTCCATGTGCATGGACAGAGTCTGCTGTGGCTTCACAGTCCTCCCCACAAACACCATGCTCTTAGAAAACACTCAAGGAGACATATTTATTCTGCTTATTTGGAGAAAAGTTTGCTATTCACAGACAAGTGAGTCATATGTTTAGTTCTAGCTAAACCCCAAATCCATTCCCACATTAACAGGAAGACAAGCCAGAAAAACCAGACCAAGATGATAGATCTTTCAGAATGACCCCCACATTTTCCCCAGGTGTTACTGTGGGTCCCCCTACTTCCTACATGGCCCCCCAGCAAGTCTAGAGTCCTCACCCTTTTCCAGGGTGCTAAACAGAGCAGCCTCTCCAGCTTGTGTCCTGTTTATTTTTTTAGAGAAATTTTTATTTAAAAATACATTTATATGTACAGAAAAGTTATGAAGATAGCACAGAATGCATATTCCTCAATTCTTCGCATTATTTACCTTGTACGTTAGTATGGTGTATTTGTCATAAGACAGAACCAGTATGAATATATTACCATTACATAAAGTCCATAGTTTATTCGGGTTCCCTCAGTTTCCCCTAATGCCTCTTTTCTGTCCCAGAATCTCACCCAGAACACCACTTTCATAAGTCCTCGAGTTTCCGTAGGCTTGTCTTGGCTGTGGCCATTTCTCAGACTTTCCTAGTTTTTGATGACCTTGATGGTTTTGAAGAATCTGGCCAGAAATTTATAGTTTGTTTCTCAACTGGGATTTTTCTGCTGCCTTTCTCATGAGCAGACTGAGGTTAGCGGGAGGAAGATAGAGGTAAAGTGTCATTTTCATCCTGTCGGATCAAGGGCACACAGTATCAACACGACTTAGCACTGTCCATGATGACCTTGACCGTACTTGGTAGAGGGAGGGTTTGTCGAGCCTCTCTACCATACAATTACTCTTTTTTTTTTTTTTCAGACAGAGTCTCTCTCTGTCGCCCAGGCTGGAGTGCAGTGGGGGTGATCTTGGCTCAGTGCAAACTCTGTCCCGCAGGTTCAAGTGGTTCTTCTGTCTCAGCCTCCTGAACAGCTGGGACTATAGGCACATGCCACCACGCCTGGCTAATTTTTTTATTTGTAGTAGCAACGGGGTTTCACTCTGTTAGCCACGCTGGTCTCAAACTCCTGACCTCAGGTGATCTGCCCACCTCGGCCTCCCAAAGTGCTGGGATTACAGGTGTGAGCTACCGTGCCCGGCCGCCGTATAGTTACATACAGTTACTTTTTGTCCCCACTTCTATCCTGTACTCTTTGAAAGGAAGTAACTCTATGCAGCCCACACTTGAGTGGGGAGTTCCTCTCCGCTTCAGGGCAGAAGAGTTACATCAGTTATTGGGAGTGCATGTGCGTGAGACAGCTGACTCCTCCTCCTGGACCCACTTACTTATTTGTTTACTTATTTATGTAGTCATTTCTTTAGATCAGGATGGACTCATGAATATTTATTTCTCATATTTTGGCCTATGGCTTGTTTCCTTTGGAAAGTCTATCTCCTCCTGAAACCTTTTCCTCCTCCCTCCTCCCTTTACTATCTTGGGACAATGCCTCCCTGATCATTCAGGTTTCTCTGCTCCAAGGGAAATGGCATGAGTCCATGCTTTGATTTTATGGCTGTGTGTTTAGCTGTATTGAAAGTTAGACTAAGTTGGACACTTTTTATTTATTTATTTATTTATTATTTATTTATTTATTTATTTATTATTTATTTATTATTTTCATAAGTTTTTGGGGTATAGGTGGTATTTGGTTACATGAGTAAGTTCTTTAGTGGTGATTTGTGAGATTTTGGTGCAGCATCACCCAAGTAGTATACACTGAACCCAATTTGTACTCTTTCATCCCTCACCTGCTTCCCACCCTTTCTCCTCAAGTCCCCAATGTCCATTGTATCATTCTTATGCCTTTGCGTCCTCATAGCTTAGCTCCCACTTGTGAGTGGAGCTCACAAACACCACATAACGGTGTTTGGTTTTCCATTCCTGAGTTACTTCACTTAGAATAATAGTCTCCGAGGCAGGCAGATCACGAGGTCAGGAGTTCGAGACCAGCCTGGCCAGTATGGTAAAACCCCATCTCTATTAAAAATACAAAAATTAGCTGGGTGTGGTGGCGCTCGCCTGTAGTCCCAGCTACTTGGGAGGCTGAGACAGAAGAATTGCTTCAACCTGGGAGGCGGAGGTTGCAGTGAGCCGAGATTGTACCACTACAGTCCAGCCTGGGTGACAGAGTGAGATTCTGTCTCCAAAAAAAAAAAAAAAAGAAGAAGAAGAAGAAGAATAGTCTCCAAACCCATCCAGGTTGCTGCAAATGCCATTGATACATTTCTTTTTATGGCTGAGTAGTATTCCATTCTATCTATATACCACAGTTTCTTTATCCACTCATTGATTGATGGGAATTTGGGCTGGTTCCATGTTTCTGCAATTGCAAATTGTTTGGCACTTATTAAATAACCACACTACTTTTATATAGAAGTCTGTGCTGTGTTGCTATGTGCATGTCCTCCTGTTCTTGTTCTCATTGCCTATCGTATTTTATTGATGCAAAGAGCCAGGTGTTTTTTGTTTTTTTTTGTTTAATTTTGGCATCCTGAAATCAGATGAATCTCACAGTCAACTGCATCTTACGCTTTGTTACAGTTGAGCAGTACTTTTACTATCTTGCTGGTTCCTAAAATAATGCTTGGTGTTCCATCTCTGGGACTTAGATTTGATGAAATCCATCACGTCCTTCCTGGGTTATGCACTGTATCAGCATGGGAAACATTCCAACCTGTTTATCTTGTTTCACAGAATCCAGACCAGAATCTTGAGGGCATTAGGGCTATATTTGTACTGCCGTATATGTAATAAAAAATGTATCCTGCAGCCAGTCATGGTGGCTCACACCTGTAATCCCAGCAATTTGGGAGGCCAACGCGGGCAGATCACGAGGTCAAGAGATTGAGACCATCCTGGCCAACATGGTAAAACCCCATCTCTACTAAAAATACAAAAATTAGCTGAGCATGGTGGCACATGCCTGTAGTCCCAGCTACTTGGGAGGCTGAGGCAGGAGAATCGCTTGAACCCAGGAGGTGGAGGTTGCAGTGAGCCCAGATCATGCCACTGCACTCCAGCCTGGTGCAAGACTGAGCAAGACTGTGCCTGAGCAAGAGAGACTTGCCTGAGCAAGACTGTGCCTGAGCAAGAGACTTGCCTGAGCAAGACTCTGCCTCAAACAAAAACAAACAAACAAACAAATAAACAAACTATATATATATATATATGTGTGTGTGTGTATATATATCCTGCAACACACACAGCCTAATGCCAGAGAAAAAGACACAAGTAAGTGGGGCCCTGGAAATCAGGCAGGTTACTTAGGGCAGCAGAATGTCTAATTGGGACTGGGATTCAAAAGACAAATCTTAGTTCTTTTCCATTTTAAACAGTTTTTTGGGGAAGAAACATAAAAAAGGGAAGTCTACTGGGCAAACCTTTTCTCATCTCCATCCTCACATCCACTTCCGCTATACAAATCTTGAAAAATGTCAGCACTACATTACAGATGCCAAACCTGGGATTCCAAAATCCAGTAGGCCCGCCTGGGCCTGCAGGCTGTGAGCCAGTTTGAGATGCCATTAATCAGATCCCTGGACTCTACACTGACATCTGTAATCACAGATGATTACTCCACACCCCAGACCAAACTTGGGAAGTTGCGCCTCTCAGGGGTGCCCCCGATTCTCCCAGTTTTGGGTTCCACTCTGGGCCCCAGTGCTCACACGTGGCACCTTCTCTCAGGGAAGCATGTGTGCTGCTGTGTTTCCTCTCTTGCAGGCATTTGCAAAACTATCTAGACAGGGACTAATGAACGGAAAAGATCTCTGGAGGTGAAATTTCAGGCACTGGGTCCCCTAAAGATGGGGAAATGGTTGGAGAGGCACAAGATGCAGTTTGGGCAGCAGCCCTCAGCCAGTAGCCTACTGGGCTCACCCTATTTTTTGCCCACTTGTAAGACTATTCCTGACCTTTACCTCCCTTGGTAGCTGTGTTCTAGAGCTCACAATGTGGAGTCAGAAAGTCATGTAGAAATTAGGTATTAAGCATTCAATGAACCTTGGTCAATAAATAAAGAAGACATAATAGATGTAAACATTCATGCTCCTAATAGCAGTGCTTCTAAAATACATGCAGCAAAAACTAATAGAACTGCAAGGAGACTAGATAAATTCCCAGTTAATAGTCAATGATTTCAGTACCCCTCTCAATAATGGACAGAACACATAGACCAAAAAGGATACAGCAGACTTAACACTACCAACCTACCAGACCTCATTGACATTTACAGAACACTCCACCCAACATGGAACACACTCTCATATGTGCATATGGAGCATTTGCCAAGACAGACTACACCGTGGGCCATAAAACAAGTCTGAATAAATTCAAAAGGATTCAGGTCACATAAAGTATGTTCTCTGGCCACGATGGATTTTAATTAGAAATCAATAACAGAAAGACATCTGGAAATTTCCTAAATTTTGGAAACCAAACAAGATACTTCTAAATAAGCGAGGGATGAAAGGAGACCTAAAAAGGAAATTAGAAAGCATTTTGAAATGAATGAAAATTACAACATATCAAATTTTGTGGCATGCTGCTAAAGCAGAACTTAGAGGGAAATTTATAGCACTAAACAATATTATAGAAGAAGAAAGTTCTCAAATCAGTGACTTTGATTTCTATCTTAAGAAACTAAAGAAAGAACAAATTAAACTCAAACTAAGCAGAAGAAAGGTAATAGTAAAGATGAAAGCAGAAATCAATGAAGTAGCAGAAAGATAATAATAGAAATCAAAGAAACCAAAACCCAAAAGTTAGTATTTTGAGAAAATTAATAAAGTTGATAAACCTTCATTTAGACTGATCAAGAAAAAATAAATAAAAGGAGAA
Source organism: Macaca nemestrina (assembly GCF_043159975.1). Taxonomy (NCBI): domain Eukaryota; kingdom Metazoa; phylum Chordata; class Mammalia; order Primates; family Cercopithecidae; genus Macaca; species Macaca nemestrina. The sequence goes on from NC_092131.1 coordinate 92,337,436, forward strand.
AAAGAGACCATTCCTATTAACTTTTAAATTTATTTACCATGGCCTGGCCTCCAGGCCTGGTTCCATACTCAAACTACTCTCATCAAAGTCACTACACACCTTTTTTTTTTTTTTTGCCATTTTACTTGACCTCTCAGGGGTCCTAATAATCCTTCTGATGGATACAGTATTGTTGTACCCATTATACAGGTGAGGAGCATGAGGCCCAAGTTGACTGGGACCTCCCTGTTCTTCCTCTTATTAACTTGAAAGGTTGCTATGATAATTCAGTGAAATAAAATAATAATCTGTAAAAATTTATTATCTTTACTGAAATTTTCATATCTTTACTAATGTCTCTGAGATGCAGCAAGTGAATATAATGTACTCATGAGCTTCCCTTACCAAGACCATGCCCTCCTCCAACCAGCTCACCATGCTCAGGCCTCAGCCACCAGAAAATTCTGGAGTGGCCACTGCCCCTCCTTGCCTCTTCTGTTCCTAGGAAAACATCTATGTTTTGATTGTTCTGGGTTTGCAATACAGCATTTATATGGGAATAATTGCCATCCATAATGACTTCTCTTCAAGACGCCTCAAGTCTTGAGACATTTTCAGCAAACCAGCAGCTTAAATACTGTTAGGCTTCAGATTTTATTGTTGTGATGTAGAAAATGACTTTTAGATTGTGATTCCATAGAGCTCTAGAAGGCTTTCAGATATGGAAAAGAGTACGCTTAGTTAAAATCCCGACTTAGTTATTATCCCTGAGGGATGTTAGCATGAGCTAAATGATTTACTATGAATTTAGTCTTCCTTCAGAGCAAACTTTTTAGTCAGGTTAAAAAATGTTGGTGGGGGAGGGTGATGGTGAAAGCCATAGTTTTCTTAAAATTGTGATAAAATATATATAACATTTATGTATAACATTAAATTTACCATTTTAACCCTTTTTAAGTGTACAAGTAAGTGGCATTAAGTACATTCACATTGTTGTACAACTATCATTACTATAGTGTCCAGAACTTTCCATCGTCCCACACTAACACTCTGTATTCATTAACAATAACCCTCCATGCCTTCCTTCCCCCAGTGTCTGGTAATCACTATTATGTTCTTTCTCTAAGAATTTGACTATTCTAGATATTTCATATAAATGAAATCATACATTTGTCTTTCTTTTTTTAATGTGGCTTATTTCACCATGCATCTTTTCTTTTCAATTTTTTCTTAATACATAATAATTGTGCATATTATCACCCAGGCTGGAGTGTGGTGGCATGATCTTGGATCACTGCAACCTCCGCCTCCTGGGTTCAAGCGATTCTCCTGCCTCGGCCTCCCAAGTAGCTAGGATTACAGGCATGCACCACCATGCCTGGCTAATTTTTGTATTTTTAGTAGAGACGAAGTTTCACCATGTTGGCCAGGCTGGTCTCAAACTCCTGACATCAAGTAGTCTGCCCGTCTCGGCCTCCCAAAGTGCTATAATCACAGGTGTGAGCCACCATGCCCAGCCAATTATACATATTCACGGGGTACAAGTGATATTTTGATACATACATACAATATGTAATGATTAAATCAGGGTAATTAAGATATCCATCACCTCAAACACTTATTTCTTTGTGCTGAGGACATTCTAAATCTCTTCTAGCTATTTTGAATGTACAATAAATAAATGTTAACTCTTGCCACCCTACTATGCTATTGAACACTGGAACTTATTCCTTCTATCTGACTGCATTTTTGTATCCAATAACCAACCTCTTTTCATACTTTCCTCCCCCTCATCCCTTCCCACCTTCTGGTAACCATCATTCTACTCTCTACCTCCATGAGATCAACTTTTTTAGCTTCCATATATGAGTGAAAATGTGTAATGTTTGTCTGTCTGTGTCAGGCTTATTTCACTTAACATGATGACCTCCAGTTCCATCCATGTTGCTACAAATGACAGGATTCCATTCTTTTCATGGCTGAATGATATTCCACTGTGTATGTATACCATATTTTCTTTATCCATTCATTCATTCATGGGCACTTAGGTTGATTCCATATCCTGGCTATTATGAATAATGCTACAAAAGACATGGGAATGCAGATATCTTTTTGATATACTGATTTCCTTTATTTTGATATATACCCAGCAGTCAGATTTCTGGATAATATGGTCCATCTCTTTTTAGTTTTTGTTTTGTTTTGTTTTGTTTTTTCTGAGACAGAGTTTCGTTCTTGTTGCCCAGGTTGGAGTGAAGTGTGCGATCTTGGCTCACTGCAACCTCCGCCTCCTACGGTTCAAGCAATTCTCCTGCCTCAGCCTCCTGAGTAGCTGGGACTACAGACGTGCACCACCACACCAGCTAACTTTTGTATTTTTAGTAGACATGGGGTTTCACCATGTTGGCCAGGCTAGTCTTGAATTTTCAACTTTAGGTGATGCACCCCCTTGGCCTCCCAAAGTGTTGGGATTACAGGCATGAGCCACCAAGCCCGGCCTGAATTTATCAATTCTAACAATTTTTTTGGTGGAGTCTTTAAGTTTTTCTAAATATAGCACCATGTCATCTGTAGACAAGGATACTATAACTTCTTCCTTTTCAATTTGCATGTCTTGTATTTCTTTCTATTGCCTAATTGCTCTGGCTAGGACTGCCAGTACTATGCTGAATAAAAGTGGTGAAAATGGCCATAACCTTGTCTTGTTCCAGATCTTACAGGCAAGAGTTTTACCTACTTAGTATGACGCTAGCTGTGGATTTGTCATATATGGCCTGTATTGTTTTGAAGTGTGCTATTTCTTTTTTCTTTTTTTTTTTTTTTGAGACGGAGTCTCGCTCTGTGGCCTAGGCTGGAGCGCAGTGGCTGGATCTCAGCTCACTGCAAGCTCTGCTTCCAAGATTTACGCCATTCTCCTGCCTCAGCCTCCCGAGTAGCTGGGACTACAGGTGCCCGCCACCTCACCCGGCTAGTTTTTTTTTTTGTACTTTCTAGTAGAGACGGGGTTTCACCATGTTAGCCAGGATGGTCTCGATCTCCTGACCTCGTGATCCGCCCGTCTCGGCCTCCCAAAGTGCTGGGATTACAGGCCTGAGCCACCGTGCCCGGCCTGAGGTGTGCTATTTCTATACTCAGTTTGTTGAGAGTTTTTATTATGAAGTGATGTTGAATTTTATTGAATGCTTTTTTAGTGTCTGTCAAAATGATCATCTGGTTTTTGTTCTTGATTCTGTTAATGTGATGTATCAGGTTTATTGATTTACATATGTTGAAGCATTCTTGCAATCCCTCAGAAAAATCCCACTTGATCATGGTGAATGATATTTTTTCTTTGAGACGTAGTTTCACTCTTGTTGCCCAGGTTGGAGTGCAATGGCACAATCTTGGCTCACCAAAACCTCCACCTCCCGGGTTCAAGCGATTTTCCTGCCTCAGCCTCCCAAGTAGCTGGGATTACAGGCATGTGCTACCACGCCCGGCTAATTTTGTATTTTTAGTAGAGACGGCGTTTCTCCATGTTGGTCAGGCTGGTCTCGAACTCCTGACTTCATAAGATCTGCCTGCCTCGGCCTCGCAAGGTGCTGGGATTACAGACGTGAACCACTGCGCCCAGCCAGTGAATGATCTTTTTGATGTGCTGCTGAATTCATTTTGCTAGTAATTTGTTAAAGATTTTTGCAGGGACACTGGCCTGTAGTTTTCCTTTTTGCTGTGTCCTTGTCTGGTTTTGGTTTCAGGATAATGCTAGTCTCATAGAATGAGTTTGTAAATATTCCTTCCTCATTAATTATTATTATTATTATTATTATTATTATTATTATTATTATTATTTTGAGATGGTGTCTCGCACTGTTGCCCAGGCTGGAGTGCTGTGGCGTGATCTCGCCTCACTGCAACCTCTGCCTCCCAGGTTCAAGTGATTCTTCTGCCTCAGCCTCCCAAGTAGCTGGGATTACAGGCGCTGGCCACCACGCCCAGCTAATTTTTTTTGTATTTTTAGTAGAGATGGAGTTTTGCTATGTTGGCCAGGCTGCTCTCAAATGCCTGACCTCGTGATCCACCTGTCTCTGCCTCCCAAAGTGCTGGGATTACAGGCCTGAGCCACGGTGCCTGGCCCCTCATTAATTTTTTACAATAATTGAGTAGAATTGGTATCAGTTCATTCAGTGTTTGGTAGAATTCAGCAGTGAAGCCATTAGGTTCTAGACTTTTCTTTGTTGGGAGACTTTTTATTACTGATTCAATCTGTTAGTCATTATTGGTCTGTTTAGGTTTTTTATTTCTTCATGGTTCAATCTTGGTAGGTTGTATATGTCCAGAAATTTATTTGTTTCTTTTTTTTTTTTCCTTCTCTTTTTTTGAGACAGGGTCTTGCTCTGCCACCCAGGCTGGAGTGCAGTGCCATGATCTTGGCTTACTTCAGTGTCAACCTTCAGGGCTCAAGCAATCCTCCTACCTCAGCCTCTTGAGTAGCTGGGATTACAGATGTGCACCAGCAAGTCTAGCTAATTTTTGTATTTTTTAGTACAGACAGGGTTGTGCCATGTTGTCCTGGTCTTGAACTCCTGGGTTCAAGTGATCTGTCTACCTTGGCCTACCAAAGTGGTGGGATTACAGCCATGAGCCACTGTGCCCAGCCTATTTCTTCTGTATTTTCCAATTTGATAGTTTACAGTTGTTCATTATATGTCTGATGATCCTTTGTATTTTTGGGGTATCAATTTTAATGTCTCCTTTTTCGTATCAAATTTTAGGTATTTGGGTCTTCTCTTTTTTTTCTTAGTCTAGCTAAAGGCTTGTTGATTCTGTTTATCTGTTCTAAAAACCACCTATTCATATCAGCAATCTTTTGTGTTGCTTTTTTGTTTCAGTTTTTATTTATTTCTGCTCTGATCTTTATTATTCCTTTCCTTTTACTAATGTGTGGTTTGGTTTGTTAGTGCCAGTTATATTAGGTGCATCATTAGGCTGTTTATTTGAAGTCTTTCTATCTTTTTGATGAAAGCACTTGTTGCTATAATCTTCCCTCTCAGAGTCATTTTTGCTATATCCCATAGGTTTTGATATATTGTGTTTCCATTGCCATTTGTCTCAAGAAATTTTTTAATTTTCTTTTTAATTTCTTCATTGGCTCATTTATTGTCCAGGAGTATGCTGTTTAATTTCCATGAATTTGTGCAGTTTCCAACATTCCTTCTGTTACTGATTTCTAGTTTTAGTCCACTGTGGTCAGAAAAGATACTTGATATAATTTTAATTTTTCACAATTTGTTACTTGTTTTGCGACCTAACATATGGACTATTCTGGAGAATGATCCATGTGCTGTTGAGAAAAACGTGTATTCAGCTGTTGGATGGAGTGTTCTGTAAACGTCTGTTCCTTCCATTTGGTCTAGAGTGCAGTTTAACTGAAATGTTTCTTGGTTGATTTTCTGTCTGGATGATTTGTCCATTGCTAAAAGTGGAGTATCCAAGTTTCCTGCCATTATTGGTTGCAGTTAATCTCTCCCTTTAGGTCTATTAATATTTGTTTTATATATTCAGGTGCTCTGGTGTCAGGTACATATACATTTATAATAGCTATATCCTCTTGCTTTATTGATCCCTCTATCATTATATGATGTTCTTCTGTGTCCTTTTTTTCACTGTTCTTGACTTAAAGTCCATTTTATCTGATATAAGCATAGCTACTCCTGCTGTTTTTTGGTTTCTGTTTGCATGGAATATCTTTTGTCATCCCTTCACTTTTAGTCTGTGCATATCTTTTTAGGTAAAGTAATCTCTTGTATACAACATATAGTTGGATCTTGTTTTATATTTTTCAAAATCCATTCAGCTACACTGCACCTTTTAATTGGATAATTTAATCCATTACACTCAAGGTTATTATTGATAGGCAAGTGTTTACTACTGCCATTTTGATACTTATTTTCTGGTTGCTTTGTAGAGCTCTTCTTCCTTTCTTCCTCTCTTACTATCTTTATTTGTGGTTAAGTGCTTTTCTCTAGTAGAATGTTTTTATTTCATGCTGTTTATTTATTTATTTATTTTTGAGACGGAGTTTTGCTCTTGTTGCCCAGGCTGGAGTGCAATGGTGCGTGGCACGATCTCAGTTCACTGCAACCTCCACCTCCCAGGTTCAAGTGGTTCTCCTGCCTTAGCATCCCAAGTAGCTGGGATTACAAGCATTTGCCACCACATCCGGCTAATTTTTGTATTTGTATTTGTAATTTAGTAGAGATGGGGGTTCACCATGTTAGTCAGGCTGGTGTCGAGCTCCTGACCTCTAGTGATCCACCTGCCTCGGCCTCCTAAAGTGCTGGGATTACAGGTGTGAACCACCATGGCTGGCCCATGCTATTTATTTTTAATGTATCTCTAACAGGTTTTTCTTTTGTGATTACCATGAGGCTTACAAAAAATTTGATAGTTTTAAGTTATTTTTAAATGATAACGACTGAACATTGATTGCAAAGAAAAGTATCAAAAACAAATTCTACAATTTAACACCACCCTTCACCCACATTTTGACTTTTTAGTGTTTCAGTTTTATCTTTTTATGTTGCCTCTCTCTTAACCAATTGTAGTAATTATTGTTTTTTATAGTTTTGTCTTTTAGTCTCATACTTAAGACATACATGATTTACTTAACACAATTACAGTATTAGAGTGTTCTGAATTTGTTTTCTTACTTGTGCCAGTGAGTTTAATACCTTCCAAAGTTTTCTTGTTACATGGTAGTATCTGTTTCTTTCAAGTTGAAGAACTCTCTTTAGATTTGTAAGGCAGGTCTGGCGTTGATTTCCTCAGTTTCTGTCTGGGAAAGTCTTTATTTCTCCTTCGTGTTTGAAGGATAGCTTTGCTGGCTACAGTATTGTTGTTGGTGGGTTTTTTTTTCCTTCACATTTTGGGGTTTTTTTTCTTTTCTTTCTCTCTTTTTTTTTTTTTGAAACAGAGTCTAGCTCTGTCATCCAGGCTGGAGTGCAGTGGTGCTATTTCTGCTCACTGCAAGCTCCACCTCCTAGGTTCAAGTGATTCTCCTGCCTCAGCCTCCCAAGTAGCTGGGTTTACAGGCATGTGGCACCATGCCTGGCTAATTTTTGTATTTTTAGTAGAAATAGGGTTTCACCATGTTGGCCAGGCTGGTCTCAAACTCCTGGCCTCAAGTGATCCACCTGCCTCAGCCTCCCAAAATGCTGGAATTACAAGCATGAGCACCATGCCTGGCCCCTTCACACTTTGAATATAAAATACCACTCTCTTCTGAACTACAGAGTTTCTGCTGGGGAATCTTCTGAAAGTCATATTATGGCCCTATTTTTTTTTTTTTTTTTGAGACGGAGTCTTGCTTTGTCGCCCAGGCTGGAGTGCAGTCGCACTATCTCAGCTCACTGCAAGCTCTGCCTCCCACGTTCACGCCGTTCTCCTGCCTTAGCCTCCGAATTGCTGGGACTACAGGCGCCTGCCACCACGCCTGGCTAATATTTTTTTGTATTTTTAGTAGAGAAGGGGTTTCACTGTGTTAGCCAGGCTGGTCTCTATCTCCTGACCTTGTGATCCACTCGTCTCAGCCTCCCAAAGTGCTCACGATTACAGGTGTGAGCCACTGGCGCCCGGCTGATTATGGCCCTATTAAACATGATACCTTTCTTTTCTCTTGCTGCTTTGAGTATTCTTTCTTTGTATTTTTTGCTAGTTGTATTATGATGTGCCTTGGGAAATTATTCTTTTAGTTGAATTTGATTGGTGATCGCTGAGCTTCCTGTACCTGGATGCTGTTGTTTTTCTCCAGATTTGGGAAATTTTCAGCCCTTATTTTTTTTTAAGTATTCTTTCTAGGCCTTTTCTCTCTTGTCTCCTTCAGGAATTCCAATTATGCGGAGATTAGTTCTCTTGATGGTGTCTCATAATTCTCATTGGCCTTCTTTGCTCTTTTTTATTCTTGTTTTTTTTTCTTTCTTTGCTGATTGGGTAACTTCATATGATCTGTTTTCAAGCACTCTAGTTCTTTTTTTCTGGTTGACCAAGTGTACTGTTGAAACTTTCTGATAAGTTTTTTAGTTCACTTATTGCATTATTTGTTTCTAGGATTAAAAAATTGTTTCTATTTATTTGTCAAATTTCTCATTTTGTTCCTGGATTGTTTTCCAAATTTTATTTAGCTTTTTATTCATAGGTTTTTTGTGATTCCCTGAACTTCTTTAAGAGAATTATTCTGAACTCTCTGTCAGACACTTCACAAATACTCAATTTGGGGGAGGTCTATTGCTAGGGCTTTGTTGGTTTCTTTTGGAGGTGTCATATTTCCCTGAATTTTTACATTCCTTGTGTCTTTACATCAATACCTGTGAACTTGAAAAGACAGCCACTTCTTACATTTTTTCATGTGTTCTTTGATGTTAGATCTATTCTTGTTAATATCAGAACTTAAACACTGACCTGTTGTTTCTTCCCTTTCTAGGGAGGGCTTATAGTGAGTAGCAGAACTAAAATACTGCAGTAAACTTGTTGCTCTGTCATTGTTTCCCAGTCTGAGGAAGACATACAGTGAACACTGGAACTTAACACTGCTCTGGAGCTAAACCACTGCCCAGCCATTGTTTCCCAGTCTGGGGAAGACAAGCAGGCACAGGAACTTCATTCCAGCCTCTAGGTTGTTTCAAGGCCAGGGGAAGCCTCCACATGAACATCTGGGCTTTATGGAAAAATCTAACTAAAGATTCAGACCTTCCCACCAATTATTGTCTTTGCGATGCTATGGTACCAGCCAGGCTCTTTAATGTGGTGTTCTTGATGATTTGAGTGCTGCGTAGCCACCAAGATTGACATGCCAGTTTCTGTGATCAGTGCCCCATTCTTTGTCCCCAATGCATCCCAAGTGGTTCAGCCCTCCTGGCACTCCCAGTGGTTCCCATGGAATGGGACTGGAGTAGGCTTCTTATGAAGATTCCCAGACTGGTGGGAAGATTGAATGTTCACCTCCAATTCCCTCCTCTCCCCTCAGCAACCACAGGTCTAGGGAAATGCTCTGTGAGTGATACTGTGCTGGCTTAGGGGAGGGATACCACAGTCTGAAAAGACCAATTCTCTTACTGGTTGCAGCTTCTCTTAACTCTGTGGGACCAGAGGGTTTCTCTGTTTCTCCTTTTTGTTCGGATTTATTTAGGTGGCATTCTTGTCTTTAAATAGTTTCTAATGGTATTTTTGTGGAAGGAGTGGTGCCAGCAGATCTTCTCTTCTGTCATCTTGTTGATGTCACTCTCTATAAATCTTTATTTTTTCCACGTTTGCCACTGAACTTGGGCACCTTCCCTATCCCATGGCAATGTTCTCTGTATCTGCCCCTTCCTCACTCTCCTCTGTCCTGGTCACCACTTTGTCTTTAGCATCTAGCATGGGCCTAGCACATGGTAGAGGCAAAATTAATATTTGTTGAAGGAATATCATTGTTTTAAAAAGTTTATATTTCTGAGGAAGCAAAAACATGCATCTTACTTTTAACAACATGTGTTGTTCTTTTTTCCAATTACAAAAAACCTCTAAACACCAAAAAGAAACATTTTAAAAATTAGATTGTAATTCACCATCTAAAAATAACTCTGAGTATAGTGCATTTCCTCACAATATTTATTATAATGCTCTGTGTCAGCTGTCGATGGCTGCAAATTAAACCAATCTGAAACTTAGCAGTATCAAAAAAACCACCATTCTCTCTCCTGGCTCTGTAGGTCCACAGGGCTCAGCAGGGAAGTTCTTCTGCTTATCTTTCTTGGGGCTTTCATGTGGTTGCAGTGAGATGGAGGCAGAAGGTGGAGTCATGGGGGCTTGACTCAGGTGTGAGGACAGCAGGGCCTGTCCCTTGCCCTGTGATCTCTCCTTGAGGTCTCCACAGCTGGGTAGCAAAATGCAGAAGCTGCCAGGACTTCTTACACTTAGGCCCCAAGCTGGCTGAATTCTGTTGCCTAAAGTGAGTCATAGGCCAGCCCTTTCTTGCACAGCCTTTTCCTGCAGATCCTTCTACCCTTCATCCTTCAGGCCTTTTACAACACTTCCTACATCATCACCTCTTTGAGGATCCTCAGTCATTTCCAAAGTGGGGTTTTCAAGGTGATCCATTGGGGTATAGGAAAAAATACAGTATTAGGATTTCCATTTCTATGTTTTTTAAACTGTGATTTAAAAATGCACAATATAAAATTTATGACCTAACCACTTTAAAGTATATAGTTCAGTAGAGTTTATATTCAGATTGTTATGCAATAGATCTCCAGAACCTTTTATCTTGCAAAATAAAAACTGTACCCATTGAATAATGCTTCCCCATTTCCTCCTCTTTGTAGTCTGTGGTAACTACTATTCTGTTTCTATGAATTTGACTATTTTAGGTACCTCATGTAAGTGGAACCATACAGTATTTGTATTTTTGTGATTGGCTTATTCCATTTAGCATAATATCCTCAAAGTTCATCCACACTGTAGCACGTGACAGGATTTCCTTCTTTTTTATTATTTATTTATTTTTTTGAGATGGAGTCTCACACTGTCGCCCAGGCTGGAGTGCAGTGGCACAATCTTGGCTCACTGCAACCTCTGCTTCCTGGGTTCAAGCGATTCTCCTCCCTCAGCCTCCCAAATAGCTGGGATTACAGGCACGTGCCACCATGCCCAGCTACTTTTTGTATTTTTAGTAGAGATGGGGTTTTGCCATGTTGGCCAGGCTGGTCTCGAACTCCTGATCTCAAGTGATCCGCCTGCCTTGGCTTCCCAAAGTGCTGGGATTACAGGCGAGAACCACCACGCCCCGCCGGTTTCTTCTTTTTTAAAACTGAATAATGTTTCATTGCATGTATTTACCACATTTTATCAATTTATCTGTTGATAGACACTTGGATTGTTTCCACCTCCTGGCTATTGTGAATAATGCTAAAGTGAACATGGTGTGCAAATATCTCTTTGAGATCCTGATTTCATTTCTTTTGGCCACATACCCAGATGTGGAATTGCTGGATCATAACGTGGTTCTGGGTTTAATTTTTTGAGGAATCACCACATTGTTTTCCACAATGGCGGCACCGTTTTACATTTCTACCAACAGTGCACAAGGCCTCCGATTTCTCAACATCCTCACCAACAGTTGTTCTTTTCTGGTTTTTGATAGTGGGCATCCTAATGGTATGAATTTCTATAGTTTTAGTCTATAAAACATAAGAAATTAACGTTCGTCAGTATGTCATAGCTGGACTGACATTGACACTATGCCTTGCCTTGTGTGTCCTTACCTCCCTGGACAGCATGGCTTCCTGGGAGGGGGATCCTTGCACTGGGGGGAAAGGGATGCTGTGGTGATAGAGAGGTCCTCCCTCTTTGATTCACTTCTAATTTATTACAAAGTGTTTCAGCCCAGTTAATGGGTTTCAGGATTATATTATCCTGTTTTAATTAAACTAATCCTCAAATGATGACCAAGGAATCCTCACAAAAATGACCTAAAACAAAAAAGAAGAAGAAGACCATAATACAAATCTGGGCAAACCATGAGGAAACAGCTGAGTGGCACTTCTCCTACCACTCACAGGAGCTCTGTGTCAGCCCATTTCAATAGAAAAACAATGACAAGCCGAGAAGCTGGCCAAAAAGGAAGGAACTAAGAAAACCACTTAAAATATAGATTTACATCCATTTATTAACCAGAGGCTCACTTGAAGTGTGTATTGTGCCTTGAGACATCAAGACATGAGCTAATGGCAATGTGCGTGCATGCACACATGCTTATGCACCCTAGAATATTTTTATTAACAGGGACAAGTGATCAAAAATATTTGGAGACAACCACTCCAGATAGAGGATTGGGAATTATGGCATTGCTGTTTTTCCTTCCTGGATTTTTCAGGGAAGACCAACCCGGCAGTTTGGAAGAATGACCTAAAGGATACTGGGAGTGGGTTGGGGTAAGCGTCACATCTGGAAGACGGAACTTGGCATCGTGAAGGAAGAGAGTGATCGTTAACTGGCATTCCAGGATTTCCCCACTTGTGAGAGCTGTGATCAGGCCTAAATGGTGGACCCCCACTGTTGTGGTAGCATCTCCTGTGTGGCTGCTTCCTGGAACTCCTCTGTTCTTTTATATGTACCCTCAGCCAGGCGTGGTGGCTCATGCCCGTAATTCCAGCAATTTGGGAAGCCAAGGCAGGAGGATCACTTGAAGCCAGCAGTTCGAGACCAGCCTGGGCAACAAAGCGAGACCCCATCACTAAAAAAAAAAAAAAAAAAAGGATTAGCTGGGCATGGTGATGCACACCTGTAGTCCCAGCTACTTGGGAGGCTGAGCTGGGCGGATCACCGGAGCCCAGGAATTTGAGGTTGCAGTGAGCTATGATCACGCTGTTGCACTGCAGCCCAGGCAACAGAGCCAGACCTTGTCTCCAAAATCAATAATGAATAAATAAACGTACCCTCCCTAGACCTCAGTCTCCTTCTCTGTAGAATGGGGACATCATCAGCACTTCATCAAGAGGGTCGTGGCGAGGTGTTTGGCATGGTGCCTGCACACAGTAAGGGTCCTCCAGAGACAGCTAGTAGGATTACTGGACTATTTTGAAACCCTTCTTTTTAAAACCAGAGATATGGTACATACACATTCATTATAAAAATCTTATGAAGAGTATAGAAAGAAACGGGAATCAGCCCCAGTTCTTCCCTCAGGGGATGACCATTTCAGTCTTGCTCCATTTCCATCCATGGCTGCAGGCAACAGTCTGAGACCCTGATTTTTAAACTTCTTCCTTCTCCAGGGCTTTCCCATGTCAATCAATGCTTTATACGTCGTTTTTAATGGCTGCCTGCTACTCCCCTGACGGCTGTCCTACACCTTCTCCCCTCCCTGCTCTGCCTGGCCTCCTCTCATCTCTCGTGCTCCTTTTCCTGTGCCTGGTGAGCCTCTGACTCTGACAGTAACTTCTGTCTTCACATGGAGCTTCCAGCCTGGATGGTGTTGGAGGCCAGGCCTGGGTCTCAGCTACATGGGATGGCTCCCAAATCCCAGGTCCCTTCCAACCCATCCGGTGAAAAGGAACACATTATCTCTCCCTCTTCCATTGTCACCCTGACCTCCCTTCCACAACACATACCCCAAAACCCTCAGCCAGAGCTTAGCACAGAGACTGCAAGCAGTAGGTGCCTCATCCATGTCCCATGACTGATGGGTAGAAGATAACATGAAAAGAAAGAAGGAAGTAAAGAAGAAAAGGTAGAAGGGCAGGGAAAGAAAGGGGAAGAAAGGATGAAAAAAAGGAAAAAAAGGAAGGAAGGTCTTCGCACATACTTTCAAGCCTCACTGTTCTTGCTCTGTGGATAGTTATTTTGCTGGGGCCGGGCACGGTGGCTCATGCCTATAATCCTAGCACTTTGGGAGGCCAAGGCTGGAGGATCACTTGAGGTCAAGAGTCTGAGACCAGCCTAGCTAACATGGTGAAACCCTATCTCTACTAAAAATACAAAAATTAGCTGGGTGTGGTGGTGGGCACCTGTAATCCCAGCTACTCAGGAGGCTGAGACATGAAAATCACTTGAACCCGGGAGGCAGAGGCTGCAGTGAGCCGAGATGGTGCCACTGTACTTCAGCCTGGGTGATAGAGCAAGACTTTGTCTCAACAACAACAACAAAAAAAGTTATTTTGCTGGAAGACTCCTACTGATCCTCCAAGCCCTGGTCACAGAGCCTTCCCCTCATGCAGCCCTTCACCTGCATGGCCTCGCTTACCTTTGTCAAAGTCCTGTTATTACTGTGATGCACAGATAGGGAAACTGAGGCTCAGAAAACTACAATGAGTTGCCCAAACTCTCACAGCAGTGAGGGGAAGCAGGGGGGCTTGGTCTCCTTCTCTCTCACCCTGAGTCCTCACCCTCAGCTTCTGTAGCCCAGCCCTGCCCGCTTCTAGTTCACATATCTCCAAGATCACGAGCCTCCATCATGGATCCATGAGCTGAGGCTGCATTTCAGGCTCTCAGGGAGTTTTCTGGAACAATTCAATAAATGAATGCATTCATGCATTCTGGTGCTAGCCCCGAACTCATATTTGATAAGAGAAGACTCAGATCTTGGAAAAACAGCAACTGTTTTTCAACACCAGCTGGTGCCACAGCCTCAATGGATTTGAACAAATTCAGAGAGCAACTGGTGTCTTTTTCCTTCCTTCAGTTCCCTTTGTTAAACTGCCATGTGTTCCTGGCAACTGGATTTCGGGAGACGTGGAATTCAGAAGAAGTGAGAGAAAGAGGCCAAAGGCAGGGCTCTCTGCTTCCTCGGGACCTTTGTAGGTGGGGAGGTTCACGCCTTTTCGGGGGACTGTGGGCTGGGCACACAGCGCCCTGCTGAGCCGGCTCATTCCTGCAGCTTCAGCAATGCCCTGGATTTCACTCTGCGGACAGTGGTTTCACCGGCTCTGTCCTCCCTGTGTTAGCACAAAACACTCTGAAATTCTAGCTGAGAAAGTGTGCCAGTTCAGAAAACACAAAGCCCTGGCTCTCCTAGGTCTGCATGGAACTGACATGCCCTTTGCTAAAACAACCAGCCCTTCTTGGCAGAAAGAGTGGCTGCAGCCCGCGGCCCGCAGTCTGCTTGTGCAGAGTGTTCTCTCTGCTTCCGACTGGCCCCGGGCTCATCAGATTCTAATAAATATCACTTTCTTTTCTTTCTTGTTTTTTTTTTTTTTTTTTGAGATGGAGCCTTGCCCTGTCGCCCAGGCTGGAGGGCAACAGCGGGATCTTGGCTCACTGCAACCTCTGCCTCTTGGGTTCAAGCGATCCTCTGGCAGAGCTGAAGGGGACCCCAGCGTGATGGCTTCCTGTCCCCACTCCTTGAAGTGTGCCCCCTCCATGCCCAGCCTCACAGGTACCCTCAGGACAGGAGGCCCAAGATGGATGGCGGCACAAGACCTAGAATGCAGGGTTGCCTGGAGCCCCTTTGGTCTGTCTGGGCCTGGAGAGGTCCACTTGGAATTGCAGCCCCTTCCTCCTGGGCCCCACAGCCCACTGCCCTGTGCTTACCCGGCCCTCCTTCTTGCCTCCCACCATCACAGTCAGGCCAGTGATCTCCCCGCCAGGGCCCCAGTGGGGATGCTGGTATTGGCATTGATTTTTGGAAGAGAACAAAGCTTGAGCTGGGGAGGGAACTGAGCAGGTGTCTGGAGGGTGGAGCAGAGCCCCGCAGGGAGGCTGAGCTGATCAAGGACAGACCCAAGATGCCAGAAATTGGCCACCCCACTCCTGGATGAGGCAGCCCAGGCAGAGCCTCATCTGGGCATGTCGTCCCCACCTGGCTCTGCAGCATCCGGGTAGACGTGACTCCTCTGAGGCCTAGGCAGGGGCCTGGAACTTCCTATCTGGGATCTTGGGACAGGCCAGACAGCCTGGCTTGGCCATTATCTGTCCGAGAAAGCATTCTCCCGAGTGCCCTGAAATGCCAGGAAAGTAGTCAGGAAAAACAGAGGCGTAAATTGAAAACCATCTTGATGATAAGCATAGCTCCTGGTGCTGGGAAAGGGCTGGGCCTTTTGGAGATGGTGTTACGTTCCTGATGTGACTTTTACCAAGAGTGAAACGCACAGCTCTAAGCTCTTGCGCTGCTTCTTTTCTTCCTTGCCAAATGGGGCTCCACAGCCCCTCACCTCCTCCCCATTCCGTCTCTCTCTCTGAATCTCTCTCTCTCTCTCTGTCTCTCTCTCTGCGTCTCACCTAACCTATAGGTTTTGCTGCCCAGACATGGCAGTGTCCTCCCAGAAGCCTGTCTGTGAGCTCTAGACACACAACAGCCAAGAGGCCAGCCTCTTTGGGCACTTCAAACTTGGCAGGACCCCAATCACCGGCATGATATCCCCAGCCCAGCTCTGCCTTCTCCTCTATCCCCTTAGGAAGCAGCTCTGGCTCATTAGCTTCTTGAGTACATTTCCATGGCTCCCAATTGCCCTAAGAATAAAGTTCACGCTGAGCTAAGCTCTCAGTCTGGCTTCCACAGACTGCCCCGGTGTCTGTTCCCAGCCTTCCCTGGTGTGCAGTAGTCCCTGGCACTGGAGGTGGGTGGAGGTGGTGGGTTCCTTGTCAAAATATCTGCGGATGCTGTTAGAGTCCAGGGGTGCAAAATGTCCTGTCCTGAGGCACGCAAGACACACGGAAGAAGCCTTCAGCCTTGCCAGGAACACCAGGTCACGCCAAGTTCCCCAAAGGCCTCAGGTTCTTTTTTTTTTTTTTTTTTCTTTTTTTTTGAGACGGAGTCTTGCTCTGTCACCCAGGCTGGAGTGCAGTGGCGCCATCTCGGCTCACTGCAAGCTCCGCCTCCCGGGTTCACGCCATTCTCCTGCCTCAGCCTCCCGAGTTGCTGGGACTACAGGCGCCCGCCACTGCACCCGACTAATTTTTTGTATTTTTGGTAAAGACGGGTTTCACCGTGTTAGCCAGGATGGTCTCGATCTCCTGACCTCGTGATCCTCTCGTCTCGGCCTCCCAAGGTGCTGGGATTACAGGCGTGAGCCACTGCGCCCGGCCACCTTTTTTTTTTTTTTGAGATGGAGTCTCGCTCTGTCGCCAGGCTGGAGTGCAGTGGCACGGTATCAGTTCACTGCAACCTCTGCCTCCTGGGTTCAAGCGATTCTCCTGCCTCACCCTCCTGAGTAGCTGGGACTACAGGCACGCGCCACCAAGCCCAGCTAATTTTTGCATTTTTAGTAGAGATGGGGTTTCACCATGTTGGCCAGGATGGTCTCGATCTCTTGACCTCATGATCCGCCTGCCTTGGCCTCCCAAAGTGCTGGGATTACAGGCGTGAGCCACTGTTCCCGGCCAGGCCTCAGGTTCTGGTGATGTCTTCTGCCCTTGCAGCTTCCTCCGCCTGGCATACTCTTCCCCAGCGTCTCCATCTGGCTCACTCCCGCCTGTCCACAGACCTCACCTGCATCCCCTTGGCAAACATGGCTGTCAGACGTGCCTCTCTTGTGTTCCCTCCTAGATAGGTGCTGCTGTGTGCATTTGCCTCTTGGGTGGGAACTGTGACTCTCTTCTTGGCTCCTTGCCACTTTGTGAGCTCCTTGAGGGCAAAGTCCAGGCCACGGGAGACCCCAGAAGTAGACCCTAAGGATTGGGTTTTCAGGGACGCCTGGTGCCCCCCCACCATTAACTGAGGCAAGTCCACCTGCCGCTTTCCGCAGGAGCTCTCCAAGCTGGGCCTGGGGAATGACACAGTGGTGCAGCTGCGGACTCTGGAGCTGCCTGTAGACTACAGGGAGGCTAAGCGGAGGGTCACCGGAATCTGGGAAGATCATCAGCCACAAGTAAATGATGGCGGGAGGCAGCGGGGCATGGGGCTGGCGATGTGGTGGAGCTGGAGCCTGAGACCCCTGGGCCCTGGTTCTAGGGTTGATGGTTGAGGGGCACCCCGTCCCCAGGCCCCACCAGTCCTGCAAGGTCCCAGCTGATTGTGTAAGGTTCTGGGTCTGTTTGTAAAAGTTTAAGCCAAAATATGGAGTAGGTCTTAATAGAAAATCTGGAGAGAAAGGAGGAGGAAAAGAAATGGAAGTATTATTCCCAGCCAGGACTCAAAAATAGTTTCCACCTAAGGGAGAGGCCCTTGGGTTGGGCCCCATCCATACCCATGAGGGGCAGGTAGGTTTGAAGGTGGGCATGAGGCAAGGACCTCTGTGCCCAGGGAACGACTGGGAGGGTGGCCAACCTGGGGGAGGCCCATCTTCATAGCACCCAGCCCATTTTATCTGGACATAATTACTGTATATAAAACAGGTATACCCTCACCCCCCCAAAAAAAATTCCCCAAACAAGGACCAGATAATGAGGTTAATAAAACATACACTATCAAGGCTGGGCACGGTGGCTTTCGCCTGTAATCCCAGCACTTTGGGAGGCTGAGGCAGGTGGATCACAAGGTCAGGAGATCGACAGCATCCTGGCTAACATGGTGAAACCCCGTCTCTACTAAAAATACAAAAAAAATTAGCTGGGCATGGTGGTGGGTGCCTGTAGTCCCAGCTACTCGGGAGGCTGAGGCAGGAGAATGGCGTGAACCTGGGAGGTGGAGCTTGCAGTGAGCCAAGATAGTGCCACTGCACTCCAGCCTGGGCGACAGAGCAAGACTCCATCTCAAAAAAACAAACAAACAAACAAAAAAATACACTATCAAGCCATTCAGACAGTGCCCCAGATGTTTTGATAAAATACTTGGGCAGCTATTTTTCTAAAAGGAAAAATAATCAGCTTTAATAAATTCTAAGATTTCATTGGACTGCTACTAACTTCCTTTATTAACTTTCATTTTTAAAAAAGATGCAGGAGGTGGGCGCGGTGACTCACGCCTGTAATCCCAACACTTTGGGAGGCCGAGGCGGGCGGATCACTTGAGGTCAGGAGTTTGAGACCAGCCTGGCCAAGATAGTGAAACCCCGTCTCTACTACAAATACAAAAATTAGCTGGGCGTGGTGGTGCACCTGTAGTCCCAGCTACTCCGGAGGCTGAGGCAGGAGAATCACTTGAACCCAGGAGGCGGAGGTGGCAATGAGCTGAGATGGTGCCATTGCACTCCACCCTGGGTTATAGAGCCAGACTCTGTCTCACAAAAATAAAAATAAATAAATACATACATAAAATAAAATAAAATGATGCAGGTTTCCACCAAAACACGAAGGCTCTGCCTCACCACTTAACCAGCTTGCCTCTCCTCCCTCCAACCCTCCCCCTACAAAAAGAGAATACATTGCCCTGTAAGAATAATTTGAAGTAAAAAGTATTTAAATGTAAATGCAGCACGAGTTTTTATTCAGCCAAAAGAATCCAGCTATTTTTCTTTCCAGCCATATTAATTAGGAGACACTAGTGGGGGATCCTGGGGTTTCCCAGTGGATTTGGGGTTTGAGACGTTTGGCACGGAGCCGGGCTCGCTAAAGGAGTGGCCCTCCTGCACATTTGGTGAGCAGCGTGGGCCTCATTTTCCTGGGGTCTCTCTGCTGTTGCCTGTTCACATAGCTCGTCGTGCATGTGGGCATGGACACCTGCGCCAAGGCGATCATTCTGGAACAGTCTGGCAAGAACCAAGGCTACCGGGACACCGACATCCGGGGCTTCCGGCCAGAGGGCGGCGTGTGCCTACCTGGCGGCCCAGACACGTTGGAGTCAGGGGTCTGCATGAAGGCAGTCTGCAAGCACGTAGCTGTGGAGGATGTCGAGGTGCTATTTTCTCGAGATGCAGGCAGGTATGCTCTGTGGGTGTTTGTTAGGCCCCTGAGCAGGTAGGAGAGAAGCAATGGCCTTCGGCATCCCCCCAGCCTCCAAGAAGCCATCCTGTACCATCCAGCCGGCCACTTGGCCATGCGGCGCTGCCCCCAGATCGCCCCTCTTTGCTGCGTGCAGGTCAGCACAGTTGCTAACACCTTGCCTGGGGGCTCGTTTGTGAGACCTCCCTGTGGAAACATGGTCTTTGGTGTGTGGATCTAGGAGAAGAGATGGGAAGGCAGACTTCAAGAGCCACTAACATTTCGTGAATGTTTTCTAATTTTGATTTTTGGGGTGACCGAAGTTGTGAGTTAACTATGTTGATGTAGCCCCAGATAAAGATTGATTTACCTTTGTTTCTCCAAGCTCTGATCCCCAGTAGGTAGTTTCCCCTTTCCCCAAGGAATGAATAAGTAAGTGACTCAGGAAGACATGAATGACAGGGATTCACTGGGATGCCGGTGTTAAGGACTGGTTTGTGGAATATCTAAACCCTTTCTGTCTTGGTCACTTGCTGGTCATGAGATCATGAGGCCAAGAGCCAGCTCTCCCCACCTCATCCCCAGCACGGTGTTCTTTCTGAGGTGAAACAACACAACTTAAGTCTCCCTTGGGTGTCAGTCCTCCCTCCTCAGGCTTTGTGGGTGTTGCATTGCCCCTTCTGCTTATGTTTCACTGAGGTTAGAGGCTGGTCCAAGAATTAATGTGGCATTTCCTGTGGTTGCAGATACGTCTGTGATTATACCTATTACCTCTCTCTGCATCATGGAAAGGGCTGCGCGGCACTCATTCATGTCCCTCCACTATCGCGTGGGCTCCCAGCCAGCCTGCTGGGAAGAGCCTTGCAAGTCATCATCCAGGAAATGCTGGAAGAGTGTGGGAAAGCCCGAGTGCAAAGCCCGGTTCGAAGAAAACTCAACCATGGTGCTACCAGCCAAAGGGAACTGACCGGGGCATTGCTCCTTTAGAGAAGATTAAACGTTTCAATCCTGTGTGTAGCATTCAGCTGTGCATTGAGAAACTTTTTCAAAAATTGCTTGTAAGACAAAGAGGGGGAAAAACTTTTTGTGATTTTGTTGGGCTATTTTATTGTCGGGAGAAAGAACACTCTGAAAGGTGGACATTTCACGGGATGAACTAGCTTCAGTTACGGTTTTCATGACAATAAAATGAAATCCGAGTCATCTGTTTTCTTGTAAAAATCTACACAGTGGGTCTATGTGATCCTGCCCAGACTACGGGGACCACAAACCTGTTTTGGAGAGGCTTACAGAAGCATAGAGACAGCCACTGCTCCAGGGGCCCCATTCCTTGCCTTAGAGCTTGTGTGTCCAGGTCCTGGGTAGCCTTGAAGCCACTGAGGCTCTACTGTATGATTTCTCTGTCTCTGTGTTTGCCCCTTTTATTACTTACTCATTTTAATAATTTTCAAGCTTACAGTTCAGTAGTATACAGTACATTTACTTGTTGCACAACCGTTACCACCATCCATCTCCAGAACTTTCTCCTCATCCCAAACCAAAACTCTGTACCTGTTAACTCCCTATTCCTTCTTCTTCCCAGCCCCCTGGCGCCCACCATTTCACCCTCCATCCCTATGAATCTGACTCTAGGTAGCTCACATGAGGGAGTCATGCAGCACTGGTCCTTTTGCATCTGGCTTATTCCAGCCTCATGTCCTCCAGGTTCGTCCATGTTGTAGCATGGGACAGGATTTCATTCTTTTGAAGGCTGAATAATATTCCAGTGTAGGTATCGACCACATTTTGTTTATCCATTCATCTTTAGATGAACGCTTATGTTACTTGCCCCTTTTGGTTGTTGCAAATCATGCTGCTACAAACACTGGTGTGCAAATATGTGTCCAAGTCCTTGCTTTCAGGTAAACATCCAGAGGTGAATGCCTGGATTCAATGCTAATTCTGTGTTTAATTTTTTAAGGAACTGCCATTTTGTTTTGCACAGCAGCTGCACCATTTTATAGTCATACTGGTAGTGTTTGGTCCTAAAGCACAGGTTAATAGCTGGGCTTAGCTTCTCTCCACGGTGTCATCCCTTTTTAAAAACAGAATCTCCTTTCTGTTTTATCTTTTGTTTTGCTTTTATGACACAGCGCTGGGTCTTGTGCCAGGCTTCTCCCAGCAAGAATCTACCTGTTCAGTGTTTTCTAGGGGCAGATTTCCGTTGGGAGTCCTATTGGTAACATTGCTTTTTTTTTTTTTTTTTTTTTTTGGAGGAAGTGAGCGAAGATAGCTAAGCTCTGGGAAATTTCTTGTTGGTGTGATTACAGCTACCATTTTTCACTTGACTAAATTTAAAAAATTCATCATTTAGTGTTCAGATTCATTCACTACTAAGAAAAGCATTTGCAGCTTCCTAACAAAGGAACCAGGCCAGGCACGGTGGCTCACACCTATAATCCCAGCACTTTGGGAGGCCGAGGTGGGCGGATCACTTGAGGTCAGGAGTTCGAGACCAGCCTGACCAACATGTGAAACCCAGTCTCTACTAAAATTACAAAAAAAATTAGCCGGGTGTGGTGGTGGGTGTCTATAATCCCAGCTACTCGGGAGGCTGAGGCAGGGGAATCGCTTGAACCCAGGAGGCAGAGGTTGCAGTGAGCCGAGATTGCACTATTGCACTCCAGCCTGGTCAACAAGAGCAAAACTCCATCTCAAAAACACACACACACACACACCCACCCACGCACCCACAAACAAACAAGAAAAACCCAAGAAGACGAAAAACCAAAGGAACCAGTCAAGGCCGCCAGCACACTTTTTGCATTTGGAGTGGCCTTTAGAGGACTCCCTTTGCAAGTATACCTGGATCATTTGCTAGAAAACCGATCAAAGCCCGCATGTTGGGGGATGGGAGAGGTGGTGCTGGGTGGCGTGGACAGGTCTGGCTGCCTGGTTGGTAATGTGGAGATCTGCTTGTGCTATGGGCAATTCTGTCCCAGGACACTGTCAAGCAAGGGGCCCCCAGGACTGGGCTCCAGTGTTACATTTCAGACTCCTTGGCAACATGCCATAACATTTTTAAAATTTTTAGATATTATCCATTTGGGAGGCCCAGAGCTCCCTCTTCATGAACTTCCCCATCATTTCCCCCACTGTGGCCTCTGAAGTTCTCCAGGGAGAACCCCAGAAGGCTCATTCACATCCTGGGCTGTGTACTTCGCCCAGCATCCCTTGTCAGTATGCACAGAGCCTGCTTAGTTCTGGCAGTGCTGAAGTCAGTTTGAGAACCACAGCAGAAAAGGCGGAGTCCTGGGTTGGTCATTTAATAGTTGGCGGGGAGGTGGGAAGGGGGGTCTTGAGCATGCTTGTATGTTTGCTCATCTGTAAGAGTAATTAAAATCCTTTCTTTGCAGGGTGATTGTGAACACCTGGTGCGAGAATGCATGTGAAGGTCTTTTAGTAACATTAGAACACTACAAAAACCGCCCACCTGGACTTGGGGAGGGTAAATGAAGAACCAGCTCTTGAGGGCTTGCAGTCTTAAGAAATGGCACAGGGGGAAAAGTTCTAATGCTTCTAAAGACCCAGCACCTTCATCCTTAGACATTGCTGCTCCTTCTGGCTGGGCAGGCCAAGTGCAGACCGCACTGTGGCAACCTGCAAGTGCAGCACCAACCTGCCCAGGAAAGAGGGAGGCCCTGTTAGGCTTTCCAGCCTCAGAATTGAGACCTCCTTGTCATCAGTCACCTAATGAAGATCCCCTGAGTGCCAGGCACTCGGTGACAGCAGTGAGCAGTAACCCTGAAGCAATGCAAAGTTTGAGAGTACCCTCTTTTTTTTGAGACGGCGTCTCACTCTGTCACCCAGGCTGGAGTACAGTGGCACAATCTTGGCTCACTGCAACCTCCGCCTCCCGAGTTCAAGTGATTCTCCTGCCTTAGCCTCCCAAGTAGCTGGGATTACAGGCAGCTGCCACCACGTCCTGCTAATTTTTTGTATTTTTAGTAGAGATGGGGTTTCACCATGTTAGCCAGGCTGGTCTCGAACTCCTGAGCTCATGTTATCCACCTGTCTCGGCCTCCCAAAGTGCTGGGATTACACGCGTGAGCCACCGAGCCCAGCAGAGAGTCCCCTTTCAGAAAGGCCTTTTGCTTTTAGGTGCAAACACTTCTGAGGCTCAACAGGTCTGAAGTAACCATGGTCTTTGGTTTACTTCTCCTACCTACACATAGCTAGGCAGCTCTTCTTCTACTGGCCTGATTTTGCTATTTTCCCATGATAAAGTTGAGGGAAATGACCAGCTTCTCCTCCTGATGTGTCTATGAATCCTTAGTCTGATTCTAGAACATTCGCACCTTGCCATACATAGCCATTTCCCCTGACAAAAATAATATTTACATTGTAGTGTCCCTGGGGCAGACAGAGATCACTAAGCAGCAGCTAGAAAGTAACTAAGACTTTGGAGCTCCTCCAGTGAGCCGCATCCTGTGTGTGGCCCACTGGGTTCTCACCAGCATCCCCCGAGGCGGGCATGTCAGCTGTGAAAGACCAAAAAGCACACGGGAAATGTGAAGAACTGAAGTCCTCTGCCCTGGAGTCATGCAGATCAGACTTGCCTTGGCCTGACTGTTGTTAGTGGAAGGTATAGGAAAAAAGTCCACAAATCAGTCAGAACTGCAGTACAGATTTCCGTAATTTATGCATTCAAATTTCTTTCCAGTTGATTTAATGGAGTGAGAAATGGAATAGCTTCCCTGTCGTCTTCACTAGCAATTTGCATGCTGAGAAAGCTCAGCTGTCAGAGAAGAGGCAATGCTTTTGTGGAGAATGCTTCCAGGCAACATGCGTGAACACACGTGCCCCACGTAGCTCAGCTTCCCTGCCACCAAAGTGTGGTGATGCTTCCAGGAGGGACAAAACAAAACCAGAGATAGAAATGCATACAGAATTCTTTTATTTAACTTAAACCATGTAGTACTTTACTAGAAAAAAGCAGAGTAAGAGAAACTAACGTTGCCTTAGCTTCAGCCATTCAAAATAGACAGTTTCTTTTTTCCATAATGTAAAGAATCCAGAGTATATCGGAATAACAGGAATAAATTCTTACAACAGAATATACAAAAACATTTTGAAATTTTTTTCATCTACTGATTTTTTATATAAACAGGTTTTTTTTAGGAATAATTTATACACAGAAAGTCATTTTATGTAACAAATTGGCCATGTTATTACCTTTTTTTTTTTTTTACTTTTTTAAAAAAACTTTTTTTAAACAAGAAAACTCAGAAAATGCATTATTTGCGGTGCATCCATTCCATCCCGCCTTCTGGTTTGATTTTTTTATCCCAGATAAAGGGATACCCAGAGGTAGACAAACTCTGGCAAACCTCTCACCTCAACCTCACTGGCTTAGAAAGCAGACAGGTGTTTCGCCAGGCGTCTCTTCCACCTGTGGATGTGTGTGTGCAACGCCAAACATCCAAATGAAAAGTTGAAAACAACCCAAATAGTTTCCGGGTCTTTCTCCCATGTAGTGCAAAAACCCAGGTGTTTCCCACAACAGAGATACTGTGGAGTTGGGAGACATGGCCAACAATCCACTGGAGTTAGAGGAAGTGGAGTCAAACTTTAGAACAAATTTTTGTGTATGCTGTAGTATTAAAAAGAATTGTTTTCTTACATATTGGAGATATGTTATCTTCGGGATTCTGCCTTCAAAAAGCATTAATCATGATACGAGGCATGTAAGCAAATGGCCTGTGTGCCCCAGAGCTGTCATCTTTTATGTGATCACTGTGTATGCTGTAATCATCATGAAAACCATTGGCTGTGCAGTCAAGTCTTCCCATGTCCATGGCACTGCGTGACAATGACGGCAGCCAGACCAACCAAACCAGATGCTGAACGGTGCCATGCACTGCTGGGCTCCAACACCTCTGCTGTTTCCATGGCCAATGAGGTTCTTTCCATCTGTTAAAGTAGCTACACTCCAAAGGGAAATGACCAGTAAAAAATGATCCCCTTCCCAACCAGAGGGTTCTGGAAGACCAAGATACTGAAGATACAGAACTACTTTTTAAATCATCATTCCTTTGTTATAAACTAGGGCACAAAGCATGGGGGGAAAAGAGGGTGAACCACGGCTGGGGTCAGGGAAAAATCCTTTTTTGGCATATTGTAAAGCTAGCTAGTAAACAGGTGTCCTAAAAAAAAAAATGGATCACAAACACATTTGCACACACAGAGAAAAAAAGTGTCTTTAAATTATTTTCGGCAATTATAAACTACAAACATTTTATAAAATTATTCTATGTTCTTACAAAAATGCAATGAAACATTTAATTAGTTCTTGTAAACCAGATCTTCGTCAACTGACTACCCGTAATCTACTGGACTTAAGAGCCCTATTGAAAATGCTAATGAGTGACTAGTTAAAACAATGTTGACCAGAAAGATGCGGACACACACACGTGGACATACAAATGAGTGATTATGTTGTTGCAGAAACAAAATAAAACCCTAAAGTCATGCCCCAGAACTGACAACTGACGAGTGCGATGTAGTTCGTGTTCTTGAACAATTCGCCTTAACTCCGAGATCAGTTTCCAGAGTAGGATGTTAGGTTTCTTTGTTGAAACCAAATGCCCATGGATGACTGCTGAGCCTTGATGTGGTCTGATAGCTTCAGAAACCAACAAGTTCAAAACATTGCCCACATTTCTTCCAAGCCCTGCACCCAGCTGCTCGTAACTCTTCTCTGTGCCAGGATCCCTGTGACAACGGTTCCGTACCTACCACCTGGTCATTCCACCATCAAGGAGCGCTCACTTCTCCAAATGACGCAACCAGTCATCTAAGATGAAGGCCAAAAATGAAACCCTCTGACCTGTCCAAGGTCTGTATCTTCAGCATCTCTGGCAACAGAGGTTCAGTCTAAATAACATCCTCTCTTTAAGTTCTCATTTGTACCAACAGCTACTTCAGAGTGAAGAAAGTGTCTTTCATCACTGGTTCTTAAGGAGTGGATCTCTGGTCCACATCTCCCAATGCTGCTTAGCCCAGGAAATGAAAAGACAGCTGACAACACAGAGTAACATTAACGAAAAGAACAAACCCCAAACTTTAAATGCATAACTGGGACTGCTGGAATGGGCCAAGGCATACCATGGCGGGTCACTGTCACCAGGAGGGTGCCTATGTTTTAGAAGGAAGTGGCCACCAACACTGTCTGGCCACCCTGGAAGGACCCAATGTGACAGCTAAGGACACTAGACAAGCATCCTAGCCTTCTGATCTCAGTGTGATCTTGCCACAGAGCCACTTACAAGCCATTCGGTCACCAGCCTGCAGAGGTGGACTGCTGTGGGAGAGGCTTCGGTGGAACAAACTGGCCTAGAATCTGGTGCCACAGAATAGTTGGCTCATAAATCTTTTATCCCAAAGCACCCCTATTTGCACCGAGCATCTTGTCATTTGGTAGTTCCACAGTGACTGCTCTTCTATTTTACGAAGCCACTTTTCCTACCACTGAAATGTGGTTCCGCATCTTAAGAAACAGGCCAGAAGGAGAGGCCCGGTCGGCCACGAACATGGTCTTCCATCTTCTGAGGAGGCGGCTCGTTCCAACGGTATGTCAAACGTCATGACATCCAACGGTATGTCAAACGAAGGAGACCTGGGGTGGTCTGGGTCTCACACAGCTCAAGTTCAACAATGTCTCCAGTACACACCAGCTCCTGCTGCCTCAGGGAAGGGCTGTGTGGGAGAATGTCTTAATGCTCACATCAATTCCATGATGTGCCTCAGTGGTTCATGTGACTTCAAGCAGTGTGAGCTGCTGGCAGAAGGAGGTTGCATGGAAAATGCCACAACTCAGCTTAAGATTATTTGGACACAAAAGAGGAAAATCAAGAGGCGGAGAAATCAGCGTGAAGTTAGGCTAGAACTGTGGATAGATGATGCCTTGGTATAGTCAAGGTGGGTGGGTTGGTCCAGTAAAATGACTGCACCATCACACAAGCCAAGTTTTCTCTTTTATTGAAGTGTTTCTGAAGCATTTGTTATGATGGGCACTACACTGCTAGTGTTTTCTACTTAAAGAAAAGCCACCTACATAAGACAAAAACAAAATGACATCAATAACTTGGACAGTTTAAACAAAACCCTTATAACCAGCTGATCGATCTGTAGAAATCCAGTTGTGGAAACCGGTAGGTATGTGCAAAAGAGAGGAGAGGCCATTATTCCAAGGGGTCACCTACAGTGTGGAAGAAGAAAACCCTGATCAAACAGTATTTCTCAATGACCTTAAGATCCCCGGGGTCTTGGGAGAGATGGGTCCTGTTCTGGCAGGAGGAAAAAGGCTCCTGAGCGCATTCACTTAGTACTGGAATTGCAAAGGAACCATCCACACTTGGGGAAAGCTGCCCGCCACATTTCCCAGCTAAATCATCAGTGCCTGTAAGAGCAGCTGCTGGAAGAGGGGAGCGAGCCGTCTGTCCTGTGAGCAGCAGGACCAGGGACAGATGGAGGTTCAGCCCTGGCGGGGGGTGAGACACCACGGAGGCTCGGCGCCGACCACTGGCCTTTCCAGCCCGAAGGTTTGGTACATCTCTGTCTACCCCTAGGGGAGGAGGAGGTGAGGGAGAAGTTGAGAGGGCAGCCTGGAGGGGGAGGAGACTCTGCTCCTGTGTGTGTTCTATTAGGGACTGGCTGTGAGGTTAGGAGCCTCTGCATTCTGGAGCACAGGCTGGGCAGATCTTACCCTCCAGCTCCTGCTGCAGCTGCACCTTTGTGCTGAATGAATGCAGCAGCCATGGCCGCATGGCCCTGCCTCGGTGCAAGCCTCCTCCAGGGATGCAGGAGCAGCAGCAAGGGGAGCAAACCCAATATGCCTTTACCCAGGAGATTCTCACAGAGACTATGCTGCCTGGACACCTTCCTGTCCTCAGAACCTGAGGAACAATTGCTCTCTTAAGGATGAAATGTGTTCGATCTGCATGGAAGCAGTTTGTTCCAAAGACAACCAGCCAGGGACAGCCTGGTGGCCCCCCGAAAGTGTGCTCTGGTGCCCTCCTTGGCCTCACAAGGCCACTGGCTAGGAGAGGAGGAAAAATGTAACACCTTGGTGGAAACCAAGATAGAAAAAAAATAATAATAAAAATAAAAGCAACACAAAACGAGACATCTCAGAAAAAGGCAAGCTGTCTGAAATACGCAGAGAGGTGAGTCAGTGTTGCTTTGACCCCGGAATACAGCCTGGCTTCTCCCTGCATCACCTGGGTGTGGAGCCTGTGGCGTGGATGAGGTTACCAGTATCAACGGCCTATTGTCAGGTGCTGAGAAATGTGAGATGTATTCTTTTGTCTATATACACATATAAAAAATAAGAGTGAGGTAGATAAATGTTTGGGGGGAAAAAAACCCAAAAAATCAAAAACTGTCCCATCACTCATACACACACACACCCCACACACATACACACACCCTTTCCTTGAAATTTAAATTCATAATGGGGCTTCTCTACAGTGATTGAAACTGGCATCACAAAATAAATTAAAAGAAAACTCCTACATATAATACCTTCTTTTTTCTTTTTTAAAAGGGAACACACTATGGGATAGAGGCTAGAGAAAGCAGTGAGACAAACTGCTGACAAGCAAAAAAAGCACTACAGACTTTTTTTTGTGTTTAATCTTCAGTCACAACTAGCAATCACCATATCCCAGTTTTGTTCTTACTCCTAAACATTTCCATCCCAGAAGCAACTCTTGTGCCGTCATCTCTCTGGTGAGAAGTGCTAAAAACAAAACAAAACTAAACAAGACCCCTGGGCCCCGAGGACCTGGATTCCTGGCCGAGGGAAAGAGGGCCAGCACCACAGCCCCGGTCCCCTGGCAGACAGCCCCGGTCCCCTGGCAGGAAGCAAAGGGGCTCTTGGGCCACCGTGGCGTCTGCGCTGCCCCGACCTGGCGCTCCAGCTGGCACAGCCCTGAGGATGCCGCCCTGGGCCAGCCTGGATCCCAGGGTCCCACTCCCTGCCAGTGCAAAGGAGGTCCCTTGGGATGTTCTGGTTCCAAAGACAGGTCGGTCGGTCGGTCTGGTGAGGGTGCTGGCGAGGGCCACAGCAGGGCCTGCCGGACCACGCTCTGCTGCTCCCTTGGACTCAGCAGCTGTTTTTCATGGGATGGAAAGATTAAATAGCCATTAAAAAAAATAGTAATCCAAATGCCTAGTGTCTGCAGTTAACACTGCTGTTGTACCCAAGAATTAAAAAAATATATATATGTGTGTCACAACCTAAACAAAGGCAAGGGAAAGAGAGGGTGAGGCTTCTCAACCACGGTGGAGTGGAAACACTGAACAAAGACGTGTGAAGTATTTAACCTTTGTTTTTCTGACCTGAGTTTGTATCATGTCTTGCACTGTAACAGACTCCAATGCTGTGAGGGCGGGCTGGGGAGAGGAGCACGGCCCTCTCAGGACGGGTGCCCAGCCTTCTTTCCGCCTCGTGCCCTCACCAGCCTCGTGCCCACAGAGCCTACGGGTTAGAAGACAACTAAAGGGGGAGGTGGGAGCAGGGAGGGGGGATGTATTTATAAAAAGGCATCAAACAGTTCATGGCAAATTATGTCGTAGAAGTATCAATTACCGGGAAAAGAGGAAGAAAGTCACGCACTCTAGTACAAAGCATAAGAAGTTTCTTGGAGTGAGCAGAAAGGGGAGAGGGTGGACCTGAAGGTTTTCATAGATTAAATCCACAAAGATCAAGAACAAAAAAAATAGCAGCTTTTTTTTTTCTGTACAGACGTATAGATGAATATCTGAACCGTAAAAAAGTTATAAAAGTGACATTAAAGACGATGTGTATGCAAATGTTTCATGGTCTAACATAGAACTGTAAGACCCATGAAGAAGTCCTAGGAACAGAGAAATGTCAACAAAGCTTAGAATGCTTGAATCCATTGACTGCTTTTCTTCTTACTGCTGTTGTGGTGTTTGAATTTCTTTCCTTGCAAACCTGCATCAACAGTTGGGCTGAGTCCCTGGAAACCCCTTCCCATCTGTGTCCTTGGGGGTGGGCGGGGGAGCTGGGGCTGGGAGAGAAGCAGGCATGGGGCCCCTTGACTCAAAGCCTGTCCACCAGGCTGCTTCAGGGCCTATGGCCACCAGATTCTTGGGGGTTGGGCGGGGGTGGGGAGGCAGGGCAGGAAAGCCAGTTTAGCTTCTCCCCACCTTCACTGAGAGAGAGTCCCATTGTGTCCAGTTCCCCCAAATAATAACCTAGTCAGAAGCAATGAGACCTGTGTGCATGTGGCCTTGAGAAGCACAGCAGGGGCAGTCAGACGGACGGAGCGTGTCGCCAGCGTGTCTCTCAAAACGGAGCAACCAGATGCCACGCTCACCCATGCCTCCGGACACAAGGAATCAGCGCAAGGACGGTGAGGGAGAAAGTTCAGGATTTTGGCAAAATTAGGCAGCGTTAAAATGGTAACAGCCTTGGATGAACAATGGCCCTTTGTAAATTTCATGTCCCTAGAAAGGTGAAAGATAAAGGTAAAAATTTCCATCTCCACGTGTTTTTTTTGTAATGACCTACGGTGTCGGGTGGGTGTGTACAGGGGTTGGATGGGGCCACAGGGACAGCCACTTCCTCAAACTGATAAAAAAGGGCTTCCCAGCTGGACTTACGGCAATTATTTTTCCATTATGAAGCAGAGAGAAAGAGAAAAGTGAGAGAGAGAGAGAGAAAGGGAGGGAGAGAGAGAGAGGATGAGGAAGGACAGGGACAGAGTAAGGAGACTGGTTCTCAAGTGCTCTGTTGCTATTAAGTGTTGTCATTAAGGTTCTTAAAGGCCCATGTCAGTTAAGGGTTTGGGTAGGGAATAAAAAGCTGCTTGCATATTGAAAAAAGGAACATCCCAAATGTGTTTACTGCAGAGAAGCTGTCTCCCGCGGGCAGCAATGGCAGTTCTGAAGATCCACTGAGGTACAGGAGGCTTGTGAATAGATTGTTAAAACTTTCTCTCTCCCCCCACCCCGCTGAACAAACACGTTACTGTTTGCACAGATTCAGGATCCAAGGATCAGCAGGTCGAAGACTGGGGCAGCGGCAAGGCCCGCTCGTTCTTGCGGCCACCGTTCATGTGTGCGTAAGGCTGTCTCTCATCGAAGCTGGCGCGGAGCACCAGCACTCCAGGGCCGGGGCCGTTCTCGGCCTTGTGTCCTGAGTGTCTGTCGGGCAGTGGCAGGGAGGACGAGGAGGCCGAGGGGTCCAGGGGGACGCTCTCCATGTTCTCTGGCTCCAGGTCCAGCTCCTCCGGCTCGGGCAGCTTGTTCTCCTCACTGTAGTAGAAGGAGACCTCCCGGAAGCCAGGCTCCATCTCGTCTTTGATGCTGCTGATGATCTCCAGGAAGGAAGGCCTCATCTTGGGGTTGTACTGCCAGCACATGCGCATCAATTCAAACCTGCAGCCAAGACACATGGAAGGGGGGTCCAAACTGGGAGGGCGTATGTGGCCAAGAGGCTTCATGGGCCGCCTGCAGTGGTTTCCCACCTATAAGCGTATGGTGGGAGCACTGAATACAACCCTACTGTCCCTCTCCGTCCCTGGCTTTCTGCCTGGATGGCCCAAGTGGCCTTCAGAGTCTCCTGTTTTACCTCGTATGGTTCCGTTCACTTCACTCAGCACTACCACAGTACAAAACCCAAACTCTCCTTTCCCAAGAAGCACTAATCTAGGTCCACACTGTCCATCGTTACAGGTATTATTTATGGTGTCAGTGCTAAGAAATAAAAATAAGCAGTTTTCTATCTGAGACATCTCATGCAGCCACTGCTGAAACATCCTTTCCAGAATTAGAAAGCAGGAAACCCCCGGTTTCTAAGAAGGCTGATGAGTGACCGCAGCTTCCCCAACGCTCTCTCTCCAGGTCCCACCTGTTATTTCTAAGCTTCCTCCTGGTGCAGGGCTACCCCTGGCAGAGGACCAAAGGAAGAAGGCACCATGAGGCCAGGCTTGCAACACGAAGAAATACACACTCCGAGTCTGCTGCTGTCTCCATCTAGCACCTGCTTGCTCCAGCCCTGCACAGGCAAGCCCCAGCCAATGAGCCAGGCTGTTCTGGACCAAACAAGAGGCCCAGTGTAGACCCGAAGCCAGATTCCAATGAGCCAGCAAGGAGAGCCCTGGGCACGAGTCCACTCCACAAGCAAGGACAGGCAGAACAGGATGACGCTTGTGCTGTGTCTTGGTCGCATTGGCTGGGCTCCGACAGCACCTGGGCTGCAAATATCTGTGAGGCCCTGAGAGTCGCATGGGACAAAGGAAGTCTTGCCAGCTGTGGCCAGGGCCCCCCACGAAAACAGTCAGCCACACGCGGACAAGGAAAGCCGGCTGCCCTGACCCAGGAAAGGCCCGGGCTTTGACAAGCTTCCAGAACGCAGAAAGACCCAGGTAAACAGACTTTTGGGGCAAAAAGGTACAGCTGGCTACCGTCCAGGGCTGGCCATAGTTCTGAGGAGTGACCGCCAACAGCCCTCTTACGTGAGCGTGAAACCAAAGTGCCTTCCTTTCCACCTCTGTTCTCACCAGGAAGCTCTCCTCTTTGTTTTAAAATTCTTCCTAAAAGAGATGCTTTTCCATAAAAGTGGCCACATAGAACTCTCCACATCTAGGAAACTCAAAGCACCCAATGGCATCTAGCCTCCTGTCAGGCCGGCTGCTTAACCACAGACCACCTGCCCATCTCTGGCTTTCAGGGAAAATTCCAAGGGGAGGCCCCTGATGTAAGATAAGCCACTAGGCCTGGAAGCTGGCCTGCCAAGAGAAGGGCTCTAATGGCCACCTGGCAGCTTCCTTCAGATGGAGACGGTGCAACCTTGAGGGAGGGTGGGCCTAGGTGTGAGGGAGAGCCATCCAGAATCCACTAGAATTCAGCATTCTGGAGCCCGGGGGCCTGCATCTCCACAGGGTCTAACCCGGGGCTACCCACCTCTGCACATCAGCTGCACTGGCATGGGCCATGCTCCCTCATTTCCATGTGGGCTGCAGCTGCTTTCCAGCTACAACTACCAGCTGAGGACATTAGGACAGAGACCGTGGCCTGCAAGTCTAAAAATGCTTATTTACCATATGGCCCTTTACAGAAGGAAGGTTGCGGGTTCCTGTTCTGGGGGTAAAGGAATTAGACAAAATATGAAGCACCCCACAGTATGCTTCTTAGATATGGAGAGTTCCATGTGGCCACTTCTCCGGAAAAGAATCTCTTTAGCCACCATTTTAAGTCTACCCCACAGCAGAATGCCGTGTGCACACTAGGTGCCAGGCAGTGAGGCAGTTATGTGTGTGAACTGATGAAGTCCTCACGAGTTTGTGAAGCAGGTGCTACTGACTATAATATACACCCATGTTACAGACGGGGGAACAGAAGCACTCAGACATTAAATAATTTGTTCAAGGTTACGAAATTCATAAGGGTGGAGCTGGGATGGAGTTCTCTGTGCAACAGGATGACTACACTTTGATTGCCAACGACCCCGGAAAAAGGAATTTTCTCTTAATCTAAGTAAGAGTAACCCTGGGCCCACCAGGAGACCCTCCCTCGCCTAACTGTCCAAGGGACAGTCACAGATGTCACAGGGATGTGCTTTGCAGTGATAAAAACTGGCAGCTTAATGACAAATAAGCCTGCCTTTCCATACTCCCCATCACTGCCTAAGAAAAACGATCGGGGTTAAAAAGAATTAAAATAGGCCATAATGACATGAAATGCATCTCCATATGGCTGGGATGTGAACTCCTCTCCAGCTGACTTGCCCCTGGGCAGAAGTGTACCCGGGCCAAAAGCATGAGATGTGCTTGGCTTTGTGCCCTGTGGCCGGGGACTGAGGAGGTGCCACTGGAGGGGCAGTGAGGCAGTGACATCAGCACAAACAAGCCATGTGATGCCTCTTTTAAACCATTCCAGAGTAACAACCCTTCCAGGGCTGCCCAAAAAAGGAAGTCTTTTTTGCTCTGTGGGATTCAAGACCTTGTTTACTATTTCCACACATACAAAAAATCTCCATTAGACTCTAGAAGGATGTGTGAGCTGATAAAACTCATCTTTTAAAAAGCACCTTTTTTTTTTCCGCCACGGGTCAGCTCTGGCAAGTCTGGAGCCATCCTTCTCGAATGCTCTCCCCTTTGGGGGACACATACCCGGCCCTTCTGGAACAGGGACAAGACTCAAATGGAATTCCTGCCCTGCTGGCAAGCAGCCTCCTGGGGGCCAGCTGTGCGCCCTGGAGGCTGGGTGATGGTCAGCAGGATGAGCACACGGAGGTGCCTCTGTATTCCCATTCCACTCTTGGCCCTGATGTCCTGAACTGGACAGGCTGTGACCTGTGTGGGATGTCAGCAGGCCACGAGGCACCCGCACATTCCCGCATGCTGCCGACGCTCACCGGATTCCCAGAGGACCTGCAGGGCTGAATGTGTCTCTCTCCTGGCAGTCCTCAACAGTGAGGGTTGTCTTAGGAACCACGCCTCAGCCAGGAGGACATGGGGCCTGTGTGCCTCCGTGAGCTCACTGGGAATAACTGAGCAGGAGCGCCCTTCCTGCCTGTTTGGATCCCACTCAAGCACTCGATTCCCGCAGAACCAAACCGGGATTCCAGCAATGGGAAAAAATACAAAAAACCATCAGATTTCACTAAGTTTGTTTCAGACTCATCTATTAGTTGATAATGCTCCAGGCTAAAAGTTCAGATTCCCTCCTGAATCCTGCAGACCAAAGACATCTCTGGCAAGAGTCCGGACACGTGGAGCTGTGGAAGTGTTACCAGCAGAACAAATGGCTTCCTAGCCCAAGTTTTCCACGGCTGCGTTCACACCTCTGTCCCGGCCCTTATCCCGGAGCATCAGAGCTGGGACCTTTTACGTCACTACGTTTCATGAAAGCCAGGGCCACTCCTGGCTCATCTGTGTGACCTCAGCGTCAGCATGCACCCAGAGGGGCTTAACAACATCTGTGGCATAAATACTGAGATCTGGGCTGAAATAAGGCTGAGGATGGGCTTTGTCATCAATCTAAAGTACAGACCCAACAGGGAACCACAACCCAAATCTGATGCCGTGGTACTTGCTGAGTCAATTCACACTGAGTCATGGCGTTGAGACTCAGACCTCAATACCCCGTTGCTTGGGGACCATGGAGTCCTTCCTCTAAAGCCAGAACACTCGGTGACACTGAGGGGTGAGAATCTGGCTACTTCCTGATGGTGAGCTCCAGTTCACCTGCAGCCACTGAGCTCCTTCAGCCCCCCAATGTCACCAGGTAGTGCCTGTTCAGATCTCAGAACCACACAACTCACACACTTTCTCAACTGGGACCTGGCAGAGGTTTCAGGGCAACTCGCAAGGGCTCACGGACTCTCCTCTCTGGGATAAACAGAGGCCATTCTTTCATGTCTTGTAACAACAGAACTCCCATCCCAGAACCCTCCTTTCTCACGTAAGCTCATCAGTAAACTCAGAATGACAACATGGACACTCCCTATGAAACCAAATTGCCTCCTTTCATTCTACTTTTTTCTTGGAAGGGAGAAAAATTCTCGATGGCAAAGCAGAAATGCCTCCTGAAGTAAACATTTAATGTCAGAGTAACCGCTTTGAGTAAATTTCCTTGTCACTCTATGCTGGGAACAGGAAGTGCCCTGCGTTTCCCATGGCAGGTAGGCTGCATCCCAGGCAGCTTACGTTAATATTAAGACCCCAGTTACCTGGAGGTGGACCAAGTAAGAATCCCACAAGTCTCTTGTAGATAAAACGTTTACCTGAGTCAAAGAGAAAGCACAAAAACAACACACTCTCCCTCACCCACCCCAAACCACAGAAGCAAAACTCACACCTGCTTTCATGGGCTGTTTCTAAGCTTGCTAAAATACCACCAGTTCTAATATTAGCCTAGATTCTGGCACTGTACCTTTATGCAAATTCAGTGGTCGTCAGCTCTCATACTCCATGGCTTATATTCAGACTCGAAAGCATGATTTTTCTTATAATGGCTGACAAGAAAACAGTGGCTGTACTACTCAAAGTGTGGAGCGGATGGTCACCTGTGAGGGGTACTGGGTGTGTGTGTGTGTGTGTGTGTGTGTGTTGGTGGGGAGCAGGGGAGTAGCCAGGCTCCCGGATCCCCAGTGGTCCTCTCCCTCGTGTCCTGGAGCTCACATCCCCATGTGATTGACTCCCACATGGTGTAACCTGAAGGAGAAGGTGGGAGCTTCAGAGTGTGACTTCTGAGGTCTGGTCAGAAAGGACGTTGTGCCTTCTGCTCAGGTCCTGGATCTTTTACTCTAGGGCACAGCAGGCAAACTATGTACCTGTGGGTAAAATCTGGCCTGTTGCCTAGTTTTCCAAGGTCTATGGCCTAAGAATGGTTTTAATGTAAATGGCTAAAAGAAATTCAAAATAAGAATATTTTGTGACAACACAAGAGATTATGTGGAATTCAAATTTCAGTATGCAAAAATAAAATTGTATTGGAACACAGCCACACTAGCTTATATGACACCTCCAGCTGTGTTTGCTCCACAATGGCAGAGTCAAGTAGTCACAGTTGAGGTCGTATGGGCCCACACAGTCAAAAATATTTTTTTTTTGAGACGGAGTCTCGCTCTGTCGCCCAGGCTGGAGCGCAGTGGCCGGATCTCAGCTCACTGCAAGCTCCGCCTCCCGGGTTTACGCCATTCTCCTGCCTCAGCCTCCCATCAAAAATATTTTTTAGCCGGCCTTTTAGAGAGTGTGCCAAACTCTGCTCTAAGAGAAGCTAGCTATACATCCTGAGACACTTAGGCAGTGCTACAGAGAGGCCCATGTAGAACAGGGTGGTTCATGCAGGGCACACTACCTATGCAGCAACACCTTGCAAGTGGGTCTGCCTGCCCCAGGCAAGCTGTCAGATGACTGCAGCCCCAGCGGACAGCTGGGCTGCAACCGTGAGAAGGGCTCCAAGCCAGAGCCAGCCGGCTATGCCGCTCCTGCATTCCTCACCTTCAGAAACCTCTGAGTGATAATACATGTTTACTGTTGCTCTCAACTAGTAGGTTTTGGGTAGTTCGTTATACTGCGATAAAAAACTAACACAGAGAGAAGAAGAATTTCTATACTGGGTAAGAAAAGGTACTAAGTGGTCTTTCGAGTCTCTTCCAAGTTTGGATTGTGGAGTTCTGAAGAGGCCATGCTAGCAAGTTTGCTTGATGAGGGCTCCAGGAAACCCAGTGCTTCTGCATCTGTAGGTGCCACCCTCAGAGAAGAGGAGCCTCCCATCACTGGCACAGGCCCAGGGCACCAGCCAACTTTCCGGTTCTGGCCCTGCCTCGATAGGACAATGGGGACCCCGACGTGTGCTAGCTGTGCGAGGGTGATGCCTTCACTCTGGCTTTCCCTGGCATTCTTCCTGCAGCCACCTTTCTGAATTCCACACAAAGTGTCCATTGCCTGGGATACACTTTAGCTGAACCTATGTTCAGAAGCAGCAGCTAATTGAGCATGACGCCCAGCCAACATACTCCCAAAGCACAGGGGTGTGTGTCTAGTCTTCCCCACCCCATGCCCTCCAGAGGCAGGCCATTTACAAGGAGCTTAGGGATTCAGTATTTGTAGCAACACTCAAAGTGCTATGAAACAAAAATAGCACCTTGATTGTTTGATAAGGACAATGATTTCTGAGACTATGGAATTCTAAGATGCCCCCCAA
Organism: Macaca nemestrina; assembly: GCF_043159975.1. Lineage (NCBI taxonomy): Eukaryota > Metazoa > Chordata > Mammalia > Primates > Cercopithecidae > Macaca > Macaca nemestrina. The sequence goes on from NC_092131.1 coordinate 92,375,392, forward strand.
GATTGCTGCCCCTGGTGTAAATATCCCATATAATCCCCTCAACTTGAGTATGGGTGGGACTTGTCAACATGAGAGGATACTTCACTCCTCTAATTAGGCTTCTAATCAGTTGACTGAATCACTTAAAAGGGAGAGATTATCTCGGGTAGATCTGACCTCATCAGGTAAAAAACCAGTAGAAGCAGTAGAGAGTGATCCTCTTATCAGTCTTGAAAAAATAGACTGCTGTTATGAGCAGGCCTACGGAGGGTGTATATGGCAAGGACTGTGAGTGGCCTTGGCCTCCAGAAGTTGAAAGCAGTACCCAGGTGACAGGTGCCAAGAATATGGGGACCTCAGTCCTGCAACTGCAGAACCCTGAGGTGCCTTAAGATGGCCCTGAGCCTCAGGTGAGACCGCAGCCCCACTGACATCTTGATTTCTGCCTCCTGCTACTCTGCAGGAGGACAAGAACACCTGCATCTGGATTCCTGGCCCACACTGTACGGGACCAAATGAGCAAAGCTTTTGTGGCTGCTGGAGCCCGCATTCCCTCCTGTCCACCTGACACACGTCTGGTTTGTATTTATCATCCCGCCACTGTGGACCCAGCCTGAGTCTGTGCTGGCTCCAGGTGGGTGGATGGGTGAGAGGTAGGAGCTGGGTGCCTTCATGCAGACATGACAGCCCAGTAATTCCTCAGGATCCTTTCCAAAGTGAAGCCAGGCCTGTCCTGAAAAGCATTTCTGGAAATCTCCTGAATTGGTCTTGAGATACTAGTGGGAGCCTACCTTTATGTTCACCTATGGAGATCCAGAACAATCTCTGAAGCCTGCCTTAAAGTGCATGTCAAAAGCAAAGTCATTGTTCCCAACCTGTACCTGTTGTGCACCTGACGACTGAACCAGAACACCTTCACCCCCTCCTCAAACTCGTTCCAGGAAAGACAAAGAGGCCTCCCTGCTCCAGCAGCTCTGACCTCCACTGAGCCACCAACAGCACCATCCATGGACACAGAGTAAGTCCTCCACCAAAAGTGGGGCTTCTCCAGGGAGTGCTGAGTAGTGAGGCCTCACCATCACCGTGAGGCATCACAAACTCTCTCGTCATCTGACAAAACTTAGGACTAAAAGCTGCAAAGTGTTTTTTCAAAATAAGTGGGGTTGCCAGGTGCGATGGCTCATGCCTATAATCCCAGCACTTTGGAAGGCTGAGGCAGGCAGATCATCTGAAGTCAGGAGTTCAAGACCAGCCTGGCCAATATGGTGAAACCCCATCTCCACTAAAATTAGCTGGGCGTGGTGGTGGGTGCCTGTAACCCTAGCTATTTGAGAGGTTGAGGCAGGAGAATTGTTTGAACCCGGGAGGCAGAGGTTGCAGTGAGCCAAGATCACGCCAATGCACTCCAGCCTGGGCGACAGAGCGAGACTCCATCTCAAAAAAAAAAAAAAAAAAAGTGCAATGAGAAGACAAGTTCACCAGCGCTTCGCAGGGATGTCAGTTCACACACACTCCAGGTCCACACTGGTCAGTGGATGAAGCTCTGGAGAGCATGTTACTTGGATGGTTTATGACTTTTGTGAACACTTAACAGAGAAGACATGTGGGGCAGGGTTCAGAAGACACTAAGCTGACCCTACATGGCGCATGCTGGAGCCCTGACCATGCAGCTCTGTGTACACTCACTGCAGCAGTTCTCTCAGGCCTGCCAGAGGTGGGGCGGGGGGCTCTTGAATTTGACTTCAGAGTAGTAAGTGTTGTGTTGTTGCCTTCTTTAAAAAGAAACAAAACCTCACATGGAGAGGATGAATAAGGATGGATTACTCTGGCCAAACATTTCAGAGACATTTGGCCTGAGACACTATAGTGCGAACTGCAAATCAGAACGAAAGCATTAAGGAACATAGGGTAGAATTAAGGTGCCCATGGAAAGGCACAGGTCTACCAACCAAACTCAGCTCCTTCCATGAGGACGAACCGTTCCTCAGCCGCACCTGGCCAGAGAGGCGAAGGACCAGAGAGAATGGCTTTAATCTAATCTCCTGTGACCCAGGAAAACAGGCATTTGAGAAGAGAAATCAGAAGAGCACTGAGGGGGCCCAGGAAGTACGTACAGCATGTCGGGGCAGTTGTCTGGCTTGTCCAGAAGGCCGCCCTCCATGACGAAGCGAAGGACTTGCTCGTTGGACAAGCCCTGGTAGGGCTGCTCGGCCAGTGTGGCGATCTCCCAGAGGACAACCCCGAAGGACCTGCAGGGAGAAAAAAACTGTGAGGAGCTTGGAAAGGGATGGACTGAACCATGCTGCCCCTTACTTTCCAGCACTTCTTACATCCTGAGCAGAGAAACTGTCCTTACTATGGTGACAGTGATTGTCAGACAGCGAGCCAGGCCCTGGGCTAAGTGTAGGACATCATCCTCCCTTTGTTGCTGCTAATGTTCCCCATAGACTAAATTCAGCCCTGGTGGTAGAGCTAATGAAGGTGATGGTGAGGGCACTTTCAGCATCCCTTGCATGGTCAGGAAGCCCCCGATCTGTGCTTTGAACGCAGAGTATACTGGGTTTGTCATCTACCTAGTCCCAGCCATTTACCTGGCAAGGCAGTACCTCCCAAACTGGCTTTAACCCAAAATGAATGACATTGTTGTCCAAGCCCCAGCATGGACATTGACTTGGTAGCCTCGAATGAGGCCTGGGACAGTCAAGCTTTACCAAGCTCCTCAAGTGTAATCAGACAATTTTGGAAACCTCTACCCAAGTGGTTCTCACTGCTGGCTGCACAGGAGAATCTCCTGGGGAGGTTTTCAACAGAGGTCTGGACACCCAATAGAAACTCTGATTTGATTGGTCTCGGGTGAGGGCCTGGGTCCTGGAATGTTTAAAAGATCTATAGGGATCTTGAGGTCCAGCTGGGCCAAGGGAGAAGAGAATTCCTGCTGCTCCCCCACCTCCAACAGAGCTGCGGAGCTGCTGGCCTGGAGGGCCTGTGTCATAGGTGGGGGGACCAGGGTGCGCTGCACTGGCTGGTAGGGGGTATCATGGAGAAAGAATCCTTAAGCAGAGAAGCTGGCTGAGGAATAACTTTGTAGTGAGCAATTCTGCCATGCATGCAGCTTTGTCAGTTTAGAAGATCAAACTACTGGAAAACAAATTAAAACAGATAGTACACGTACACAAATTTCAGACAGAATGTTAAAAAAGACAATGCTGGAATCTGCAAAACAAATGTGCCCTCCTAGGGCAAATCTCCATAATTCACAAATTCTCCCTGGCCTGTGTGCCTTTCCACGTGGTTCCCTTTGGCAGAGTAAAGTAGGCTACTCATCAGCAAGTAGGGGCAGGGACTCTAGCTGGACCTGTCCTGGGCTACAGGTGCTGGTTAACCCTCATGGAAGAACCTGGGGCAGGAGATTTTCCACCAAGAGTTCTTGGGACCTTGACCTTGTGCCCAAGTCCACAGGGCCCCTGACTGTATGAGAATGTTTTATTCACTGCTTCAGCTACTTTCGGTGAATCAAAATTTTTTGTACAAATTGATACTAAAAGTAGATGCTAGACAGAAATAGAATCTTAGCAATCAGAGGACAGACCAACCCAAGGTCCTTTTTAACTGCAAGTGACCAAGAAATGCTGTCATCTTCAGGTTGTACAAGAGACCCAGAGGCCAAAGAGCAGCTTAGAGAGGCCTGGGCCCAGGGGAGAAGGGGCTCTCCCTCAGCTTTTGCAGGAAGCTCTGCCTTCTGCAACCAGCCCAGCCATACGGGCAGCATGCCTCAGATGCCAGCAGCAGTAGGACCCACACATCTGAAATGCAGCTTGGTACAAGAAATGACTAGCTCTCCAACAACAAAAAATTAAAAATAAAATAAAAAAGAAGAAATGACTAGCTCTCTGCTTTTGCTGACTGCACGCTGGTCTGGGAAATGGCCTGAGGATGTGGCTCCCTCCCAGGCCCACTTCTCCTCTTGCCCCACGTGCCTTTCCTGGCTGTGTCACTGGCTTGCAGGCAGCCAATTCTCACGGCATGGCTCCCACCTTGGCCCTCACGGCCCAACTGCTCCATTCCAAGTTCCCGGTTACTGGGCTACCCACAAACTCAGTACGTCTCACACTGAACTCTGATTCGTGCCCTGTTCTTCCCCGGCTTCCCTGCAGCTGATGCCTATTCCACCTGAGCAGTCTGCCTGCTGTCACCCATGCCCTCGGCATCCTCGGAGTCCCACTGCGACCTGTCCACTCAGGCTCACATCTGTCCAAGGTCTGGCACCCTCCTTCTGTCCCCCAGAGCTCCCTCAGTGTGCAGGATCCTCCTTGCCTGGCCCACCACACCCCTCTCTTCTTTGGTTACAGCGTCTTGCTCAACGCAGCCGTATACTCCGGCTAACAAGAACAACTTCAAGCACAGCTCTAATCACCCTCCGGTTCAGAAACCTTAACAGGGCTTAAAGAATTAGTCCAGAATCCCTAACACAACAGCTGAGGCCTGGCTTGATCTCTCTGCAGCCTAAGTCCCCCAAGGAAACCCCACCAACCCCACCTGCAGCAGGCGCTCCCTACTGCCATGCCTGCCCAGTATTCTCACTGCCAGGAACTCCCCCATCCCGCCCTGCCCCGCTTCTTGTGCTCCTTTTGTGACAATCCATACTTAGGGTGCCTACACAACTTCATCTCTTCTGTGAAGGCTTCTGCAACCCCAAACTGTCAGAATTGCTTCCTCTTCTCCACAAGACTTTATCCTTCAAGGACCAGGACAACAATGACGACATCATCATCATCATCATCATCATCATCATCATCATCATCCCTGCATCTTCCACACCCCCAAGAGCCTTATCATCACACACAGGCAACAATACAGGAGGTAGCAGACCCAGCTCTCCACAAATGCTTGTCAAGTTGAACTGCAAAGCCTATCTCCTGAGCAACTCTTGTCTGAGGTCAGCATCACCTGTCACCGAGGGCCACCAAGTGCTGGAGTCTGTCGTCCTTCACAGCTTAATGTGACAACTGCAAGGTGTGGAGATTGAACCATCTCTACCCAATACCAGTTGCCACAGCAGCCATTTAAACCTCTATTCAGGTACCACAGACTTCTCTAGACAGACCTTACCTTACAGATGGAGCAACCGAAGGCCAGAGAAGCTGAGGTTTAGCACAGCCACACAGCCAGTCAGAAGCACTGAGAAATATGCAACACTTCTGTGGTTTTCAAAGCCGGTATTTTCCTATGTGGTGTTGGCTATTCATGACTTCATATAAAATCAAGTCTTCCATTTCATGGACAGGTTTAATCTTCAAACATTAGATAAATGTTTCTGTGTAAAGCCCTTTCTAATTAGGAATCTCGAGGTTGTTTCCCCAGGGAGCAGACCTGCGGCTGTGAGTCCCCCCGCAATGCCCGTGCTGGATGGAGGCAGCATTCAGTAACTACACTTCCCCACACCAGGAGGTGATGGTAGCAATGGCCCACTCACCAGCAAATTAAAACCTACAGAGAAATTCACATTCCCCACAGATGGTAATTCGCCATGAAAGAAGCAAATAACCTTGGCTATTTGTGACTATTTAGAAAGCTTCTTAATAAAAAATAAAGATTATGTGTTGGGTGATCCAGATGCTCAGGAAGAAGACGCAGCTCTAGGCTGTGGGGTGCAATTCCCCAGTCCTTTTGCCTGGTCTGCTCCATGCCTAGAGGGCACCCTTGTCATTTCAGAGGGACAGGTGCTACAGGGAGCTGCGGGGAGAGCAGCTACAGCGCCCAAGGGCCTGGGAATGAAGTCTTGGAAGACAGCAGGAAACCTGGAGGTTTTCTGCCTAGAACAGACACACCTCCTTAGATGATTCCTAGACCTATCTTATCAAGAACAGAGCAAGGTATGCAATTGTGCTACAGAGAGAAGGTCCAATGGGTGTCACACAGAGCCTGACGCAGCAGAACACGAGGGACTTGCCTAGAACAAGGACGTCTAAAGCATGAGGCTGGCCTACCTCTGTGAGGAAGTGAACATGGAGTCCCTAGAAACCTCTTAGCAAAAGCTCAACCACCAGCTGTCAAAGATGCTGTGGGTGCGTTGGGGACTGTGCCTGACTCCAGGGATACATCCCAAATCCTAAAATTCTGGGGTCTCTTCCACAAAGTCAAATAAATTTGTGTTTCTTTCTAGATTTTTAACTATTTAGGAATCATTGCTTTGTGCTGTAGAATACAATCTAAAATCATTTCCATTCTTTTGAGAGGGACAGCTTTAGTTCAGAGCCTGGACAGCTGAGAAACCTACTCCAACGCCCTAGCCTTCCTGACCTGTGCTATTCTCAAAGCCTGTGTTAAAAACCAAACAAAACCTGAAGCACAGTCAATGCCTGAACATTTCATGGAATGAATACCAAACGCCTATTCATGTTTATACGTATCTTTTCGTATTGGTTCATAGTAGTTATGTAGTCAAATGGACAGAAACTGGCATTGAACACACCCTATGTCCCTTTGTTGCTGCTTGTAGCAATAACTGCTAGTCAGAATTTGGGTAAAATTTGCCTGAGAGATATTAACAACACTTTATTGTTCTATCCGGCTTCTGTTCTCCCTGGCTGTATAGTTTTCTATTTTATTATACTACAAAGCTGACCTCCAAGCTCTTGGAGGCACAAAGCCTAGAATAAACAGATGCATGCACGTACCCAGGCTTGCCCTCTCCTCACCATCCCAATTTCTAAAAACCATGCAGAGCACTTTGCTTTGACAGTAAAGAGATAACCATCTTGGACAAGCTGATTGCAAAACAGATCTCATACTTGAGCTCAAGAAGCAATTATGCTTTGCCAGGTCATATTCAAATGCTATTTCCAATTTGCACCTGTCTTCAAAATAAGATCCAAGGCCCTTGAACTGTGAAAGGTTTACGAGGTTAAAAAAAAAAAATGATGTCAGTCACTATTGAAATAGTTCCTCTATGCGGTCATCCAGACTGTTGGAGTAAACAACTACCATTTCTGTAACACAACAGCAACGGGATCCCCCCCAGAGGAAAGCCAAGACACTAGCTGACATTCTAGAAGGTGCCTGTGCCAGGGCCTCAGCCTGCCAATAACCTCATTTGTATTTCAGAACCTGACCGCCTCTCTGCAACGTTGCTAAGGAACCACAATAAACAATACTACCTAGAGGCCTCTGATCCCTCGGCCGATGAGCTTCTGCTAGAAGACACTGTTTACAATTAAGGGAGACGTTTTGCTTCCCATAACCATCCCTGGGTCAGCAACGGTGGATGCCCACTGAAAGACAGACAGCAGATGGGACCAGCAGGAAAACACAATCAGGACTCATAAGCTTTGGGTCTAAATAAAGCACTGTCTGCAATCTGAGGGTTAGATTAGGTGAGGCAGACACACAGACAGTATCTGTTTATTACAGAGGAAAAGAGAAAGAAGGCAGGCAGGGGAGAAACAAAAAGAGATGATGGCTTCTGGCACATCCCAGCTCCTGGAAACATAATTGGTGTCCACTGAAGATGGAAAGAAATGCTGGTCCCACAAATTCTTTAAAATCCCACAAATGCCCTTCTGCCCTTAGCTAGCCCACTGACAACAGGAACACCTCAATGATGAAGAAGCGTGGCTCACACAACACTGAGCTAAAGCTGGAAATGGGTAACAATGAACAGAGAAAGGTAAAGCCCTGGAGACTGAGCTGGTGGGAAGTGAGGAGGCTCGGGGGTCCAGGCTGGCACTGCAGTAAAGGCTGTCATACCAGACGTCCGAGTAAGTGGTGAAGACTCCATCCTTGAGGGACTCGGGAGACATCCAGCGCACGGGCAACAGCCCTTTCCCTCCTTTCCGGTAATAGTCTGTCTCATAGATATCTCGCGTCATCCCAAAATCTGTAAGGGGAAGAGAGGGTGCAGAGTCACATGCTGGAGCAGGCACCACTACTGTCGCAGCAGAGGACCCTACACTCATTTTGTGTGGAGAGACATAAGGCAAGACACAGACACGTCCCACTTTAAGGCAGCCAAATATTAGGGTTTGCAATTTTATAAGGTGGAGACAGTAAGGGATGATTAATCACATGACAAGCAAATACCAAGCAATCTCCACTTTTAACATATTTACAATCTGATTCCCTTAAGAAGTTAATTCCTTTATTGCATTTAAATGGGAGGCAGGCTGAGTGCAGTGACTCAACACCTGTAATCCCAGTACTTTGGGAGGCTACGGCAGGAAGACTGCTTGCGCCCAGGAATTCAAGATCAGCCTGGGCAACATAGCAAGACCCTGTCTGTATAAAAAAATAAAAAATTAGCCACTTGTGAGTGATGGTGTGCACCTGTGTTCCAGCTACTTGGAAGGCTAAGGTGGAAGAATCACTTGAGCCCTGGAGGTCGAGGCTGCAGTGAGCCATGATCACAACACTGCACTCCAGCTTGGGTGACAGAGACCCTGTCTTGAAAACAAAAATTAAGAAAAACGGAGGCAGTGTAAAAATTAGAGTCCCACGATTTAAGAAAATACGTAGTACTGCAGAGACCAATGGTCATTTACACACGGTTTTAAAACCTGACCAAATGAACAGGAGAGTACAGATGCTTATTTACTTGGTAGCACTGCCCCATCATTGGAGAAAAGTAAATAATTTCACTGCTTAATAAGGGGGAAAATATTCAGAGTAACAATTCATGATGACAAAAGTACCCAGTAAGATGCCGAAGAGATGCTATTTACGAGGCCCCTGAAGCTATTACTCAATATGTTTTTCAACATAATACTCCCACTCATTTTTGAAAATTTCTTCCATTTTCCATTTCTCCAGAAGATGCCACATAATGATGTTTGATGGCAGGCTCGCTTTATAATGCTAAATTATTGCTGCTTTGTGAGATTTTGATTTTGCACTCAATCATACAACCTTTTCTTAACTGGACTCTTCCATTTCTCCTTCCCAGGAGAAAGGGCTTCTTTACTTTAAAATGCTCATGTATGTCTCTAACTCATGCCACAAAGAGGTAAGGCTACAAAAGCAAACACAAAGAGAACAAAGTTCCTTGGACTTGAACCAACATAATTTACTTGCGCTATGCTAAGAGCCCTCAAACTGCCTCTGGTAAAATTACTTGTCGTATTTGTCATCCATGAGATGCTGGGCATTGGGAAAACATCTTGAACCCTTGTGAAGAATAAAAATGAAGTGCGAAAGTGTTATCTGTGAATTAATCCAGTCACATGCAAATAGGGGATTTGCCTTTACTTGCACAAAGTGGAAAAGGAATCCTACTAAAAAACACAAATGATCTTCCTCAGCACACATGAAGAGCTTAAAATTCTAGAAAGAAAAACCATGATCACACACACAAAAAACACTATAAATATGCCACATGGTTCAACAGCAAACATGATCCCTGCTGATTTGGATTTAAAATGGCAATTGGCACAAAAAACACCTCTCCCAGTGTGATGCATAGTGGGGAGAAACTGAGTTCCTCCCATGTGCCAGGAGGGTGGGAAGACGACACAGACAGGAACTGCCATCTGGAGAGGCCCTGCCCCGTGCCAGGCACATGCTGCTGCTTTCCTGTACCAAGTCCTCACAATCCCATGGGGTCTGTTACATTATCACCCTACTTCCGAGGTGAAGAAATTGAGGCTCCTGGGTTAAGGCACCTGGCCCAAGTCTCTCATCAATTAGTGACAGAACTGGCCCATCTCAGGCCCACCTGGTTCCCCAGTCCCTGTGCTCTCCCCTGTGCTGGGGAGCTGGCTGACATTTCCATGGGGACAATCTGAGTTCTACAGAGAGGGAAGGGGAAGGAGAAGGGGAAGAAGTGAGCTGGGTGCACGAAGGAAGCCCAGCCAGGGACACAGGCAACTCTTCCCTGGGAGCCCTGAGGCAGGACGGCCTCTCGGGACTCCTTTGCCTCTCTAAGGGCTGCCCAGCTTCACAGGGCACCAAACGTGAGGACACCACAACGTGCCAAACCTAGGTACGCACTCGTGGATCCTGAACAAGGAACTCTGATGACGGAGGGATGTGGGCTCTGGGACATGGCTCCGTTTCAATACCTCTAGCTCCTACAGAGGAAAAAGAGACACTCACTCCTACTTTAGAAACCATTCTCAGCCAGGCACGGTGGTTCACGCCTGTAATCACAGCACTTTGAGAGGCCGAGGCGGGTGGATCACCTGAGGTCAGGAGTTCAAGACCAGCCTGGCTAACATGATGAAACCCTGTTTTTACTAAAAATACAAAAAACTAGCTGGGTGTGGTGGCATGCGCCTGTAATCCCAGCTCCTCAGGAGGCTGAGGCAGGAGAATCGCTTGAACCTGGGAGGTGGAGGTTGTGGTGAGCCAAGATTGCGCCATTGCACTCCAGCTTGGGCAACAAGAGCAAAACTCCGTCTCAAAAAAAGAAACCATTCTCTAAAGGATTCTCATTGTTCACTAAAGGGGCTAAAACATTTCATTTAAAAATCACCACTAAAAGAAAAAACTATGTTACTAAAGGAAGGCGAACACTTCCAGAAAAGGCAGCTCAAGAACTAGACACAGAGGTCCATCTGAAATAGCTTCTTTTGGGTGTTAAATCTCCCCTGCAATTTCTCAGGATAAATATTTGGTATTTTTCTAAACTATCATCATATCATAGTGGGAAGATGAGAATCCTGGTAAAAGTAGTGGTTTCCTGAGCAGCCCTGGTGTTATGTGTGTTTTATTAGGCAGATTAAAAGATCAAAGTAAAAACACAAACCTAAAGGCTGAAGTGGGTTTTAACCATTGCTCAGAAATTCAATTCAACCCCTTTTCTGGTGTGACAGTGGGTGGTGGCAACAAGGGGGTCTAACCAGTAGGCTGGTCAGCTAAGAGCAGGACAGTAAGTGTTGTGAGAGAGTGGTCGAGAGCTTGGAGGCTGTCCGGCCCCGGCTGTGAAACCCAGTGAGCAGTGATCGTCCCTCACCTAAGGCACTGCCATGCCAGCTCCTGCCACTTCTCCTGCTCCGTGCAGAGGCTTCAACATTAGGGCAGCTCACCTCTTAGAAAACAATGTGCACCCCTGGAAGGGGAGCAATGCTCCTTATTATAAGCTAGGAAAATTTGAGGGATGAATGCAAAGTTGGACAATGAGTTTTATTCCCAAGTCGAAATCTCCTGAAGACACTGTCTTGATTATTTCTGTAACCAATGCTAAGATGTGTTCTACCAAGAAATGCCTCAAATATCTGGAGAGGCAGCCTCAGGGACCATGCCCAGTAGCTGAACCACCATGTCCAAGAGCAATCAGCACTGGGACTGACCACACCAGGTTTGTGACCATCAACTGGAGACAATCACATCATTCCCAAGAAAGAGTCCGTGCACTCAAGGGACACACTAGAAAACCTCTCCAGGGGCAGACTAATGCCAACAAGGTCCTCAAAACACCTGTGAGTTCAGTTCTTGCTCAGATCTGGAAAGCTAAGGACACACCTCCAATTTTGACTGTGAAATCCTCGGCTACCATGCAATTCCGGGCAGCAAGGTCTCTGTGGACGAACTTGTTGGCGTTGAGGTATGCCATGCCGTCTGCAATCTCTCCAGCCATCTGAATCATCTTGCTTAGGCTTGGAGGTGCTAGGACTGGATTATTCTGTTGGAGATTAAAAAAAATTCACATGAGAATTTTGGATTCTTTTTCTATGCCAATTTTCTTTCGAGGTTTGCAAATCATCTTTGTCCAATCTGGGCACCGTGGGTTGTTTATGCTAAGAAACCAGGACTTGCTCGGAAGGAACAAACCATCATGGAGAGCATGGCACCTGTTTGCTCCCGCAAGTTTATCTGCGCTTGCTCCCTGACCACATCACAGAGCTGCCGAGGGAAACACCAGTTTGCTCTCTCTAGGACCAGCATTTTCTATTGTGGGTAGGGCAAAAAATTTTTTAAAGTGAAACAAGCAATATTTGGTAGTAAGGATTCTCAGTTACTCAAATTACTATTCGTTTATATGTTCCTTTTATTTCCATCACCAAAGTACAGATAAGAGGAAGGACAGCACGTTACAAAGGCTGTGTGGAAGTAAGCAAATGTGTTTCCAAATGGATATGGTATATTTTGTTTCCCATAAAAGCATCATTATAACTTATTTAATCCTTTTCTTTCCCTTTAACCTTCTTCTAAAATACAAAAATACCAGGATTACTCTTTTCACCTTACAATGTGGCATTATTATTTTCTGTGGGCATTATGGAAGACAAGTCCTTGACAACTGAAGTCCAGCTGGAGCTTATCTTGGAGGAGACCAGGAATAAGTAACATGGATAAGCATCTCCTGTTTGCAGAGGACAGCAACATGCTGGCTTTGGAATTAAAAAGAATTACCCCTAAATAATACATCCATTTAGAAAAAAGCTTTATATAAAACATATGCCCAAGTTTCTCCATCCTAAAATGATCACTAGTCCCTAATTTTCATGCTACCTTTTACTCTCGCATATCCAAGTGCAATAGACTTTACCTTGGTTTTCCTGACCGCAAAGCATCTCACACAACACTGCAAAGCCATAGGGCTCTGATAGGTCTCAAACCTGTAGGCTGGCCACCGGATGAGCATGCCCAGGCTCTTCCACATGGGGTATCACGATGGTTTCACTGATTAGAAGATGACCTGGGGCCATGCACAGAAAGTACCCAGTGGTGCCTGGCACATAGTCAATGCTCAGTAGATGCTGGCTGTTGCCCTACGAGGTGCTAGTTTCTACTGAAAGCTAGTATTTGGAATCAGTATAACAACTCCTCAGTACTTCTGGGTTGGTTCTCTACACTCAGAGACACAAACCTTTGAATTTTGAACAGGCTGTCAAAGCTGTCTCTTGGCGACTTAAAATACTTATCACGTGGTTATCTGGGGAAGTGACATTAAGTCAGTGGGGGTAAGTCCAAATCACTACTTTTTAGGGCTTTAGATATGTGTGGTGCATTAGGAAATATGCATGTGAAACGTAAAGTTTATGCTCACAATACTTGAATATTACAACATGACGTATATGTGTTATGAAGTGGTCATTTATAATTGCTGTGAACAACAGAATCAATAAAAGCACTCAACTTTAAGCACAGAGAGAGAGAGGGCTGAAATTTTGTCAGTTTATGGTGTTGCACTGCCATTCTTTCATTCGTCTTAGCAGAAATCTTTAATTTGGTTACAGCTATTTAAGGCAAGTATACACATACACGTACGCTTAGTGAGATAAATAAGTGAATCTTGGTCGGGGGAGCAGACTGAATATAATGAAACTGCAGGGTAAGCACACACATTTTAATACTTGACATGAGCTAGAAAAAAAAATTTAAATCTGACCAATCTAAAGGTGAATTTTAGTTCTGAAAGGGACTTCAGTAATCTTGTCCCACCCTGTTATTTTATATTGAGGACACTGAGGCCCAGGAACCTGCAGTGGCTGGCTGAGGACCACAGGCAGCCAGCCACAGAGCCATGACCGAGGCCACATGTTCTGAATTTTTATTCTGTGCCTGAAACTGGGGAGGAAGGGAGTAAGTTTCGGACTTTTCAGAGGTGCCTCAAACGATGCTGGCAGGAAATACTCTGCCAAATCTCCAGTCACCTGTTTCATCAAGCTTTTCTCCTTCATGCTGTTTTGTGTATTAAAGTGAACCAAGGGCCAGGCACAGCGACTCACACCTATAATCCCAGCACTTTGGGAGGCTGAGGTGGGTGAATCACCTGAGGTCAGGAGTTCAAGACCAGCCTGGCCAACATGGTGAAACCCCGTCTCTACTAAAAATACAAAAATTAGCTGGGCATGGTGGTGCACACCTGTAAACCCAGCTACTTGGGAAACTGAGGCAGGAGAATCGCTTGAACCCGGGTGGTGGAGGTTGCAGTGAGCTGAGATCACGCCACTGCACCCCAGCCTGGGCAACAGAGCAAAACTCCATCAAGAAAGAAAGACAGAAAGACAGAATGAAAGAAAGAAAAGAAAAGAAAAGAAAAGAAAAGAAAAGAAAAGAAAGAAAAGAAAAGAAAAGAAAAGAAAGAAAGAAAGAAAGAAAGAAAGAAAGAAAAAGAAAGACAAAGAAAGAGAGCGAGAGAGACAGAGAGAAAGAGAGAGAGAGACAGAAAGTGAGTGAGTGAACCAGGAAAAGGCACTAACACCCAGGGGTGCTGGGGACCAATGCTTGGTGGAACAGAGGGTGGGAGTTTTGTAAACCACCCTGCTTGGAGCCCCAGTCCACAGTTGGCCCCAAACACAATGTGCTGTAAATAAATGAAGTCATACATGAACAGGTGTTTGGAACTAAAATTAAGAAACTGTCACTTGGAAGATGATTAAGTTGCCGATTCAAAGAACATTAAAAAAAAAAAAAAAAAAAAAGCCCAAATGAAGAACGGCAAAAGAACTTCCAAAGGGGCCGAGAAGGGGAAGTTACTGCTTCTAAGGAATAAAAGCAGACACATTGCTTCCCTGTAAGTAGCAAAGTAAGGGTCAAAAGGAGGACTTCGGACCCACGGAGGCAGCCAAATGAAAACACAGTTGTTGCTGGCTTTATTTCTCAGCAATTATCTCCCAGCTTATCTGTAGAATTAATTACTCAAAAGTCATGCCTGCATACGTTAAAAAGCTGGCCTGTAGGTTAATACTACAGAGGGGGGAGATACCATGGTGACTAATGAAAAATTGCATAGGACTTCAGCAGGTTTAGAATTTGAAGCTCATAACCCAAAGTGAAATTTTTAGGAAACTAAGCAGAAATCCTGCCACTGAGGTGGGATCATTCATTCAAAAGTGCAAGCAAGACATTGACCCTGGATCAATCCTGAAACGTGGACATAGAGTCTGAGGAAACCAGACTCCCAGTGGCAAAGACAAGGACCACCAACAATGCCGAGGAAGGGGGCTGTGTGTGGGGAGTGGGTTTATGAATGGGTGAACATCTTGTGCACAGAGCTGGGTGGGAAATCACCCAGCAACTTCTCAGATGCAAGGGCAAGAATCCAGGCAGCTTAACCCTGAACTGTAACACACGTTTATTGACAGAGTGCCTGCCACAAATGCGGCCCCGAGCCACGCGTTTGGACTGACATTAAAAGCTAAACACAATGGGGTGGGGGGGGGGGACACACTCCCACAACAACACAACACAACACAACACAACACAACGAGAGAGAATGCATGCAAGGACATGAGTCAAGCGCGTCGAGAAGTTAGCAGAGGAGACGGTTACTGGAGTGGGGCAGGAAAACTTCGGGGAAAGAGTGGCACTGGCCTGGCTTGGCAGGTGGACACTGATGTGGGGAAGGGACTGGGGGCAGAGGGAATGCAGGAACAAAGGCACAGAGGGGCTTAGCAGAGGGGATCCAAGGAACAGGAAGTTCCCCTCACAAAGATCAGAGTCTGACTCTAGTTGGGGAAATCCATTGCACAAATGACCTATAACTGAGCATGCAGTAAGAAACACTGGACGCTGGAAGAGTAAACTGATTTAAAGACACAGCATTTCCTTGCAGAGAGGTTCTAAAGGAAAGACAGCTAGACAAGGCAACACGTAATACTGGTGGAAATGAAAACTGACCTCCATTTCTGGCCTCAGAGACCGGAGATAACTTTTGAGATCACCCCGCGTCATCAGTTCCATGATGACCAGCGTTGGCTGGCCCTGGGACACCACACCCAGCAACCGCACCTGGGAGGAATCAAAAAGAGAAAGACTCAGAGGGTCAGGGTGGCCCTTGCTGGTGCCTGTGTTGTCTGGAACTGTCTCTGTGGTGCTGTGGCCTGGTCTGAGCATAGAGGTCGGAAGGTAACAGTGAGGTAATGGGGTAACTATCCAAAAGGCAAAGGCAAGACACCAAACCCACAGGTATATGTAGCCAAGAACACACTGAGGGGCTTGTGTGATACCCTCTTCCTGTGCAGCATTTTGGCTTTTCAGGAACTTTCTCTTACCACATGGTGACAATTGAACTCCTTCATCACAGAAGCCTCGTTGAGAAACTCGATCCTTTCACGCATGCTCGCGGCCTCGTTCACTGTTTTAATGGCCACTCTGGTTTCAGGTTCGTCTTTCACCACACCCTTGGCAACTCCTTCATAGACCATCCCAAACGACCCCTGCCCAAGTTCCCGGCTCATGGTGATCTTCTCCCGAGCCACCTCCCACTCATCAGGAACGTACACTGGAGAAGAAACCGTAATTAAAGCAGGTACAGAAACAAGGCCTTAGACAGAACGTGCTTTGGGGGAACTCTAAGCCAAAGAATGTAAAAAGCTGCTTCCTTAAACCCACAAAGGAGAATACCAGGAAGTGATGGCATGGCTTGCTCTCAACTTTCCACATGCTATCGATTTGAGTAAGAAAACTGTACAGTCAGTACTAGTATTTCAAGTCTCTGAGGATTTCAAGATAATCTGAGGATACTAACAGATATAAGGACCAGAACAAAGCAAAGAAGTCTAGTATAGGAAAGAAAGCAGTTGTTTTTTTAGATTTCATCATATAAAAATACATTTTTGAAAAAAACAAATTAACCATAGGGGATAGAGAAACTGAATGAAATGGTCAAGCA
Source organism: Macaca nemestrina (assembly GCF_043159975.1). Classification (NCBI taxonomy): domain Eukaryota; kingdom Metazoa; phylum Chordata; class Mammalia; order Primates; family Cercopithecidae; genus Macaca; species Macaca nemestrina. The sequence continues at coordinate 92,391,923 of NC_092131.1, forward strand.
GGACTGTACCCATCTTCACCAACAGATTAAAATGCAAATGTGAAAAGGAGGAGAGGGAAGAGTTCTTATGCTGGGTTGGGAAAAAGGTCAGAGTCACATGTGAGAGGTGATGATGGTGCATGTGAGGTCCTACTTCCTGGATGAATCCAAAAGGGATGTCAGGGCCCTCAACACAGATGCCATGCCTGGGCTATCTAACACGGTAGCTGGTCCCTACATGGGACTCCTGAGCACTCCATGTGGCTAGTCCAATTTGAGACATGCTGTAAGTGTAAATAAAATACACATGGGATTTCAAAGACCAGCCAAAAAAAAAAAAAAAAAGAAAAGTATTTAGGTAACTTTAATACTGACTGCATGTTAAAATGGATATTTTGGCTATAATGGGTTAAATAAAACATATTATTTGAATTAAAAACATTATTAAAATGTATTTGATCTGTTTCTTTTTACTTTTAAAAAATACGGCTACTACAAAATTTGCGGTTACAAAGGTGAATTGCATTATTGGTAGGATTACTCTAATCAAAGTGTCCCCAGCCTTGGCTTTGATGGCTGGATCCCTGATGAGGTGCAGAAGCAACTGAGCTCTGACACTGAGGGAGAGACTTGGTGGTGCCCAGTGTGGAGAGGGAATTAGGCAGCTGATGAGCAGAGGCGTTTCCAGGGCTCTGTGAACTCAGGAGGACCTTCGCCAACGGAGGAATGCACAGTAAATACCAAGCCTGAATAGGATTTCTTCTCCAGTTTCTGTTTAGATTCGATCTGGTTTAAGAAAATAAATAGGCCGTGTGCAGTGGCTCACGCCTGTAATCGCAGGCCAAGATGGGAAGATTCCTTGAGCCCAGGAATCTGAGACCAGCCTGGGCAACATGGCAAAACACCATCTCTATTAAAAAATTAGCCAGGTGTGGTGGCACACACCTGGAATCCCAGCTACTCAGGGGGCTGAGGCAGGAGAACTGCCTGAGCCCAGGAGGTTGAGGCTACAGTGAGCTGAGATCACACCACTGCACTCCAGCCTGGGCAACAGAGTGAGGACCTGTCTCAAAAAAACGAATGAATGAATAAACAAATATTTTTAGGCAAAACAGAAAAAAAGAAAAAAGATCAGAAAGAAAACAAAACCAGAGGCTTAATTCTACATCACCAAATGGGTAGGGTAAAAATGAAAATAAAATCAACCTATTCCATAAGATCCATACGAAACGTCAATAATTCCTCTGATGCTGTGTGCTAATGTCCTTGCCTGACGGGACCTGCCACCAGGCTCTACCACATGCTGACTGTGGGAAGGAAGTGGTCCTGGCTAGAAAGGAAGTGGAGATGGTGCCTGTTTTTGCTTTAATGCTTTCAGATGCTGACCCTGGGCCTGTGGCTGGATGTGAGAGGCTGACAACTGTATCCCAACATCTCCATATCCCAACTATCGACCCTTAAGTGATGTCTAAAAGGACAGATGTTTATTATAAATTAGGCCCAGGAGGGGCACCATCAATTTAGACCTCTGAGGGGTGTCCAATATGAACTTTATTAATCATCTTCAGTTTTCTTTCCTATACATTTTTGTACTTTACAGTACATATGTCTCAAGGGTTTCACGAATGGAACTCTGCCCTCCAGCTGGCATAGGTGGCTTGCACCCCTGAAGAAGAGGCGGGTGCTTGTCAGAGGAGAGTAAGTATGCAAAACAACCCAGGAGATAAGGCTCTTCACAATGCCCCTCAGAAAGTGTAAAGAGTTCATTGTCTCCAGCCATTTATCTCTGAGAATCCAGGCTTGCTTTTAATCAGAATTAACTATTTAGCCTGCCATAAAACATGGAGTTAAAACCAATCACATTCATTCCCTGGGAGATCTCTGAAGTCAATACCCTCAATCCTTTTCTCTACATTCAACCCAGCAGCTCTGACTTTAAGCAGCAGTCCCCAGCGCCACCAGCCAGGAGTGGTTTCTGTGCTCAATGTTATCAGCACTTTCCTGTAGGGGATTTTCAATGTACTCTGGAGAATGGTGACATGCAGATTAGCTTTGGGAAAAGCAAGTTTTTAAAGCACTTTTGAACTGCAAAGTCATTTTGTTGCCCCTTGAGGATACTGGCTATAAGGTGCTTGTCAAAGGCCGAATAAATTAAGTTCAAATAAGATGACACCGTTCCCACCTGTCGGCATGGGTGGCAATAAGTTTGTTTTTGTTTTAATGAAGTACCAAGACATATCATGAAAGCATTCTAGAAGGACACAAAATGTGAATTAAAGTCACCATGAGAATCTGATTTTGTTGTATTGATGCTTTCTTTCTCTTCCTGGACACTTCATAGTCAAAAAACTACACACACCAACCTCTAGTGCTGTATTTCAAAGCAGAATAGCTTCTCTGGTACGGTCACAGTCCACCCTCACAGAGGGGAAAGCGGTCTTGCCTTGTTCCTATCAATTCCATTATCTGGGATGACTCCCTTCCTGTTTTTTTCTTTTTTAGAAGCTATTATTTATACAAACAATGCATATCTATCTTCTTGATGGATTTTGATTTTTAAGAGTCAGTCTCGCTCTATAGTCTAGGCTGTAGTGCAGTGGTGAGATTCTAGCTCATTGCAGCCCTTGGGCTCAGGTAATCCTCTCAGTCTCCTGAGTAGCCGGGACTACAGGTGCATGCAACAAACATCTGGCTTTTTTTTTTTTTTAAAAAGGGAAAGATCCTCTCCACAAGTAACAACTCTTTTAAGTGTGGTGTGCATCCATCCAGAATGTTCTTTCTGCCTTACATACACAAACATACAGATGTATGCATGTATATACTACTATTAAGAAACCAACTTTGTGAGATCTTTATGTAGACAGAAATAATGTCCTTATTATTCTGCACCTGATTCCCATTCAGAGGAGGCTGCTTTTGATTGACTTTACCATAAACTGAATTAGAAATGATTAAAGAAACCATAGTAAAACCCTACACAGTATAACGGTGTTTTCACATTATCAAAGTATTTTCTTATGTTTTCTCATTTGACCACAATAATTACAACAATCATGTCTCTTTATTTCACATCTCCTGCATCTACTTTCACTTCTCCCGAGGCAAGAAGGCAGCAAACACTTTCCTCTAAACATACTCACTCAACTTATTTATTCATTTGATGAATCCAGTCCAGCCCCTCCTGCGGGCCAGTTCCTTGCCTGCCCAGGGGACCTCACAGCCCTTTCCGCAGTGATTCCATTCTCCTCCTGACTTCTCAACTGTCTAGCTATGTGACCCTGCACAAGTTTCTTCGGGAGCTCATTTCTTCACCTGCAGATGGGCATTAAGAAAACCCACTTTGCAGGGGTTTAAGAAATAAATGGGATGGTGTTTGTAAAAGCCCCTAGCAAAGTGCCAGTTAAGGGTCCTAGTATCACTGGACTCAATGACCAACCCCTCACTCTAATCTGACTCACTCAAAAGGTCTGGATATAAAAATACTAGAAAGAAAAGAGCAAAAAAGGAAATAACCATTGAGGATCACCCAACTTCCATGTCAGACCTTCCCAGCCGCTTAACTGAATGGCCCTCATTAGTTATTACCAAAGGGAATGTGAATGATCCATGAGCGTATAACCCTAGTCGAAGGGAATGACAGAAAAATTCCATGATTAAAAAAAAAGCAGAGCTGTAATTCATCAAAGACAATTATAATGAGATGATACTCAAGCTGAAACTAGTTTAAAAGGACTGTTTTGTCAGCTGCAGCACATCCTCTGACTAGATGTTAACAATTAAAAAGCTGTTTTCATTCTAGCATAACATCTCAAGCAATTAAATAAATTGATTACTGTGCTGGCCACATTCATCTCTAAAGCCTGTGTTTCCTTGGGGCACCCCATACAGTTCACAAGTTTTGACATATTCACTGAACTGCTAAAAACTTTGATTAAAAAAAAAAAAGAAACATTAATGAAGACAGGTCCAAGGCCAAAGGTAGCTCAAAATAATGCAAACCTCCTTCCTTTCCCGAATAAGCAACCCTCCTGAAGCTCCCGATCTACCTCCCCTGCACGCTAGCAGTGCCGGTGGCCCGGACTCTTACCATCCGCAGCGCTGAAGTACTCCGGGTTCACAGACGCGTACAGCACTCCATTCCCCAGCCTGCTGTTATTTCTGTCAAAAATATTAAACTTACGTTAACAAAACCCCACCTCCATACATTTCTGTATATACTTTCATCTTTGCTACAACAGTTTCATTTGTTCTGTCTCACACAGTATCAGCAGAAGAGAATGGGGAGAGCTTACTGTTTACAGCAGCTCTTGTCTACACTCCCAATTCAGGCCTGGGTGGGCCAGCAGACATTTGCTAACACATCTTCTGGCTTCCGCAGTAGCCTGAAATTAGAGCTTTTTAAGAAACATCTGTTTCTTTACTTCATTGGAAATAAAAAGGCTTATTTGATTGGGAGGGCTAGTGCATCACGTTTGGAAAAGCATGCACCAGCAGCAGTTCTGTGTACCAGAGAAGCCAGCCAGGGCAAGGTCTGTACTATCGAAAAATTATTTTGGCTGCTGTTAAAATCATTAGAAAAGGTTCTCTTTTCCTGGAAGAACACTTGATGGGAAAATCAGGTTTTCCAGTCCATAAAATATTTCCTTGAAATCTTCAAAAAGATTACCTTCACTCACATTCAAATCATCAAACCACTTAGCCACAGAAAGTGTCATAACTTTGCACATCACTGACCTCTTTCTATGGAAGACGTACAGCATGATCACCAACCCTCCCACGATCAACAGGACAGCGACGGGCAGAGCGATGATCAGATGGATGAAGTTTTCATATCCTGCTGCAGCAAAGAGGAGGAAATGATAAATATCACCAGGTGAAGAATCTGCTCGTTTCATTTTTTCACATTCAGTCAGAAGTACGAAAAAAATACCTGTATATTCATTTATTCCCCATCATACAGTAAGAATTCCTGAAGGTAAATGGTGTCAGAAATAGAACATGGCAAACAATTATTTGAAAAAAGAGTAAATAGGTGCAGACTGAGGCATAAACTCATTTTTTGAAGTACAGTATATTCTGGCGTAATAGTTTCAATGATAGACTGAAGAAAAATAATCTTTGCATGCAGTTTAATGACTGTTAGTGAAAATGCATACATTTGACACTAATTTCCCACATCCCACAGAATGTTCCAGGGTTTGGTCCATGTCCCTGGTACCCAGCCTAGCATCTGCCATACAAGTGTTGGTTCTGGTGGTAAGGGGTCTCTGTGATCTCACATCTGTAAAACGACTCAAATACTTGCAGCAGCAAGCATTCTATTTCTAATAAACAGAATGAAAATTTCTATTCATTTTTATAAAATGAACAGAAATTCTTACATCTATGTATAGATCAAGTCCTGCCAGCCTTAATCTTTGAGATAGTTCCATAGACAATTTAAAATAGACACACACACACATTCACGCACTGGATGGCACCCCTTTCCAATGCTGCTGCAAACATTTGAGTCCTGTTACAAGTCTAAGACCACAGAGACCACTGATCATCAGAACCAGCACTTGTATGGCAGATGCCTGGCTGGGCACCAGGGACATGGACTCTCACCCTGAAACATTCTGTGGGACATGGGAAATCAGTGTCAACAGGTAGCATGACAACTAGGAAAGTAGACTTCGCATATGGCAAGGATTCAGAGAGGAAAGGAGAGGAGAGAAGGGAGTCAAGGGAACCTCCCTAAGGGAAAACTTCTTTATGATATGCTTTTCTTGGGGGTTGTGGGGAAATGGCTTTCCTAGAAAATGATGATGCTGGAGAGATTTCAGGGCCAGCTCACAAGGAACCCTGTCCAAGCTAAGCAGTTTCAACCTCATTCTGCAGATTAAAAGGAGTCAGCGAAAGCTTTCAGGCCCAGCAGTGAACTGATAAGATTTGAGATCCAGGGAAATGGCTGTGCTGAGGACAGACTGAGGGATCTGGCAGTAAGAGAAGGCACTGTCATGTCTTAGAGAATTGGGGGTACAAGCCATGTTTCCTGGGCATGCTCTGCATTACCCAGTTCAGGCCTACAAAGAAGTCACCAATCCTTGTCTATACACCAGGCAGACTCACAGAGATGCTCTGGCTTGGTAAGTCATGGCCCCAGGAAGAGGCTCATACAGTATGATAGCTCATACCATCCCCCCAGGGTGAGTGACCTGGAGTCTGAGCTGTGGCGGTGCTGGTGGTGATAGATGGCTGGATTCCAGAGACATTTAACAGGCAGAATCCATGAGGCTTGGGTTGGAATGAAAAAGGGATGGCTGGAGAGAAAGAAGAGTGAGGGATGCTGTGAGGTTCCTGGCTTGGGTAACGAATGGATTACAAGGCCACTGACTGAGCTAAGCAGCAAAGGAGAGAAGAGGCCTTTTGAGGGCAACAACTATGATTTTGGTTTTGACACAACGAATCTGAGACCTCTCTGAGACATCTAAGCACAGATGTCTATGCGGAAATGGGCTTGGAATCACTGGGGATCAAGTTAACATTAATCATAAGTTCCCTATCAATGATTATTTTGCCATTAAAAACTGTGATCATGGTTACTCTTTAAAGACTACTAAAGCTGTTTTAATTTTTAAAATTAGAAGTATTTTGATCGAAGAAAAAAGATTTTTATTGATATTGTGTCTCTTAAAATGGATGCAGTATCTGGCATTTTATAATTCCTCAAAACACTCACAGGTGATCATTACCAAGGGGAAGCTGGCAGATTTTTCTTTCTTCCCCACTGAGGCCTGCTGTTTATATCACTTATACTACTGGTCAGGCTGTACTGTGTTCTTTTTGAGTTTCACATTTCAACAGGGACATGGAGAAACTGGAACACATCCAGAGAAGAACAAAATGATTAAATGGCTGGGAAATTGGTGTATGATACTGGGCTACAAGAAAAGGCCAAAAGACCTGAGATTATTTCATCTGGAAAAGAGAAGTCTGAGGAGTGATTTAATAGTATTCAGGCACACAAGGAGTTCCTAAAAGGAAGGCAGTTGCCTGAAAGCTTCCAAACCTTCCATATCCTCTGAGGATTAAATAAGAGGAAATGAGACTAAACTGTAGTAGGACAGAGTCTTGTCTGACATAAGGAAAAATTTCTCAACAGTAAGGCCAGCACATAGATTCAATTTCCCTGCAGTATGTGATAATATCTGCTGGAAAAATTTCATCAGAAGGACTCCTGATTTCCCACTGGCATCCTGGCACTTACAAGGTTAAAAATGGAGCAGCACAGGCAGACAGGAACATGTCATGTCACCAAAACAAGCTGAGTTCACTCAACCCCAGAAGCCAAGGCTGCTGTTTCACAGATCACAGACCCCCAAACTAGGTAGGCTCTGTTTCTAGGAGATGGAAGGGAGGAAAAAGAGAAGGGAAGGAGGCTGGGGAGAGAAAGCAAGCAAGCCACTACTCTGGACAAGGTTACAGGAATATTGTGAAGGTTCTAGGTGCTGCAAAGGTGGCACAGACTAACTGGTGAGACTAGGTTAACTGGACTAGATGGGAGAATTCTATTTTAATTGACAAAATTATCTGCCTAAACATCCATTTACCTCTAAAAACCTGAACCCAGGAACAATGCCAGGCACATAAAATGTTGGCTCAAGATTTGCAGTTCTATTCACCCCCATCCTGCTTTTGCTGTATTAGGATTTTCAGATATCACAAACAGATTAGAATATTGGGTGCTGACCAGATGACTACTGGAGACTTTCTTTTTTTTTTTAAATTAATTAATTTTAATATACAAATAAAAATTGTACATATTTATCATGTACAACATATTGTTTTGAAATATGTACACATTGTAGAACGGCTGAATTAAGCTAATGAACATATGTATTACAACACATTTTTTGTGTGTGTTTGGTGAGAACACTTAAAATCTATTGTCTCAGCAATTTTTAAGAATACATCATTATTACTGTCATCATGTTGTACAATAGATCTACTGAACTTATTCTTCCTAACTGAAATTTTGTATCCTTTGACTAACATCTTCCCAAATCTGCTCCCTCACCCTCAGCCCTGGTAACCTCCATTCTACTCTCCATGAACTTAACTTTTTAAGATTCCACATTATCAGTAAGATCATGTGGTATTTGTCTTTCTGTGTCTGGCTTATTTAACTTAACATCATGTCCTCCAGGTTCAGCCAGGTTGCCACAAATGACATTTTTTTTCTAATTTATGGTAGAATAGTATTCTATAATGTGTATGTGCCAGGTTTTCTTTACCCATTTATGTACATAGTGATGGACATTAGGTGGATTCCATGTCTTGGCCATTGCGAAGTGTTGCAGTGAACGCGGGAGTGCAGAAAGCTCTTCGACATACCGATTTCATTGCCTTTGGAAATATACTAGAAGTGAGATTGCTAGACCTGTTGAGTGCGTGTTTTTTTTTTTCTTTTCTTTTCTTTTTTTTTTTTTAGACAGAGTCCTGCTCTGTTGCCCAGGCTGGAGTACAGTGGCATTATCTCGGCTCACTGCAACCTCAGCCTCCTGGGTTCAAGAGATTCTCCTGCCTCAGCCTCCCAAGTAGCTGGGATTACAGGCTTGCACCACCGCCCCCAACTAATTTTTGTATTTTCAGTAGAGATGGGGTTTCACTATGTTGGCCAGGCTAGTCTCAAACTCCCGACCTTAAGTGATCCGCCCACTTGGCCTCCTGAAGTGCTGGGATTACAGGCGTGAGCCACCGCGCCGGGCCGAGTGCATGTTTTAACGTAACTCCAGATCCGCATAGCAGAAATGTGGACACCAGGAAAGATCAGCCCACTAGACCCAAGAGTGTTACCACTAAGCAAGGCTGCATTGCTATTTTATGTGTTATGCCAAATTTGATTCCATTCCATGAACATGAAATAATCTTAAAAACTGGGTTTCTAAAAAGAAATAACAGAAACTCAACACAGAAATAATTTCACCAAAATATTAAATTTTGTTGGTCAAACAACAAATATGTGGCTCTTGTTGTACTTACACATCCTATAATTTGTTTTAAAATCTGAAGTCATCACACAGAACAGCCTAAGAATTCTCTTGTTAATGAGCATAAACTCACATTCTTCAGTCTCTGCACCAAAGGGTGAGCACCGTACATTTCCAAGGCATATGGGGGCTTTAAAAGGGCACTGGAGGGTCTGGGATGCTACCATGGAAATTCCTGCCCTGTAGCAGGCTGAACCAGATGACCTCTGGAGTTCCTTTCACCCCTTAGGACTTCAAGCCCTGAATCTGAGCCCTATCTAGTTTTACTGACCAAGTAGGAGGTGGAATGGTCAATTCAATGCTTTATAAAATGTCGTTTGTAAAAAAAAAAAAGGAAAGAAAGAAAGAAAGAAAAAGAAAGGTCTTTGAATATAAGCCAGGTCAAAAGCAACAGTCTCCTCTGGCTCTCCAGTGGTTGCACCACCTCAAAAGAGAGGCTCAGTTCCTCTCCCTTCCTGCCACATGAGGTAGGGGCCCAAAGCTCAGCATCTGCCCCGCCCAAGGTTCCACACAAAGTGCTGGTATGTGCCGGCACCTTAGCATGACCCTTCTGAAAGCTGGCCAACTCTATTTTAACAGAAAATAAGAGGGCCATAAACACTCAGGCTGTCCTAATCCTGGACCACCCTGCTTTCAGTTTTACACATTTCTTCTCCCTCCACAAGCCTTACTTTTGGCCTGGACATAGAAGAACACAGGATCTGTCCACGACCCATTCCCAGAGAGAGATGTAGCCTGAATCCGGGCTGTGTAGTTCCCCGGGTTTAGCCGGTTTAGCTTGGCCCCTCCATACTTCCTGTATTCCTGTCTGGACACACATTCTCGCTGATCCTGGGGAAATAAAACATACATGTCAATTTCCCATGAACGCAGGAGAAATCTTGGGCCTGCCAACTAAACTCACCACACTGGGGACTCCAGCTGCCTGATATGACCTCCCACCTAACAATGATCCCGAGTGTCAGTAAAGAGAAAGAAATCAAATCTTAAAAGGTCGTCTTCAGGTGGCTTTAAGTACACCCAAAAGCTTTAACCAAACATTTTTGTAACCAAGCACTCCAGAAGGATTAAAAGTTATTAGAACTGATCTGGCCTATGCCACAAGGTTATCTTAAATAATGAAATCATTTCTTGAAGGCAAAAAGCAGCCTAGCTCTTTGCCCTCTATGGAGTACTCCTTAGAGAGTATGGAGTGGGTAGAAAGACCCAAATCCTCACCAGCTTGGCGCGTATTTTATTGTTTTAACTCCTATGCTAACCAGGAGGTATCCTGCGCAGTCAGGTAGCATATGTTGTCAATGGATGGAAATACATACATGCGGGCACAGGCCACGGCCCCAGTCCTACCTCAACTTGTGATCCGTATTTTATTTCATACATTAGAATCAATCCATTGGGATTCTCAGGTTCTGGCCACTTTAAAAAGATGGAGTTTTCAGGCCTTGGCTCCCAGGTCACTGGCCCAGGAATGTCATCTGCTCCTTCTGTACAATTTAAACAAGTGACAAAGTTGGATTTGGGTTCCCAGGGAGGGAGGCCAACACTGGGCTGACCTGAGAATAACCCCCCAATCCACGCGAGCAGGACTATGGAGATCAGCCACGTACACTGCCCCTAAGCAGGCTGCTCACACACAGCGGAGGATTCAGAATCACACCAACCCCACAACTTGCACGTCTCAAGATGTCACAAGATCCTCCTTTCTCCCCAGTCCTTCAACAAAAAAAGCCTGCTGCCAAGCACAGCAGGAAAATCTTGGCAACCTAAGTAACTTTCTTCTCTTCTGTAGCTACCGCTTGAAAAAAGAAAGCTTTGTGAAGCCATCAAACACAAGCAGCCCTGAAAAGATGCTGAATAAGCAGAAGCAGGGCGCGGGGTCTGCCGGCTGTGACAGGGACCTTCCGTGGCCCACGGCTACACACGGCAACTGCAATTTTTACACAGGCACAAAGGATGGCCCCAAGCCCAGCCTGTGAGGAAGCTGCTGGGAGGCTGGTGCTGAGAGCAGCGCAAGCTCTCCCTGCTGGCATCAACTCCTCCAGCGGCTGATTGACCTTGTGGTGGTTCCTTTCTTGCTTTTGCTTCTTGAAGCAGTGAATAAAGTGGTGATGAGCAAAGGTCACGGAAAGTTACAGCTGCAAAAGGCACCTGATGGGTCAGTTGGCTATGTCTCTCCTGGGAGGGCTAAGGAAACTGAGGCAGGGAGCCTGACGATTGCCTCAAGGCATGCTACAATGGACTTCAGTGCCAGAACTGCATGGAGGAAGACCCCAAGCCCCAGACTCCTATCACCTCCATGCTCTTTCTACCGCCTGAGGCTTCCTAAAGAACAGGGCAGTTCTTGTTGTCTTTGAAGGCACCCACCTTCAAAGACAGATGAATGCCCGAGTGACAGGCAGTGTCTAACAACAAGGGAAAGCCAAAGGCTAAATAAGCAAGACCAGAGGCTACTCCAGGACTTGATCTTGAGGGGCAATGGTTACTCTGGATCGAGGCAATTAACTGGAGACATCTCTGAATATGTCAGAGCTCGGGGGGGCGGGGGGGGGGGGCGCAACCCGATTTGTGCACAAGAGGGGCAAAAGACAGTGGGAGTGCACGATGTGCACCGAGTAGCAGGTGGAGGGCGGACCATGCAGACAGCTCCCTGCTCCCAGCATGTTCCACGGAGAGACCAGGCTGGGAGTGGTGTCACTAGGAAAGCATGAGCTCTATTCCCTAGGCAGCTGGTCTACTACGCCACCTGCCAATGATCGCACGTTATTTAGCAGGCAGACCTCAGTCTAAGGGTTGTGGCCCTGGGTGTCAGACCCTTTGTCCATAAAACACATCTTCTCCACTAGGTTGTGAGGAAGGTGGCAATGGGGCCACCCGGATATACCGTACCTGCAGGCATAGTCCTTGCAAAGACAAAGTTGGAGGCGCTGCAGCCCAGTTTCTCAGCCTCGTGGTTGCAGCTGTGGATATCAATGCGGTACAATGTGAAAGGCCGAAGGTTAGAAATGACAGTTCTCTCCTTATTATCCACTCTGCTCTCAAAGAAAGGGTACTCTGTCTCTAGCTCTTCCAGATCTGTGATGTTGTAGGTGTCTGCCGCCGTGGTGTTCCTGCTTCGGCTGGACATGGTGGTGTTGGCCACTTGCATGACATCTCTCCGCTTCCTTTCAGGTCTGCAAGGAAGAGATAAATGTGGCTTTTAAGTGCTTTTACCTCTTTCGTCTTTTCTATGACTTGAGTAAGAGTAACAGAAGAATCTTAACCATGGAATAGAAGGAGCTATTCAGCCCCCTTGGATAAGAACGCATGAATAACACGGGGATGTCCTTCCTCATTATCTTGCTTTCTCTACTATGCAAGTGTCAGAATGGGCACACAAACTCTCACCCCCACCCCCTGGCTCTCAGAGTGGTTCTCGATTTTACCTAGAGGCAAATAGTGTCTCTGCCATTCTTGGCCAGGCAGTCCTGGCTATGTCATCAGAACACTCAAGCCATCTGGTCACAGACCTTACGGTTAAGCATTAAAGGTGGCAAACCTACCAGCTGCGCTAAGATTTATTAGGGCAGGAGGGGAGAGGTGAGGTGTGTGGCAGAGGCCCCAGAGACCTGGGGCAGAGGGATATGAAAGCCTATGGTGGTGGCTCCTTGGATCTGCTCTGACTGTGGAAATAAAGATGCCTGGAGCCTAGCAACCCACGGACCTCAGGTCTCTTCTTGGGGGCTTCTGCTGCGGGCCCACCCCCAACCCCAAGCATCTGTGCTTGCTACACTCTGCAGGTCCCTGAAGCCCACCCAGGCCTCCTCCCAACTCAGCAGTGAGCACCTGTGGCCTCACCAAGGTCCTGCCCACGAGAGGGCAGAGTCTTTGTCATGGATTTGAATGGGGACTGGAACAACCAAAAAGCAAAAGGGAGTGCATAAAGTCATCACAAAGAGGACATTCACACCGAAAAGGGCAGATGAGGCATGAGGGTGTGACCCTCTAATTGCTGCTTTGGTCAAATATGAAAAAATGGGCTTTGTGGCTCCCCCTAGAAACCTTAAAACAGAATCCTAATGTTTACAGGAACCAACAAAAACAAACAGAATACGAGAGGAGCACCCAGATGGAGAAAGGGCAACCCTCAGGTCAGCCACGGACCAATGGTGAGAAAACAGGGCTGAGGCCTTTGGCTGGGGTCACTGGTCTTAGGAATAGGCAAAAGGCAGGGAGTAAATGGGATGAATTCCATCTGCCCAGGGAAATGAGAAAGTCCAGAACATGGGAAGCTCATCAGTGCCATGGAGGGGAGAGCGGCAGCAGCAGCAGACAGGGAAAGCTCACACAGGGAACGGAGCAGCCCAGAAGCCACTTGCAGGTTCGGCTGACGCTCGGCAGGTTTCTGGCTGGTCCTTAGGCCAGAACCTGGGAAGGGGAGAGCAGGGGGCTTGGAGAAAGGGCCTCTGGCTCCCTAGTCTTCTCAGCCCATGGATTCCCCTGAGGAAAACATGGTCCTTCTTTGTGTAGTGGCACATGGGGGTCCCACCAAAGGCATAAACTGCCCAACACAGACAGGTTCATTCCAACAAGCAGAAAACCACAAGGTCAGGGCATGTACATTTGCTTTCACAATACTAGGGGAGGAAGGGTAAGGACATGAGGCTGATTATCCATAATCCTCACACTCTGCAAACCAACCAACCAGCTAACCAAGCTTCCTGGAAGGGAAAAACACAAGAAACCACATTTACTGCCACAGAAATCTTTGTCAACACATCAACAAATTTCCAGCCCTTCCTTCAAAACCAACACAATATACACATGTGTCTGTCAGAAGTTGCTTAGGTTTGATGCACTGCAAAATAATTCTGTGTCAAAACCCCTCTCCTAGCCCGGCCACCACGTTTAACCGGGATTACATCATTAAGTATACTCAGTAGTTTACTTGTTTATCAACACCACACTTTTAGGGATTGCACAGCTCTCAATGCTGATGACATCAAGGCAGTGACAAGGGGAGGGAGGTGACACAGAACATTATCTGGAAGGCAGGAACAGGGGAAGCACAATGGCCCATACATCATTTTTTGGTAAACAACTACATTTCCAAATCGTGTGCCCAACAGCAAACATTACTGCCAACTTTCCCCGCTCCACCCCATGATACAACCTAGCCCTATTGGAAAACCTTTTACTTTCCAACATCTGTCAACATTTTAGCTAGTTAAACCAAACTATGTGATTTACAAAATAAAGACAGTAGTCAAAGAAAGGCATTTACTGCCAAATACTGACTTCAGAAACTGGTTTTACAAACTCTAGCTTCCACTCTACTTCAAAACATACAGGATATTCTGGACAATTTATAAGGAACTAAATCTTACTTAACTGGTTTTATCCCACAAATAAATTATTCTCAGAATGAATTGAAAGAAACCAAATCTGTTTTCGGACATTTCACTTGTAAGATAGAAAGCCAGCCTTTATGATTCAATCATATTGTCAGCTGGACACTCCTTCACCCAACTCCGCCAGAACTCAGTAGGAGGCAAAAAACAAACATTAACTTCTTATAAAGCATGGCCTCTCACCATGAACAAAATATTGTCTTTATATACATCCATGGAAAGGAGAATCATAAGTTGGACTTGTCTTAGGAGAGAGAAAGGAAGGACTGGGGGGACAGATAAACACACTTCTCAAGTGGAATAGAGGAAACTTGTTTTGAACCCACCACCACCAATGCTGTGCATTAATAACATCAGTGTCAATCGCGGCTCTGCCTTCACACATCACATAATCTTGTGCTCCACATCTGATGAGAAAAAAACAGGTCTTGCCTTGTAACTACAACTGAAAGCAAGGGGCCTTTCAGCAAAATCTTTCCAAAACCTTGATTCACAACCCGAACCTCCTGCTGGTTGGTGGAACAAGACAGCAACGTAACCAATGGCCTTTGATAGAGAATAAACAAACTTCCCACCCAGCCTGCTTGGGACACTCTAAATCCATCCTTCCATGTGGCGGGCAGCAGGAGCTGCCACAAGTTGAGCCTCTGCTGGTCTAGGTGGAAAGCACCACGAGAAGCAACACAATGGAGGAGAAGAGGAGGGAAAGAGAGTTGGTGTGTGGGAATGAGGGCCAGGTCCCAGACCGATTCTTAATTAATTAGGATGTCGGAGAAGTCACCAAACCTCATTGAGTTCCAGTTTCCACACCTCTTTGCAATCTTTCTAGTCCTCAAACTTTCTGCTTTCTAGGAACCACCAGTGATACACAGATATCCTGGATAAGAAAATGGCCTTGGGCACTGAACCTCAAGGCTCACACTCAAAGCCCTGTCACCTACCAGCAGGCAGAAGATTTCCCCAGCGGGGCAGGATGCGAGAGGCCATGAAGGGCTCGCAGGCCCTTCTCACAGCTCTGGTGTTTTTTTTTTTTTTCCTTGAGATGGAGTCTTGCTGTGTTGCCCAAGCTGGAGTGCAATGGCACAATCTCAGCTCACCGCAACCTCCACCTCCTCGGTTCAAGCGATTCTCCTGCCTCAGCTTCCCGAGTAGCTGGGATTACAGGTACATGCCACCACGCTTGGCTAATTTTTTGTATCTTTAGTAGAGATGGGGTTTCACCATGTTGCCAGGCTGGTCTCAAACTCCTGACCTCCTGATCTGCCCACCTCAGCCTCCCCCAAAGTGCTGGGATTACAGGCGTGAGCCACCATGTCCGGCTGCTCTGGTGGTTTTAACTTCGAGAGAGGAGGGGAGGGGAAGAAAGCCACCAAGCAATGAAGAGGCTCACTCTCAAAAGGAAATAGTGCCTCCAGTTCTAATCGGTCTTTATTTCTCACTTTACTGATTTCTCGAAGTGAAACAGCTATTTCAACCATTTTGCAAATATCAAAAAGGTCATTTGGCAGAAAAAAAAAAATCACTTTAAAAACCATTTGTTGTTACAGCCTAAGAAAGTCTATAAGGGCAGAGTTATTGCAGAATAAATAGCTACTACAGGCTCCTCTCAGGGTTGGGGGCAGTGAGGGGAAGGGAACGTGCTGGGTGGGGTAGTGGCAGCAGGGGCACCGTGGGGACTGCAGGTGGGCAACTCATGGGTACCATGCTGATTTAAATCCAACTCCTTGGCCTAGTTTTCAGGCATGAGGTCGTTTCCAAAATCTGCACTATAATCTTACAGGAAGAGAGGGCCAGGGAATACCACTGTGCTTCCATCTCCTTTCCCACACACTACTGGGCTAATCCTTTTTTGAGAGGAAAACAAAAATTGTTTAACATTTATTGTGTTAAAATAAAATTTTAAAACAAAATAAATATATGTAAGACAAAAATTTGCCATTTTAATCATTTTAAGGGTACAATTCAGTGGCATTAATTGCATTCACAGAATGGTACAACTATCATCATCATCATCTATTTCCAAAAATTTTCATCACTCCAAATAGAAAATCTATCAATTATGGAACAATTCCCATTCCTCTCCACACTCTATCCCCATCCCCTGGTAAACTCAAATCTACTGTCACCATACATTTGCCCATTCCATATATTTCACACAACATAAAATCATACACTATTTGTCTTTTTGTGTCTGGCCTTGTTTTACTTGGCACGGTGTCTTCGAGGTTTATCTGTGTTGTGACATGGATCGAAATTCCCTCCCTTTTTATGGCTGAATAATATTCCACTGTATGGTTCGAGCCCACTTTGTTGAGCCACTCACCTGTTGATGTACACTGGGTTGTTTCCGGATTTGGCTACTATGAACATTTACTTTCTTCTGCTTTTGTACCCACTCCCCAGAAACCAAGACCACAGCAAAGGAGCAGAGACCCTGGGGCAGGGGCTGTGTTGCTTTGAAAGGCAGAGTAACCACAGAATAAACAGCCACTGCAGGCTGTCTCCCTACACTGCTTCCTAAACCTACTTGTAAAGGATGCCTGCGGCACCTGGCTATGTTTTGAAGTCAGGCCCCTTCCAACAGACTCTGATGTTTTTCCCTCTTGCTTCACTCCTCCTCTGTCAGGCTGAGAGAGGCAGCAGAGAGAATTGGGAAGGGCAGAGATGGGCCCAAATCCTGGCCTTTCCTCTTACCAGGCAGCGGATTTCAGTACTCTTTGAGTTTCCCCTCCCTGCCTCTACCAT